>NC_042617.1:539805745-540110824 GCF_901001135.1 Rhinatrema bivittatum | reverse complement strand
GGAAGTGGTAATTCTCTTGTACAAGTCCTTGGTTAGACTATACTGGAGCCCATATCTAAAAAAGGATAGAAACAGGATGGAGGTGGTCCAAAGAAGGGCAACCAAAATGGTATGGGGTCTGTATCGGAAGACTTGTGAAGAGAGGCTGAAAGATCTGAATATGTACAAACTTGAAGAGAGAAGGTAAAAAGGAGATTTGATACTTTTGGACTCATGGAGGACAATGTGGACCCTTTGCCTGAGGAGGAGTTGGCGCTACCTGACAGGGTGAACCCTCGCAGGTCCCTACCGTTGGGAGGTGAGGTTGGACTGACACAGGGGCTGACTGGAGCTTCACCAATACTAGCCTTGTTCCCTGTGGGTTGAGCCTTTGGGTGCGTAGGGCTGGCTGGTCTTAGGTGGGCCCCTGCAGAGATGGAGAATACACAGTTGGAAGGGTCATCTAAAGTCAGTTCAGGATCAGAGGCTAGAGAGTCATCAAAAGCCAGTCCAAGGTTGAAGCCAGAAGAATCACTGTAAGCCAGTCCAAGGTCGAAGCCAGAAGAATCACTGTAAGCCGGTCCAAGGTTGAAGCCAGAAGAATCACCGAAAGGACCAAGGAAGGAGGTTTGAGTACGAACAAGGCTCGAAAGGCAGGAACAAGGCTCGGAAGGCAGGAACACATACACGCAACTCAGAAGACTCCATAAGGGAAGCTGACTCATTGCCAAGTCGTCAGATGTCCCCCAGCTGATGTCAAGCTTGGTGAAGCTTGACATCAGCTGGGGGCCGGCCCAGGATTTCCCGCCGCGGCCCCTTTAAGAGGTGGAGCCTTGGCACGCGTGCGAGCTAGGGAAGGCCCAGGGAGATCGGGGCCGGCGGCATCCCTGCTCCTCCTTGTTATAAATCTGCTGCTTGGAGTTAACAATCTGTTATCGAGCTCCTCCTGTAGAGGGAGGAGTTAGCAATCTGTTATGGATCTCCATCTGGAGAGGGAGGAGTTAGCAATCTGATATCAATCTCCTGCTGCTAGGAGTAGCAATCTGTAGAAACTGCTCCCCAGGGGGCGGAGTTAGAATCTGTACTAAATCACCCCGCCAGGGGGAGGAGTTGGCAATCTGTTATAAGTCCGCCAGGGAGTTAGCAATCTGTTATGGATCACCCTGCCAAGGGGAAGAGCTAACAATTGTAATACTCCATAGGCGGAGTTAATGATCTGTGGTGGTTTGGCTTCCCACAGAGTGGCAGTGTGTATAATACTGCTCTAGTAGTGTAAGGAATGAACACTTAAGGTAAATTGGTGACTCCCTGGGCCGAATGCAGATGACAGTGCCCCCAGGAGGATATCCTGAGAGGAACCACTGGCTAGGCTGGAGTATGAAGACAAACACAGATAGTTCTTTATTAGACAGGAAGTAGAACCACCAGAGGTGGCAGTAGTGAGCTGATGTGCCCGGCAGGGCTGAAGTCCCTCAGATACTGGAATTGCGGTCTCTGGGTTGCTGAGCTGTGGAGAGAGACTATAGGTAGTGAGTAGACAGGGTATGCTGGATACATAACCAGTAGTAAATGATACACTCACAATTGTAGAGATCTGTAATGGCTTCTATGCAACAGAGAGTCTTCAGTATATTCAGGAACAGGAGCCGTAGGCGAGTACTGGTTCCTATATGCAGTCTGGAATGAAAACTCACAATATCTGTGTATGAGGTGGCTTCTGGAATAGAAGAGAGTCTTTGGAGGTTTTTAGGAACATGGGCCCTTGTGGACGAGTACCAGTTCCTATCTGCAATCTGCAATAATGCCTCACGATCTCCGTACCTGCGATAACGTCTTAGACAGAAGGGAGTCTTCAGAGATTAGGAACATAGGCCCTCGTGGAGCAAGTACCGATTCCTATCTATAATAGAATTCACAGTATTCACATCTGCGATCGCTTCCAGGTAGTAAGGAGTCTTCTGAACATTCAGGGACGTAGGCCCTCGAGGAGCAAGTACCGGATCCCGTCTTAGCAATCTGAAATCAAGAAGAGAGAGCGGGGCCCCCGAGGAGCGGATACCCCTAGGTAAGTTTGTGGAGGCAGAGCAGTGGAGAAAGAATTCCCCTTGCTAACTCAATTCGTAGTTGCAAGCAAAGACCTTTTAAGTTGGAAACGGATGACATCACTACGGGTGGACGCCCCCGAGGTTTGCGCCCTTGCCAGTACAAACTCTGGAGCGCGCGTGCCCTTATGTCATCAGGAACATGGCGGGTCTACAGCGTCAGGCCAGCCCGGGGATTCCAGGGAGAAGTGGCGAGGAGAAGCCACGGCAGCATCTGTCCGTCAGACCCGAAGGGAGTCGCCACTAAGGTAGAGAGGGTGGAGCGAGGGCGAGAACAGGCACGAACGCAACACTCCTGTGCACAGGAAGGCCTGAGGAGCGATGGGAGTGGTCTGCTGCCATGGTGTGGCATGCTGAGGAGGCCTGAGCGACTGGACTGCGGGTGAGTGAGGGCACCCACGGCCCTTTAGCACCGGCGGCGCTAACTGTACCCCCCCCCCCCCTTCTAGGTTTCAACCCAGGAGGTCTAGGCTTTAGAGTATGGGTGGCATGGAACTGCACTAGGAGGTTCTTGTCCAGGATATTGTTCGAAGGTTTCCAGGAGTTTTCCTCTGGGCCAAACCCCTCCCAGGTGAGTAGATACTCCCATCTTCGGTCTCTCTTCCTACAATCCAAAACCTCGCATACTTGGTATGGGGTGTCACCTTCCGAGACAAGCGGCTGAGGTTTTGGAGGTCTTTTGTTGGGCCAGGAGAGTACCACAGGCTTTAAGAGGGATACGTGGAAGGAGTTGTGAATTTTCAGTGAGGTAGGTAACCGTAGTTGATAGATTACTGGTCCTTGGCGACTGAGCATCGAAAAAGGCCCAATGTAACGAAGTGCCAACCTCATGGATGGGATTCTTAGCTGGATGAAGCGAGTGCTGAGCCACACTTTGCTGCCCGGCCAGAGTTGTGGTGCCGACCTACGGTGTATATCTGTACTTCGTTTGGCATGATTGTTGGCCTTTTTAAGTAGGTGTTGGGTGTTCTCCCACAATTTATGTAATTCCTGGGTGGTTAGTTGGGCTGCTGGTGAGGGAACCGTCAGAGGAATGGGCAACGGAGGAAGTGGCTGTCTGCTGTACATGACTTGGAAAGATGAGGATTTGGTACTGGTGGAGACTTGGGAATTAAGGGCAAATTCTGCCCAGGGCAAGAGAGTGGCCCAATTATCTTGCTGAGAATTCACGTAGGAGCAAAGAAATTGCTTCAGAGTGTGGTTTGTTCTCTTCACTTGGACATTCGCCTGGGGGTGATAGGCAGTGGTGAAATCGAGGGTGATGTCGAATTTCCTGCAAAGTGCTCTCCAAAACTTTGCTGTGAATTGTGTACCACGATTGGATACAATATGTTTGGGGAGGCCATGAAGTCAAAAATAGATTGGACGAAAAGCTGGGTGAGCTGAGGTGCTGAGGGGAGTCCTGGAAGCAGGACGAAATGTACCATTTTAGAAAAACGGTCGACCATGACCCAGATGGTGGTCTTGCCCTTGGATGGAGGCAGATCCACAATAAAATCCATGGATTTACACGTCCAAGGTTCCTTGGGCACTGATAGAGGTTGTAGGAGTTACCAAGGACGACCGGGTAAAGGTTTTTGCTGGGCGCACCCCGGACAGGTGTTCACGTATGCTTGGATGTCCCTCCTCAACGAGGGCCACCAATACAAACATTTGATGGAATTCAGGGTTCGCCTCTGTCCCGGGTGACTGACTGTTCGAGAGTCATGTGCCCATTGGAGTACCTTCTCCCGGAGTCGGCGGGGCATCACAGTTTTCCCCGGAGGTACAGAGATGGTGGTGGCAAGTAGCACCTGAGCTGGGTCGATGATATAGCGTTGAGGTTCTGGAGTGTCATCGGGAATGAAAGAGCGAGATAGAGCATTAGCCTTGACATTTTTGGTTGCGGGGTAATATTGGAGCATGAAGTTGAATCATGAGAAGAAGAGAGCCCATCGGGCCTGTCATGGGTTTAATCATTGGGTGTGATGTAAATACTGCAGATTCTTGTGATCCAAGAAAACAGTGATGCAATGCTGTGCCCCTTCCAGCCAGGGGCGCCATTCTTCGAAGGCAAGTTTGATGGCCAGCAATTCCTTTTCTCCAATCCCGTAGTTCTTTTCAGCTGATGAGAATCATTTAGACAGGAAGGAACAGGGATGGAGCGTGCCAGTGGGGGAATCTTGGCTTAGGATCGTTCCCATCCCTTCAGACGAGGTATCCACCTCTACGATGAAAGGTTTCTGGGGGTCAGGATGCCGAAGACAGGGTCTTATGAGGAAGGCTGCTTTCAAGGACTGAAAGGTCGTCAGAGCTTCCGGGGTCCACCATTTGGGATTAGCTCCCTTTCGGGTCAGGGCCGTAAAGGGCATGACTAAGCTAGCGTGATTGTGTATGAAACTCCGATAGTAGTTAGCGAAAACAAGAATCTCTGTAGGGGCTTGAGACCCACTGGTTGTGGCCAACGCTGGATACTGTGAGCTTCTCTGGGTCCATGGAAAAACCTGCCTGGAGACAATGTAGCCCAAAAAAGGCAAGCTCTCTTGTTCAAAGATGCATTTCTCTAGTTTTGTGAAGAGTTAATGGTCGTTGTAGTACCTGAGTGATGTCATAGCAATGGGTGATGAGATCTCAGGAAAAGATTAAGATATCGTCGAGGTAGATGACAACACACTGATAGAGCATATCTTGAAACACCTCATTCATCATGTTTTGGAACACCACGGGTGCGTTGCAGAGACCGAAGGGCATGACACGGTACTCGTAGTGCCCGTCACGGGTGTTGAAGTTGGTCTTCCATTCGTTGCCACTCCGTATGCGTATCAAGTTATATGCTCCTTGAAGGTCTAGCTTGGAAAAGATGTGGGCCCCTTGAAGCTGATCAAAGAGTTCGGAGATGAGGGGTAATGGGTAGAGGTCCTTTCAGGTTATGGCGTTTAGCCTGCAGTAGTCGATGCATGGGCGAAGCCCCCCATCCTTCTTCACCACAAAGAAGAATCCCACCCCTGTGGGAGAGTCGGAAGGACAGATGAAGCCTTTGTCCAGGATCTCACGAACATAGTCCGACATAGCTTTAGTCTCTGCTTGAGACAAGGGGTAGACTCGGCCCTGGGGAGGTTCAGTACCGGGAAGTAAATTTATCGTGCAGTCACACTGACGATGGGGCGGCAGGGCATCTGTGCCTTCTTTGGAGAAGACATTGAGGTAGGAGGCATATTGAGCCTGAAGTCCCGGAGGAAAGAGAGTGGTGGTTAGGCATGACTGATGAAGGGTTGGCTTGAGACAAGTCTTGTGTCAGGAGTCTCCCCATCAGGAGAGCTGTAAGGTCATCCAATCAAACTTAGGAGAATGTGTTTGGAGCCAGGGAAGACCCAAGATGATAGGATGGATCGCCTTTTCTATTATGTAAAACGTCAGGGTCTCCTCCTGCAGAGCGCCCATCCGACCAGGGCGGTGACCTAGGAGATGCGTCCCGGCAGGGGTTCTCCTTGGATGGATGACAGGATGAGCGGAACTGGAGCGGGAATCTGGAGGTGCGTGACCAGCTGTCGCATAATGAAATTTCCTCCGGCCCCAGAGTCCACTAGGGCCAGCATATGGAAGTCTTTGACCTCCCTCTGGATGGTTACAGGAAGAATAAGCGAGGGCGCAGGATGCATCAGGCCCAGGAGAAGTCCCTCTCTACTACCTAGGCCTGGGTGTTTCCCGGACACACCGGGCATGAAGATAAGATGTGTCAAGCCCCTCCACAATAGAGGCACAGCCCCGTACGAAGACGTAGATGGTGTTCCTCTGGAGTCAGCTTACCTTGGCCCAACTGCATGGGTTCCTCCCGGGGGAATTTGGGCGGATCAGCCCACTCAGGTGATGTCGAGGGCCTCGGACGCAGAAAGTTGGAGGAGGCCTTCCTAGAGGTCTGCTGCTCCCAGGATCACTCATGGAGGCAATAGTCAAAACGACTGGTCAATTTGATGAGGCCATCGACGGACATTGGGAGTTTACAAGCTGCCAACTCATCCTTTTTGCGGCCTGTAAGACCCTCTAAAAAGATGGAGCAGAGGCAATCCTCACTCCAGTGGAGCTCTGTGGCCAAAGTCCAGAATTCAATCACATAATCGCCCAGGGGTCAGGAACCCTGGCGTAGATGTAGGAGCGAGGCACTGGACGTGGCCTGACATCTGGGTCCTCAAAGACATTGCGGAACCGGGCTAGGAAGCCGGATAGGTCCTGGAGAATGGGATACACTCGTTCCCAAAGTGGAGAGGCTCATGCCAGAGCCTTACTGTCTAGCAAGGAAAGGATGTAAGTGGTCTTAGTAAGATCATCAGGGAATAGAGCCGACTGCAACGTAAAGTGCATGCTGCACTGATTCAGGAATCCTCAACAGGAGGCACGGTTCCAGGAGAAGCGTGGTGGAGCAGGAAGGGGAAGGACCGGCCGATTTGCTGGCATGGCCGCCACAACTCCTGGTGCAGTGGAAGTTGAAGGAGACGCTAGAATTCAAGATGTCAAGCATGCGTCGAGCCGTTCCACAGCAGATGCCAGAGTCTCCAATGCCCATTGTTGCTCAAGGATTTTCTGGGCAAGACCGGGAATTTCATGTAAGGCGGGGACCTCTGTTGGGTCCATGGGCTTGGCAATCTGTTGCACTCATGGAGGAGAATGTGGACCCTTTGCCCGAGGAGGAGTTGGCGCTAACTGGGAGGGTGAACCTTTGCAGGTCCCTACCATCAGGAGGTCGGACTGAAGCAGGGGCTGACTGGAGCTTCACCAATACCAGCCCTGTTCCCTGCGGGTTGAGCCTTTGGGTGCGTAGGGCTGACTGGTCTTAGGTGAGCTCCTGCAGAGACGGAGGATACACAGTTGGAAGGGTTGTTTGAAGTCAGTCCAGGATCAGAGGCCAGAGAGTCGTCAAAAGCCAGTCCGAGGTCAGAGCCAGAAGAATCACCATAAGCCAGTCCGAGATCAAAGCCAGAAGAATCACTGTAAGCCAGTCCGAGGTCGAAGTCATAAGAATCACCAAAAGGACCAAGGAAGGAGGTTGGAGCAGGAACAAGGCTCGGAAGGCAGGAACACACTCACGCAACTCAGAAGACTCCACAAGGGAAGCAGACTCATTGCCAAATCGTCGGATGTCCAGAGCAGCCTTCCTTAAATACTTGGTGAAGCTTGACGTCAGCTGGAGGCCGGCCCAGTATTTCCCGCTGCGGCCCCTTTAAGAGGCGGAGCCTCAGCGCACGCGCAAGCTAGGGAAAGCCCAGGGAGATCGGGGCCAGCGGCGTCCCTTCTCCTCCTGTGTACAGGGAGGCCTGAGAAGCGACGGGAGCAGTTTGCTGCCGTGGCGCGGCATGCTGAGGAGGCCTGAGCAACCGGCCCGTGGGTGAGTGAGGGTGCCCACGGCCCGTTAGTACCGGTGGCGCTAACAGATACAGACCTTCAGATACCTGAAAGGTTTTAAAAATGCACATACTTCAAACCCTATCCATTGGAAAGGAAATAGTAGAACTAGGGGTCACGAAATGAAACTCCAGGGCGGATGACTCAGAGCCAATGTCAAAAAATATTTCTTCATGGATGCCTGGAATGCCCTTCTGAAGAGGTGGTGAACAAACACAAAACAGGCAAAACATTCAAAGGGGTATGGTATAAACATTGTAGATCCCTAAAGGCTGAAGGATGTAAATGAAAAAAAGGGTGCATGAGGATAATCTACTTGGTGGTTGTTACTACCCTTAACCAATATGCCTTGATGCTTTTGATGCAACTGCTTTCCACTTTTACATCACTCTTCGCTTTGATGGCATGGATGGAAAAGGGGAATTGGATTCAAAGGACAACCAACACAGGCCCTGACTTTTACAGTCTGGGGTACTGACACGCAGACATAAGGGAGAAAGCAAAGGGCTGCTTCTGCATCCAAGTTCAAAAGCAAAACATGTCAAGCAGCATTTTCTGAATTTTCAAGACGGCTCTTCACCTGTAAAAATGTTGCTTTGTTACTATATAAGGCTTGGGGGTAAACTGCCTAGAGCGGCAGCCCTTAACAGAGACACATGGGGATAACCTTCACAGAGCGGCAGTTACTATCCATAATAGAAACATGGGGTGACCTGTACAGAGCAGCAGTTGCTACCATATGAAACTTGCTAGGCAGACTAGATGGACCATTTGGTCTTTTTCTGCCGTCAGTACTATGTTACAGTGTTACTATGTACTTTGTTTTTTCATTGTTGGTCTTTACTGGGTTTTGTGATGACATTGATTAAGTTGTCTCAACATTTATCATACAACATTTTTGTGTGTTTTGTAACAATGCAGAACTTTCTACAGTTGTAACTGGAACCTTTTCCATCTGCTCCTTGAGATAGTCCATTAGCGTGAAACAAGGGAGTTTTCATGCCATTTCTGAGATACGTACTCTTTCTGAGCTGCATGTTTTTAGTGTAGGATGCATATTTATTTCTATTTACCAATCTGCAACTATCTTTCTGCTGGAAATTTTCATCCTGAATTTGAGTACATCAAACCCTTAATTTTTAATTAAAGAATCTTTTATAGATTGTAGAGTAATCAAGCACATGAATTGAAAAAAAGTTAAGAGGGGTACAGAAATAAACAAACAGTGATGGTCTGTAATTAGGTTTTCTTCATTAGTGCATGCTGCATGCTGTAGCAATGAGAGCTCGATGATAATTGTATCTCTCTTGGGTTCCTACATAGAACAACAGAATAAGATATGAAACGGAAGACAGGTTTAATTGGGTTTGTTTCATAAAATTGTTTTTAGGGAATGGTCCATCTCTATGATTTTCTTGCCTAAATCTTATGAATTATATGGTGTGGTGTGTTATTCATTTCCATTCAACATTCAATTGTCATTAATCAACTGAATGTAAGATAATTATGCAGTCTATTAAATAATAACACTTGGCTTTTAGATCTTCATTCATAATTTAAGTAAAAAAGAAATACACAAAAATGTGCTTTGAAGACATGCAGATGTTTATGTTTAAACTATAAAAATTGAATAAAATAGAGGGGCTAGTTTGCCTACTTTAAAAATGTAGGTCTGTTTTCCTGAATATTACATTTATTTCTATAATGAGGCCAAGAAAACATATAACCTAAATCAGAAGGCACTGAAAGTCATAGTAAAATGTACATGAGTAACACATACTAAAACCTTTATGTCAAGTAGGGATGTGCATTCATTTGAAATGAATGGGCAAAACAACAAATGAGCCCATATTTGGTTCATTTGTGGTTCCCAAAGCAAATGGAGGTGTCCCATGAATGAAATGAATAATCTTTGTCCCATTCATTTATGTTTCCCATTCACATCTATAGCCCATTGATGTCCATGGCTCTGCTCTAAGTAAATTAACAGGTTCAGGAAATTTAGCAACCATTTCTTGCCTGTATGGCCTCACCACCTTGTCAGAGCTGAGGCAAGATATGTTGACAAGGGGACTAGCCAGAGGACACATCACTGAGCAACATCTTTTTAACTAGCCTACTGTTGCTATCAGGATCAAGTGACGCTGACCCACTTCCACTGTAAAGCCTGAACATGTGCAAGAATATCTGTATTTTCTTTCTAGTTTAGATGGAGAAGGATGTGCTAGTAGACACTCTCATAGCATTTAAAAAAGCTTACAAACTTTTCAATTTAGCATGGGCTGTTTCTGCTCTCTGTGCTTCAGTGGTTTCATATATTCACTGTGCCAAAAAGAGAGGCAATGCACTGCTGCTGATTTTGATTTTTCTCTTCACTGAGAGAGGATCATAGTGGAAGATAGTGTGGAGAATGTAGTTACAGAAGTGCTAGTGATTTTTTTGTCTCAGTCTGTCTGGAAACCAGTGGCATGAGTAGCACATGCTCAAAGACTGAAAAGAAGCATCTTCCTAGTCATTTTTTGTCTGTTAGCATTTAACAGTTTTTTCTGTGCATGTATGTGGAGTCGGTCAGCACTAGTGCATACACAGCACAGCATACATTTACTATATATATGTGTGTGCGTGTGTGTGTATGTATGAGACGGACAGTTTACCATACAGTGAATGGTACTGAAAGTGGGGGTATATTTACAGCACTATTTATAATATCCAAGCCTCCATCATGCCAGAGAAAGGGAAAGCAGATGATAATAGTAGGCTTTGCATTTTTGGCAGGGGCAGCAATAAAAAAGGCAGTCCTGCACCTCAATTTAAGAGGGAAATTTTAGGTCCAGAATGGTAGGAGAGGAAGGAAGCTCAATACAATAAAACATTGAATTTTGGAGAGCATGTGCCACTATTGTCTCTGTCTCTCCCTCTTCTTTTTGAGCAGAGGGAAAAAATGGGAGACAGATCAAAGAGTGGCAATTGGAAGACAGCGGCATAGACAGATGCAGGAAAAATGCAAGTTAATACTAGCTACATGCTCCTCTATCTTGGTTACTGCTTATGAGGCAATGGAGGCAGTATTTACAACAACTGAGTCTTACCTGGAATTCTATGAATCAGAACTTGATGAACTTGGAGCAGAAGAAAGTTTGGGAGAATTAGTCAGTAGAGACTTAGTCTCCAGTATAGTGATGAAGGAGATAGATGATGATACCAACAATGATATTTGCAATCTCCAGCAAAGGTAGGCAGCTCAAGTAGAGAGCATGAGTAATGCCCCTGACCAGGGGTGGTTCTATAATGAGGCAGGGTGAGATGGCTGTTTCAGGCAGCAGAATTTTGAAGCAGCAAAAAATTCCCCTCTCAGAATCCCATTGTGGTGTCCCCCTCACCCTGCCTGCCCCTGCTGCGGCTGCAGACCCATGCTGGCGGTGGCAGAAAAGAGGATGGTCGCTGCTGTGGGCTGCTACTGGCCGCCACCAGAGGCCAGGCCAGCGGTGTAGAGGATGGAGGAGGGATTCCGCCTCTGGAGGCTAGGCTGTCGGTGGTTGACAGGAGGAGGAACAGGGGGGCGGGGTGAGCGGGGCATGAAGTGAGAGAGGGCAGAGCGAAGGGGTGCCATATCGTCCCTCACCTCAGGAGGCAGATTGCCTTGAGCTGCCCCTGACATTTCTTCTTAGAGTCCACCCAGCATCAGCTTCCGAGGATATAGAGAAGAGATGGCAGAATAAATCCTTTATCTGGAGGCACTTTAAAGTGAAGGAGGACCTGTGTTTTGCTCAGTGTATTCACTGCAGGAAGGAGATCAGTCGAGGGAAGTAAGTGGGACATCTAAAAAATGTGGGTTTGCAGCATCACCTGAAGAAGCACAACCCGCTATCATCAGGGAAGTGTGACAGTAATAGCCTGAAGATACCTTCAGGCACTCCAGTTAAAAGCCAGAGGAAAAGGGTTGAAAAGGGAAAGACTTTTCCTCAAGCTGATCCCTTAGCCCCTTCCATCAGTGAGGTGGCAGGCCAGCAGTCCCCAACCATGCAATCAAAACAGCAACCCACTATGGAGGAAATGGGGTGGTGTTCCATAGCACTGTCCCAGGCCATGAGGCATGCAGCATCTAAAATAGTAACAAAGAGCATCAGGGTAGTGATTGCCCTTCATGACAAGCCCTTGCAGGTAGTGGAGAATGTGAACGTTAAATGTCCTGTATGTGTTTGCCCCCAAATTAAAAATTCCCTACAGGATTAGATTTAGTAGGAAGGTCATGCCCACCTTATGCAACCAGTGCTGCAGTTGCATGAGGTTGCAGCTGGCTAAGGCAGAGAGGAGTGGCATGCATTTCACCAGCAATATTGGGACCTGCATGAATGCTATTCATTCTTATCTCTTTCTGATGACACACTGGTGGCTGAGGAAGGGATTGGCAGCAGCTCTAGAGGGAAGAGAGCATCAGGGTATAAATGGGCTTTTCTGCACACCCAGTTGATGCATAGCCCCCATACCTTATGAAATATTCTATCAGCCATGTTTGAAAGGTAGACAAGAATAGCAGGAATGTTCAGGCAGGATTCTTTGTGAGAGTATCCATGGCTTTGCACATTTACTGCACCTGGCAATGAGGGATGCCCTGGGACTGGAGCCCATGAAAAATGGGAATCCATTCCAGAAGGACATGACAGAGAGGTGCAGGAAAATAGAACATTTCCATAGAAGCGTGAATGTGTGGCAGCTTCCCCATGAGACGCAAAAAGAATTTGGGATGCCTTGCATGCATCCTAATCAAGATGTTGGCATCCACTGGAATTTCACCTTTATGATGCTGCAGAGCTGTAGAGCAGCCAACACTCCTTTATATTTTGTGTCTGGAAATAGGAGATAGGTTTGCATAACCCCCTGGGGCATCATGGTAGGGTAGTGACAAGGCATCTGGTTCAAATCCTGAGGCCCTTCAAGGATGCCATGGAGGATTTGAGTTCCAAAAGTGCCATCCTAGGTGGGGTTCATCCCTATAGTAAATATTCTGACAGAAAAGTGAGAGGGCTTCCAGGAGTAATAAGGAAAGGAAGAAGAGGTGTTGCAGTTTCTGGACTCTTTACAGCAGCAGGTGCAAGAGAGACTGAAACTTCTCACATAAAAGAATACATACATGCTTTCCTCACTGTCAGGCCGATACAGTACAGTGTGCTCCGGTGGAGTGCAGTGTTAACTCGCATTTGGACCCGCGTCGAAAACGTGCATCCAACCCCCCTAATAGGGCCATCAACATGCAAATGCATGTTGATGGCCCTATTAGTCATTCCCACACGATACAGTAAGTAAAATGTGCAGCCAAGCTGCATATTTTACTTTAAGAAATTAGTGCCTACCCAAAGGTAGGCATTAATTTCTAGGGATGTGAATCGTTTTTGAACGATTAAAATTATCGTCAGATAAAATAATAATAATAATAATAAAAGATAATTTTAAGATCGTCCTAAATCGTCAGAGTGCACGATATAATACAAATGCCCCCGATTTATCGTCATAAATCGTCCTAAATCGTTAAATAGGGCACGGGAATTATTTGAGGGAGGGCGGGAAAACCGGCACACCAAAACAACCCCTAAACCCATCCTGACCCTTTAAAACCAATTCCTTACCCTCCCCCACCCTCATGAACCCCCCCAAAATGTTAAATTACCTGGTGGTCCAGTGGGGGGGGGGTGTCCTGGCGCAATCTCCCGCTCTCGGGCCATCGGCGTCATTTTGGCTGCCACTAATTAAAATGGTGCCGGCCATCTTTACTCATCAGCCCCTATTATACTATACTCTATAATAGGGGCTGATGGCCGGCGCCATCTTTAAAGTTGGCGCCGGCCATCTTTACTCATCAGCCCCTATTAGTGCTCCTACCATGTGACAGGGGCCGGCCAATGGCACGGATACCCCTGTCACATGGTAAGGGCAAAGGGGCATCGGCGCCATTTATTTAGCGCAGCTGATGCCTGGGAATGGGAAATCGCTCCCCGAGGCCCCCCTGGACCACCAGGTAATTTTAAAAGGTTTTGGGGGGGTCGATTTAAAGGGTCAGGTGGGTTTTTTTTTAGCGGCGCAGGTCTCCCTAAAAAACAAAATTAGCGATGTGAATTGGAATCGGAAACGATTCCAATTCACATATCTTATCGATCAGATTTCCCTCCCCCCCCCGCCAGCCGAACCTGATCGTTAAGACGATCTGGCACACGATTCACATCTCTATTCATTTCTGCCGGCACCAGAGAAGTGGCAATATTAAATCGGAGGTCCCAAAAGTTTAAAAAAAGTTAAAAAAAAAATTTGAAATCAGCCCGCGGCTCGCAGGTTGAAAACTGGACACTCAATTTTGCTGGCATCCGGTTTCCGAACCCGTGGCTGTCAGTGGGCTCGAGAACCGACGCCAGAAAAATTGAGCGTCTGCTGTCAAACCCGATGACAGCTTGTAGTTTTATTTCTGGAAGATAATGAGGCTTGCAATATTTCTGGCAAGTCTCGTTAATGAATTTGCATCAAATTATCTATAGATTAGCTGTTTTGCATCTATTTGAAAATTGTATGCATTCAAATGCATGCAAAGCAGCTCATCTAATAGAAGGTGGTTTTTAGGCCAAATAATATGCAATATTACAAATATTGCAAGACATTGCTGTGATAAGTGATTATCATGTGATAAATAGTGTTTTTTCATGAGATAAACAGTTTTTTGAGCTTTCATTATTTATTGCAGCATAGTATATATACCCTTCAATTTGACTTAATTGTTATTTGGTTGAAATTGAAAATTCTGGATATTTCATGTCCTCCAATTTTCAGAACATATTATCTTCCTCCTTTTATGAAGAATGAGGTTACAAGGAACCAAGTTGTAGCTCTGCAGATATCTTTTGATTTTCTTGATTTGTCTAATGCTCAAGAAAAACTGGAGGAAAAATTATCATGATGCCAGCTCTTACTGTAAAGTTTGTAGTTGAGCCCAATAGGGATTAGTTATGGAGACTTTTTTTTATTTAATAAGGATTCATTATTTTTGAATTCTAAAATCTGTATTTTTCCTTATGTGGTTATGGCCACACAATGGAAAATAAAGCAATTTCTTCTGTTGCAGCCTGAGGTTTGGCAACTTGGAGGCATATTTTGGTTAAACTATCCATGTAAATGTGTGCTTAAGTATCAGAGTGTGAGCTGTACCTTCTATGAGCCTCATCACTTTACCATTGTTTTGAGTATCAGGTCAAGTTTGGGAACTTGAATGGCTTCCTCTTCTATGCCTCATTTCCTGCATGATTCTCCCTCATAGATGGGGTCTGTGCTTATAGATTCATCAATGCTTGACTCATATTTGTCTCTAGATTATTCTGTAATTTCCTGTAACTTGTGTATTGGGACCCTCCCCTCCCCTCCCCCCCCCCCCCCATTCTTGACATTGTGGACAATTTGTTGCATGAATGGATAGAGTTTAGTCAATTTAATCTGTTTTTCCTTCCTTCTTTTTCTTTTTGTGCCATTGACTTCTGATGCTGATTTCCATACTCGATATATTTCTCTTTTTTTGTAAAATGAAAATTCAATACATATATTTTTTTTTTCATTTTTGTAAAGGAAAACTCCTCATGGATATTCCCTTTGAATGTTGTGTTCTGCGCCCGTGCCGAGCTCGGCACCCCCGAGCGGCGGCGCGAGCCTTCGGGCTGGCCGCCGGGATCGGAGCCATCCCTGCTCCTCCCTCGCGGCCACTGCTGCTCTCCTCCGCGGCCCAGATCCAAGATGGTCGCCGCCATCCTTAGGCGCGAGGCCGCGCCTCTTCACTAGATTTAAAGGGACCTCGTCCCTTTAATTGCCTGCAGCTGATTCCTATCCACAGGGTCAGAGGAAGTATAAAAGGAGACTTCCTCTGACCATTCCTCGACTTGGCAACGTCTCCTGTGAGAGTTGTTTGAGTCTGCTTGCTTCGGTGAGTTCCAGCGTCTTGACTCCTTGTTTCAGTTTTGTCTTGGTATTCCTGGTTCCGGACTTCGGATTGGCTAGCGGTGATTCCTGGTATTGACTTCGGACTGGCAAGCGGTGATTCTCTGGTGTGTGGCTTTGGACTGGCAAGTGGTGATCCCTCGGTGTGTGACCTCGGACTGATAAGCGACGACCCTCTGGCACGTGACCTTGGACCTCTTTCTGACCATCGTCTTCAAGGGCCCACCTAAATCCCAGTGGCCCGGGTCCCTACGAGCTCCTCCCAGGGGGACCGTGGGCTTCCAGGGGTGAAGCTCCAGAAGCCCTTGCACTGTACGTCTGTTCCTTGACCTCTCAAAGGTCCACCTAAGTCCCAGCTGTCCGAGTCCCTACGGGCTCCTCCTGGGGGGACCGCGGACTTCCAGTGGCGAAGACACACCTCCGTTCCTTGATGTCACAACTCTTCATCTGCCTTCACAGTCGCATCTGTCTCCAGTGCCGAGGGTCAGTTGGTCACCTCTTCTGTTCCTGCCTCGCCACCCGACAGGAGAACCTACGGATCTTCCTCCAAGGTATACTATCCTTCCATCGGCCCAAGGGTCCACAAGCCTGAGCATAACATTGAAAATACGGCTAGCACACACAGTTCAGGCCCGCATGCTTTGCACCTGCATGGAAGCGGCTGCAAAGTGCATGTAAAGGTTTGAAAATTGAATCTCTACCATTACTTTCACTCCTCAAGCTAACTCCATCCATTTAGTGCAGGTAAAAGTATGCACATTGTCCTGCATAGGGAGAGGAGGGAAAAACAATTTTGAAAATGAGATTTTACTTGAGAAACCATGTATTAATTCACAGAAAAAACTTTTATTATTGCCCCATTTGTCTATTAGCACCTTCTTACTTTGCTACCACAGACTTTTGATGCAACTCCAACATTACTCTCTGCATCAGTGGCAGGAGTGGCAGGAAATTCAAATCAAACAGTTACCAACAAGGGTCCTGAACTTGGTGGTCGATGAAACAGATAAGTATGGGAAAATAAGTGTGATAACTTGCTGGGCAGACTAGATGGGCCGTTTGATCTTTTTCTGCCGTCATTTCTATGTTTCTATGTATCTTCTCAATCTCTGGTGTCCTCCCTCTCTTGCCCTGCCACTAAGGTCCCTCTATGTCTGACCTACACATGTATGAATTCTGTCACTGCTTTGACTCCTCCCTAATTGGAAATTTGTTCAAGATGTCTACAACCATCTCAGCGAAAAGTGTTATTTCATGTTCCTTTTGGGCCTTGCATATTCTATCATCATACATTGACCCTTTGCCTTCGAGCTACTTACTGTTTAGAAAATGCAACTTACCAGTATCGTATTGAAGTCCTTTTGATACAGAATTTGAATATTTCTATCATATATGCATCTTTAACTCATTACAGAGGCAATTTTCCAAACTAGGGGGCGGGGGGCCAAAATGAGTGGATGGTCCTGCACTAGCCAGCAGCGATCGCACAGCCATGGTGCGATCGCTGCCGGCGATGCGCCGAATAACTACACCATAAAAGGTGCAGTTATTCGGCGCGAAATAGGCAGCGAAAAGGCTCCTTATATTGCCTATTTTATTTAAAACAAATGCACATCCCTAACTCTGGCCCACTTCCTCCTTGGTGGCTGCACTAAAAGTTTGAAAAATTGCGCTCCCTGTCTAACTACTACCTCACCTGTGTCCATAAGGTTAGAACCTGACTGTAACCTTCCATCTCTCAAAGGCTTTGCTCCAGAGCCCCATTCATCTTCTCTGTTGCTCAGAATGATAGGAGTTGTAGTTCCTTCCATTTTCCATTTTGCTTTTGCCCTGAGGAGCCTCTGTCTGTCCATCTATCTGTATTTTCAGTACAAAAATCTCTCTGTTCTTTTAGGTCTGATGGAGCACCCACTCCATTACAATTGGGTTAATGGTTTTTGAAAATTGTCCTCTCAGGGCTTATTTACTAACCTGTGATAATGTGTTATCATGCATTAAATGCCAATTTTGGTGTTTATCATTTGATAAAAATGTGTTATCAAGAACTATCTGAAAATAGCATGATCTGATTGGAAATAAAACATTCTATTTCCAGCTCCATAAATCATGTGCAATGCAGGGGATTTATTGAGTTGCATTATACTCACATGCATTCAAAACAGCTCATTACCATGGAAATGGAGTAACATGGCTCGCAAAACACTTCAAGAGCCCCATTTCTCTGTGAAAGTTAATTATTCCTCAAGAGGTCTAATAAATGCCCCAAGAGAATGGCAGGCTGATGTGCCTGCTGATGCTCTCAGGTCCCTTCCCCAGGATTTCCTTCCACTCTCGGAGACTGTTGTTCAAAAAGGGATCCCATTAATGAATCTTCCTTGTCTCTGGAGAACACTCCCAACATAGAGTAGGCCAGCATCTTTGATCCACATCCTAAACCCGTACCCAGGCAAGCCTTAATAAAATATTTCTCCTGCATTTAATATCCCCCTCCAGGTTCCCATTCTCTCCCGCTTCCCAGCTTGCACCTTTACCTGCAGAAGCCTTAAGAGTGACTAGGCAGAAAAATACCAAATTATTCTTGTTCCGCTGGTGCTGGCTGACCCACAGTTCTCCTAGAAAGGGAGCCATAGGTAAGCTGGCCCTCTTTGTGAAGGATGGCACTGGTGAGGTAGGAGCGATTGGGCATTATTTCTGCTGAGCACCAGTATACAAGACCTGGGGGAAATGGTGTGGGCAGGTGGGGAGGGAAACTAGGGGGATCAGGGGCATCTTTCTGAGGATTGCCTGGGAGCAACATTTGAGCACTGGAATTGGGTATTTGCACCGGAGTGGGAGGGTCTGAGGATAAAGGCCAAGCAGTATTTATGTACAGGGCATCATAATGAAAAGCAAACATCTAGGCTGGGGAAAACTTGAGGGTGACAGGTGGGCCAGTTGGCCCTTCAAAGAATGCTGACTCGAGCCACAATTGTACATTGCTGCGGTGACGGCAGTGCATGATCATGGCCTGGGTCAATGTGGGATTCACTAAACTGTGGTACATGATAAATTTGTGAAAATGCCATTTTGTAGTAGCTTAGTAAATAGGTCCCTACATCTTTAGCTCATTAAGGACCTGATTTGCTAATTGTTATTTTCCATAGACTCAAAATGGAAGAAAAGACATAGAAAATCAGGTTCTAAATCTCACCACGAATGATTTATATTGTGATGCATCACTGTGCTGAGCCTCTTCTACATCAACTTCATCTAGACAATGCCCTTTCATAGAACTGGAAACAATGAGGGGTAGATTTTAAAACATATGAGCGTGCGCACGTACATGGACGCGCTGATATTTGGAATATCTCGCATTATCACTGTATTAGACATTTACTTTGAAAAAGTTTATCACTCAGTAAATGGCTTAACGCTGCTTTGTGAATGAGCCTTAAATCTGAAAGCAGTTCCCAGGAACAGCTCTAGCTATTTGTGCAGCTTGCAATTCTAACCATACACATTTAGCTGATTAAAGGAGTCATATACTTATATGGGTACATTTACTTGGCTAAAACCCAGTTTTAGCCTGGTAAATCTTTTGAATATTGACCCCTAATAGGTTCAATGGCCCACATGATGAATTATACTCTGCTTGTCACTCAAACATGCTTAATTACCTTATGTGAAAGCTAATTGTCTGCAGGGAAAAAAACTGTACCAGCAACCGGCGACAGAACCAATGTGTGAGAGGGTGATACTGGACCTAATGCTTACAAATGGGGAGAGTGGTTCTGAGGTCACAGTGGGGGATGAGTTGTAATCGCAGTACGGTGTGGTTCAGTGTTAGAGCATAGGCAGAGGTGGTTCATTCAAAGGTGAGGGCCAGAGCCTTCAGGGAAAGCATTAACTGAATGCAATATGCTAGGGGAAGTAGAAGGGCAGTGGGCAAAACTAAAAGGAGATATTGTAAGGGCAGCTAAGCTTTTTGTTAGCATTGTACATACATTTATGAGGAAAAAGAAGCCACTGTGGTTTTCTAATGAAGTGGTTTGAAATGGTAAAAGAGCTAAAACCCGGTGTTCATAAACTGCAGGCATGCCTGAAAAGGAAGTCAGAGTTAAGAGAAGCTGGGAAAGGACCAGGGGGTGCAAGTAGATCCATTCCCCGACTCTGCCCCATGGGAAGACTGAACGGGGCAATTAACCTATACTTGCCATCATTTACTATATGAGTATAAAGGTTAACAAATAAAAACAATATAGCCAATGGCACTTTTTATAGATTCTGTTTGCACCTAAGGAAGGGAGTTCCTGCCTCTAAAAGCTAGTAATACTTTTGATCTATATATACCTTTTTTTTGTTTTGATTTGCTAACCTTTGTGCCTGTGTATTCAGGTCAACCAACATGGCAACTGCACTGCTTTATGTTATTTAATATGTTAATACAAATTGGATCATTTAAGATAACTATTGTCAGTAATATTTACAACTGGATAATGAAGCTGCCAGGGAGATTTTAGGCCAGTCCTGATTTTGACCCCTCCCCCCCCCCCCCCAACCCCCCATCCTGCTGCATTCTGGCACCCGCAGCGCTGATTTCAAATAGTAGAAGCAGAGACCACAATCCAGGATATACTGAGATGCAAGTTCAAAAGCCAGAGCCGGCCAAAATTCCCTGCAGGAACTGGGAGCTCTCATTGCATTTCCTCTTGCAGCTCCAGATCCTCACCAGCCCGGTGAGCTCTGACCTGTCGACTCCACTTTCTGATTTTTGCTTTGAAACCAGCCTTGAAAAATACCTGGACCTGGCTCAGCCTGAAGCCAGGTGTTAAATTGTTCTTTCCCCTGGTAGTTGTTCAATGCTATAAAAATAAACAAACATTCTGCATTTAACACCTTTATATCACCCCATTATGTTCCTTCATATGCAAGTGACTCACATCATAAAAACCAGATGGGCCATATGGTCTTTATCTGCCATCATGTTCTCTGTTTCTAATTTTAAAATGGAAAGAAAATGAAAAGTTATCTTACCATGCACATCAATATATGGTACATCTCTGGTCTCAAGAACTAAAATCCCTTGGATTCTGTTAAATGCATTCCTAATTTAGCAAATTTGAGGTCAGTATTCAGTGGGGCCAAGTAACGTTTATCCAAATTATCAGCAAAACTAACCCCTACATTTTCATCATTCTGAGTCGCGAAAAAAAAGGGGCGGAGAGACAACAGTGGGCAGCCGGCCGTATCACGGCACTGCCCACTATCTCCCCCATAGCATCACACCAAAAGGTGATGTTATTTCCAGCGCTACTGCCGACGATGATGCGTAAAACATTATCACCTGCAGCGGTACCGGCAATACATTTTTTTTGCCCCCCCCCAACCACGCCCCTTTCCAGAATTGAAATAATACTGACGTGATGCGGTAGTTATCGCGTGTGTCAGGGCCCGAACACATGCGAAAACAGCCGAGCCCATTTTGAAGAATGACCCTATTAGGCAGGTAAGAAGTCTGCTGCTGCTGAGCATACTGGGATAACTTTATCTCGATAAAGTTAATCAGCTACATACATGACATGACAGCATTTTCTTCAGCCAGACGTAACCGGCTAAGTTTATGTAGTCTGTGCTGAAAATTGGTGCTAGCTGGTTATATTTTATCCACACCCTCATTTTATCTGGCTAACTTTTAGCTGGGTGATGATTTACCTGGGTAAAATTTCACTGCTGAGGGGGCAGAAATTTCAAATGCCAGGCTTTTTCTGGCTAATTTTAGTGTTAGCCGGGCAAACTCTTTTGAATATCAACCTCTTTACATTTTGATAATAAGGGGCTGATTCACAAAGCTGCACTACTGTTTTAATGTGAAAACATATTATTTTATTGAATATATTCCATTTGCAAAAATATGTTTGCATTTTTATGTGTTAAAATAGTGTGATAACTTCACGAATCACGTATAGAAGTGCTAGTGTAGCTTAGTGACAGGCAGTGCAAAATTCCCCCCACATTCAAACCTTCTTTAGAAGAATGGGTGTCTGTCTTATAATTTAAACCACCTCTTGTGTAGGCATTCCTACTTTTTGGTGCATGAAAATCTATTATCCATTGTGAAACTGGATAGTGTTTTTATTTTGTCAATTTGCCTGTCAGATCAGTTCATGGATGATTGCTTGTTTGTCAGGGTTCCAAGTGAAAAAATTGCATAATTATGGATTTTGGTCACAAACAACTCTTGCCAATGTAAAGGTTTAATTGAGAGTCCCATGCTCCCTGTACTGCAGTTGAATGGGTACTAAATACTCATACTAAGCCTCAATAGTACCCCTTAGTGAATATTTTCTGTGAGTGTTGATGTTAAAAAGTTGTGGGGCATGAACAGAAAATCAGCAAGCAGTCCTATTACAATCACTAAGACTGCCTGCAGATGTCTACAGACACTTATCACCTTTTACTAGTTAGCAGTGGAGCGAGATATTACCTGACCTAATTAAGATTTTCTTGGATCATGTCCTATACAATATTTAAATGGCATTTAGCCTGTTGCACACTGTTCATGACTGCAGAAGGCAAAATGCACTAAAAACCCTGCACACTGGCTTAATAGCACCCTCTGAATGACCACCGCTAATGATTCAGCATAACTATATTCAAACTTTCCCTTCACTGACAGAATGAGAGTAGATGACATATAATCTAAACTTTTTTTTTCTTTTTTTTTGCTGGGAAGTAGAATTCTGGTGAAGTTTTCATGAAAAGTCTAGTTTAGAACACAGAAAAACAAAATTATCATTGAAAATAGGAAGTAAACAGGTGGTCATTGTTTCATGATCTTTTAATTTGTTTGAGGAGAAAAATATGGCAAAATGTTAATTTTGCAAACAATTTCAAAAGGGAAAACAGTCAGGGTATTTTGCACAATTTAGTTTAAGTAAAAAAAAAAAATGTTTGAGAGTCATTATAGAATGCCTGGGGAGATTTTTTTTCAAACAGACCCCATAGCGGTAAGGTCTGCCATTGTGCATGCAGACTTTACCGAGTATTTTCAAAACAAACTTGCGCATGTAGGTTCTCTTTCAGAATACTCTGGTAATTGCCAAGTATATGCACACATTCACTTGTATAAAGTTACATCTTTTCTTTGGAGAGTGTAACTTATGCATGATGCTTATATGCATAATTTTTAAAATCCAAATATGTGCGCATCCAGTGTTGCTCTGACAAGAATACTGGAAGTGTAAGCCACCAGCATTGCTGTCAGAAGATCTCCGATAGCAACACTGGACACCCTGGGATCAAGGTAAGGGTGTCGCCATGCTGCTTTAAGTGTTATCTTTTAACTTTTGCCCCTGCTGGGCCGCTTCTACAGGCAGAAGGGGGGGGGGGGGGTGAGCAAAGGTGTGCCCATACCCCTAGGGGACGCATTGGGGGAGTGTTTAGGGCCCAAATGAATGCTTCCTAATTAGGTGAATTTTCAGCTGAACACTAAAGTTTCCTAAGTTTAGCTAAAAATAGGAGCCTTACTTAGTTGCTTAACTTTTTTTAATATAGGCATCTGTGCTTTCCTGTAATTTGATAATGTTTTTCCAATTTGATATTTCTCTTGCGTGAAGGGTAGAAGATATTTTTAATATTATGCAACTATTAGTTATATTGATAGCATCTAGGCACTTCATGTTATAATGATCATCATAAAATATGTCTTCAGTGAATATGCTAGGCAAGTGATGGTGCATACTTGACCTTGTGGTTTGAAAGCCCTCAATTAAGATTTTTTACCAAAGTCTTTTTTTTTCTTTTTGGTTTATTTTTATGGCCTTTGGGGATTTTCATTTAGTTTGGTCCATCATTTTCAATGATATCTGGCCTACTGCCCTATTGCTGACATTGCACATAAGATAATGGGATAGGACGAGGAATATTTACCTTTGTGCAGTGCATATTTAAATAGTGTTGATTTTTTGCCAGGTCATGAACTTGATTCTTTTATATTTTTTTTTTATTTTTTATTTAAAAAATGTATTAAACAATCAAAGGTTCTTGGCTGGTACATAATAACATATACAATAAAAACAATACAGAGAATCACATACAACGTTCTTGTTCAAATTTATAAATGACTGTTTGCTGCAACTAAATATATTGGTTAACATCCAGAGCCTCAGAGCAGCACTATTTACCTGAAACTATGTTATTCCTTTCAGTTTATGTTCCACATATTAGGCCGTATTTTAAAACCCCGACGTGTGTAAATCCCGTATGTGCATGGTCGGGCCTTATGCACACCGGGCCAATCTTCAAACGGGCTCGGCCACACACATAAACCCCAGGACACATGTAAGTTCCTAGGCCTCAAAAAGGGGTGGTCTGGGGGCAGAGTGGGGTAGGCCAGGACAGCGCCATTCCTTGCTGTCCTAGCTGCCGGCGCATGCAAGTTACTTCAGGTCGGGCCCTGAAGTAACTTGCACAACAAAAGGTAAAAGAATTTAAAAAATGGTTTTAGAGGGTGGAAAGGAGATGGAAAGGGGAAGGAAGGTTAGGATAGTGGCTAGGAAAGTTCCCTCCCAGTCCGCTCCTTAATTGGAGTGGACTGGGAGGGAACTCCACTCCAATTAAGGAGCGCACTGGGAGGGAACTGGGGAAGGCCCCAATCTTGTCGCTGTGCAATTTAGCGATGTTCCACCCCCCCTTGCACATGGCACCTTTTTGCATATGCTCGGGCATCTCTAGTACACTTGCTCCCTCTCTGTTGGCTAGAATGTATGCAGAGTAGGTCATCTTGATCATGATTTGATGTTGCCAAAGTTTAGCAAGCTGAGGGTTCATTTTTCAAATTGTGTTAGGGCCTTATCATGGGCGTTAGGGCCCTAACATCCTCAATAATGCCATAACACATGCGATAAATAATGCATCTCGAGATACGTATGCAAATTTTAAAAATTTAGTTAAGTGGAAGGAGTTAATGAAAATGAAGGGTGCATAATGTGGCGTGCAATAGTGTATTGCAAGCTATCGTGGGATTTAACGCTGGAAATAACAACGCCTTTTTTCCTGGTGAGAGGGAGAGAGGGAGGGAGAGAGAGAGAGTATCTCTGGGGATACACACATATTAGTCAACTTTTTGTACCATTGTAAGAGGGGACATTCTGAACTTGGGGTGAGGTTTTGGTGGTGGACTAGGTTTTGAGGGACAGTTTTACATGCAGAGTCAGAGATACAAACAGCACAGTTACCATCCGTAAACATTTTATGTGATTTGGAGTAATGAAAAGTATAAAAAGATGAGATTTGTACAATGTACTCTCAACCTAGCTTGATGCACTCTCTACCTTGCTGCTATCAAGCTAGGTTGAGAGTACAATGTACAAATCTCATCTTTGCATAACTTTCCTCACTCCAAATTACATAAAATCTTCACTGATGTGTACTGTGCTGTTCGTACCTCTGACTGTGCATGTAAAACTGCCCTCCAAAACCTAGCCCGCCACTAAAATCTCACCCTGAGTTACTAGTTGCCCCTCTTACAGTGGTATAAATAGTTTACTTAATTTATTTACATGAGAGCCTTATAAAGAGTCTCTTTCTCTCTCTCTCTCTCTCTCTCTTACCCCCCAACCCCAAACTGATAAATCTAGGGGTGAGTGAGGGTCAATGCCAACAGTGTGAAATAATTTGTAGTATCTCTGAACTGTGCTTGTGTAAAGGAGAATACACCAAATCAGCAGTAGAAGTTGAATCAGGCAAATCTTGTTTCTGCTTCTGATCTAGTCCTGTATCTTTAGGTAGCTTCCCATTCTTTAAAAAAAATCATGCTTGATTTTGGCAGGGGAGCTGCTGCTGATAATCCTATGGTTATCATCACCATTGCTGATACCGACCACAGCTCTTGCTGGTACAGCCTTCCTTTGAGTGGGCGTCTGTCCTCTCCCATTCCTATATCTGCCTCTGAAAAAATAAAAACCAAGTGTTATAATTTACCCATTACTGTGATTGAACACACACATACATAGACAGCCACTATTGTCAGAAATATAAGTGACTGCTGGCTATGTATAAACTAACTCAGACTGTCTACTTCTATTCTGTTTATTATGCTAACACAATTACACAGAAAGGCAGCCAAAGGTAAGAGATGGGTCTTGGATGGATGCTGGAAGGGTGTTTTTATATGAATCTAAGCTTTAGGGGTTGAGAGGGATTTCAGGATCAGATGATCTGGGGGGAATGTTTTTAGTATTGGAGAAGACAGCAGGATTTTCCAAACTGTGACTCGGGAACCCCAAATGGGGTAATAAAACTTTCAGATGGAGGTCACAAGTGCTTGAAATGGCAGTGCTATTCAGGTGCCACCAGCAACATTAATAGTGGAAGTCAGTGTAAGGCCTGTGAGCCAGCACCTATTCACAGGCCCTGCAGCAGCCCCACCCTCACAGAAGATTCCTTGGTAATAGGAAGCCCTCCATGAGGAGGGATCTGGGTTGCTGCAGGGCCTGTGAGCTTGCACTGCCTCACAGGCCCCCTCGTTGGCTTTCATTAATAATGCTGATGTCAATTGCAGATCACTGTCAGGCTTGGGACCAGCCATGAACAGAGGGGAGGGTTGAGTGTGCAAGGGCTGGTGGACATTGCAATTGCTTCTCTCACCTCACCCACCACAGAACCTACCTAAGAGAAAAATGTTGCCAGTGTCATTAGCCTGTGTTCTCTTCTTACCAGTTCTTATCCACCTTTGACATGGGGCCCAAAGAAAAACATTGCTGCTGACCCTGGCCAATCAGTAATTGGACTTGGGATTAGCAGGTTATAGCAGACAAATCAAATAAGTATTTAGAGATATTAGGAATACTATGCAGTTCAAGAAATGACAGGGAGAATTCATTTGTATGCAGATTCAAGTTTAAAAGATATGCAGCTCACTAATGGGGATCCAATATACAATTCAATGAGTCTGGAAGGGTGATTCAAGTTTATGTGGGCTTGCAGAATGGGCAGAGTAAAGCTGTAATGAAGCCACTCTACCTAAACATTTGGGAAGCCCCAGGTTAGAGGGATGGTGAAGGACCCGAATCAGAGGGTAGAGGGATATCTGAAATATCAGGGACTCAGAATTGCCAGCTCCTGGGGCCCTGGGATGAGTACATTTTCAGTAAGTCACTCAGCAGAAAGACAACTAAATTATAATTTGTTAAATTTCCTGTTATAACCGATCTAACAAGGTCATGGCTAAAAATTCCCCTAAATGTAATGTAGCTGGCTTGATGATGGGAAAAAGCCGATAGTAGCTCAGGAGTGCATGGTTCAGAATGATGCATCTTTGAAGGATATTAGCAGAACAGGGAAGTTAAGACATCCCAGTACAGAGGTTGCAATAAACGCTAAAGTGGACCAGGTTACTTTAAGTAAAAAACAGAGTAGAAAAATTCTAAATTAACTCTGTCAACTGATAAGCAGGTTGTAAACACAAACAAAAAACATTCTTTGACATGTCTATATACGAATACTAGAAGTCTATACAAAATATGGGAGAGTTAGAGTGTACAGCACTGACTGACGAGATAGATAAAATTAGCATTTCAGAGATCTGGTGGAAGGAGGATAACCACTGTGATACCAAGATACAAATTATATTGAAATGATATAATGAGTTAAATTGGTGGAGGGGTGGTGCTATGGGACCGATTTTAAATATTTCACGCGCGGCGTACATTTGTGCTCGCTACCCGGTGCCGTGCTCATGTTATAAAATCCAGGGTCAGCACGCACAATGGGGTGCACACTTGTGCACCTTGCGCACGCCGAGCCGAAGGGGAGCCCTGATGGCTTTCCCCGTTCCCTCCAAGGCCGCTCAAAAATCAGAGCGGCCTTGGAGGGAACTTTTTTTTGGATCCCCCCACCTTTCCCTCCCTTCCCCTATCTAACCCAACCCCTGGCTCTACTGAAATCCCCCCACCTACGCGCGCGAACCTCCGGCATGGCTACTGTGCCTGAGGACTTGGGAACGCCCCTGGCCCCACCCCCAGACTGCCTCCATGCCCCGGCCCCGCCCCTGGACTGCCACCGCCCCCCTAGCCCCACCCCAGCCCCACCCATTTTCGAAAGCCCTGGGACGTACGCGCATCCCGCAGCTTGCGCACACCACCGAGCCTATGTAAAATAGGCTTGGCGCGCGCAGGGGTAGGTTTTCGGGGGTTACGCGCGTATCTTACATGCGTAACCCTTTGAAAATCTACCCCTATATATTAAAGAGAGCATTGAGTCAAACAGGATAAAAGTTCTGCAGAAAACAAAATGCAATGTTGACTCTTTATGGACAGAAATTCCAGGTGAAAAGGGGAGTAAAATAGCAGTGGGGGTGTATTATCATCTACCTGGCCAGAATGATCAAACAATGAACTGATAACAGAAATTAGGAAAGCTAACAAAATCAGTAGCACAGTAATGGGCGATTTCAATTATCCCAGTATTGACTTGATGAATGTCATATCAGGACTTGCTAGAGAGGTTAAGTTCCTAGATGAAATAAATGATTACTTCATGGAGTAGCTGGTACAAGATCAAACAAGAGGGAAATCTATTTTAGACCTACTCCTTAGTGAAATACAGGATTTGGTGCAAGAAGCAACATTGTTGGAGTCACTTAGCAATAGTGGCCACAACATGATCAAATTTGACTTAATAACTGGAGGGAGGACACTAAGGAAATCTGTGATAGCATTTAACTTTCAAAAGAGAGACTATGAGAAAATGGTTAGGAAAAAGCTGAAAGGAACAGCTGCAAAGTTTTAGAGTTTACATCAGGCATGGATCTTGTTTAAAAATACCAACTTGGAGGCCAAGACTAGATGTATTCCACACATTAGAAAAGGCTAAGGCGCGCATAACCCTTTAAAACCCCTCCTGCGCGCGCTGAGCCTATTTTGCATAGGATCAGCGATGCGCACAAGCTCCGGGACGCGAGAATGTCCCGGGGCTTAGAAAAAGGGCGGGAAGGGCGGGGGGCAAGGGCAGGGCGCTGATCCAGGGGCAGTCCGGGGGCAGGACCGAGGCCTCTGGAACGGCGGCCGTACCGGGGGAATCATGCCCGGCAGCCGGTTGGTGCGCACAAGTTACACCTGCCAGAGGCAGGCGTAAATAGGATAACAAAGGTAGGGGGGGATTTAGATAGGGCTGGGGGGCAGGTTAGATAGGGGAAGGGAGGGGAAGGTGGGGGGAGCGGAAGGAAAGTCAGGACTCCCCTAGGGATCGGTATGTGCAAGGTGCACAAGTGTGCACCCCATTGCACGCGCTGACCCCAGATTTTATAACATGCGTGCGGCTGCGCGCGCATGTTATAAAATCGGGCATAGATTTCTGCGCGCCGGGTTGCACGCACAATCTACGCGCATGTGTAATTCTGAATATCCGGCTCTAAATGAATACCAGCATGGTTAAAAGATGAGATGAGAGAAGATATAATAGCTGAAAGAACATCTTTCAAGAAATGGAAAGGGATCTGAATGAAAAAACAGAAAATAGCATAAGCACTGGCAAATTAGATGCAAAGCATTGATAAGAAAAGAAAAGAGAGAATTTTAAAAGAAGCTTGCCATGGAAGCAAAACCTCATAATAACTTTTTTCAGATACATTCAAAGTAAAAAGCCTACAAGGGAGTCAGCTGGACCATTAGATCAGTGGTCCCCAACCCTGTTCTGGGGGCCCACCAGTCAGTCGGGTTTTCAGGATATCCACAAAGAATAGTGCATGCAAATTTTCTCTCATGCATATTCATTGTGGATATCCTGAAAACCCGACTGGCTGGTGGGCCCCCAGGACAGGGTTGGGGACCACTGCATTAGATGATCAAGGGGTAAAAGGTGCATTTAGAGATGACAAGTCCATAGCAAACAAACTAAACAAGTTCTTTGCTTTAGTCTTCACTGAAGAAGAAGTAAGACAGATACCCATGCAGGAAGTGATATTTAAAGTAATGATTCAGAGAAACTGAAACAAATCTCAGTGAACCTGGAAGATGTACAAGGGCAAATTGACAAAGTAAAGAGTAGTAAATCACCTGGACCCAGATGGTATATATCCCAGAATGCTGAAAGAACTGAAAAATGAAATTGCAGAACTGCTTTTGGTAATTTGTAAACTATCATTAAAATTGTCTATGGTAGCTGAATACTGGAGGGTTGTCAATGTAACGCCAATTTATAAAAAGAGATCCAGGAGTGATCCATGAAACGACAGAGCAGAGAGTCAGACATCTGTGCCAGGCAAAATGGTAAAAACTATCATAAAGAACAAAATTGCTGAACATATAGATAGACATAAGAACATATCATATGCCAAACTGAGTCAGACCAAGGGTTCATCAAGCCCAGCATCCTGTTTCCAACAGTGGCCAATTCAAGTCACAAGTACTTGGCAAGTACCCAAACATTAACTAGATCTCAAACCACTATTGCTTGATAATTAATAGCAGTTTATGGATTTTTCCCCTAGGAACTTATCCAAACCTTTTTTTAAACCCAATTACACTAACTGTCTTAACCACATCCTCTGACAATGAATTCCAGAGTGTCAGCGTAACTATGTGCTAAGTGAAAAAGAATTTTCTTTGATTTCTTTTAAATGAGCTATTTGCTAACCTCATGGAGTGCCCCCTAGTTCTTCTATTATCTGAGAGAGTAAATAACCAATTTGCATTAACCTGTTTATAGTTTAATGGAACAAAGCCAACATGGATTTAGTCAAGGCAAATCTTGCCTCACCAATCTTCCATACGTTTTTGAGAGTGTAGAAAAACATGTGGATATGGTGGAGCCAGTTGATATAGTATACCTGGATTTCCAGAAAGCATTTGACAAAGCCCCTTATGATAGACGTCTTAGGAAATTAAAAAGTCATGGGATAGAGGGTAGTGTCCTATAGAGGTGTGCAGACAAAAAGTTTACGTTGAATCGTTGATACGTTGTCGTGGAGGGTCGATTCCGTTCAATATGGAAGTATTGAGAAATCCATAAGTTGTGGATCTGTCCATACGTTTCCCGGTTCCCTAAATAAAAATTTAAACCCCCCACCCTCCTTAATCCCCCCCCCAAGACTTACCAAAACTCCCTGGTGGTCCAGCGGGTAGTCAGGAAGCCATCCCTGCACTCCTTTGCGATTTCCTCATGGCGCCGATAGCCTGTGTCACAGGGGCTGCCGGTGTCATTGGTCAGCCCCTGTCACATGGTCACCGGCGCCATCTTGTGCTCCACCACGTGACAGGTAGGTCAAGTGGCAGGAGGTCGCTCCGGGACCCCCGCTGGACCCAACCGGAACTTTTGGCCAGCTTGGGGGGGCCTCCTGACCCCCCCAAGCTGGCCGGTTGGGTCCGGTTGCAATGTTGCTCCTCCGCGCCTCTGCTCCCAGCCGGACCCAACCGGAACTTTTGGCCAGCTTGGGGGGGGTCAGGAGGCCCCCCCCCCCAAGCTGGCCAAAAGTTCCGGTTCGGTCCAACGGGGGTCCCAGAGTGACCTCCTGTCACATGACCTACCTGTCACGTGGTAGGAGCACAAGATGGCGCCGTGACCATGTGACAGGGGCCGACCAATGGCACGGGTAGCCCCTGTGACACAGGCTGTCGGCGCCGTGAGGAAATCGCAAAGGAGTTCAGGGATGGCTTCCTGACTCCCCGCTGGACCACCAGGGAGTTTTGGTAAGTCTTGGGGGGGGGGGGTCAGGAGGGTGGGGGGGTTTAAGTGTTTATTTAGGTTCAACGTATTCAACATAGCTATGTTGAATACGTTGGAACTCGCGATTCGTTTCTCCTCAAACCTTTTTTTTCTCTTTTAAAAATATAAGTTGCGTTTTACATATGCGTTCATAATATGGGCACTCGTGACCACACTCGCTCGTCTCCCATCATTCACTTCCCAATAATTTCCAATAGACATAGTCGGGTTAAATAAGGCCGCAGCTTTATTGATACACCGGCCCGAGCCGTCATTTAACAATATACATAACATCCGGGTTTCAGCATCCCCGTACCCCGACCATCCGCCGCTCCCGGCAAGATGGTCATTACCAGCCGTCCGGCTCACTGATCCGGCCTCACACCCCCGGTTCGCACTCCTGCCACTTGCTTGAAAGGAGCCGAACCCGGGTGGGCTCCCGCCGCCCCTCTGCAAGGAGCCAGGCCCCCCCAGGGTCTCCCGCCACCTTGCTAGCAAGGAGCCCCCATCGTTGACAACAGTCCCCCGTTGTCAACCTCCGTCCCGTACCAGCTGAAACCCCCATAGTCTGACAACAACAACATTACGGCTCGGGCCAACCGCCCCCGCTGCGACAACAAAACAACTTACCCAAACAGTTGAACAGAAAGGGCGGGAGGGAGGGAACAAAATTCCCCAGCCGCTCTCCGCTGCGCCGCCGCACGAGTCTGCTTGCCGCGCGCACGCCCTCCTGATCCCCCGGCTCGTCCCCTCCCGCGACTCCACCCCCTCCTGCCAACCCGGCCCCTCGTCCCCCTGGTAACTCCCCCGCTGGCCAATCACCGGCCCCTCTTCGGCGTCCTTTCCTAACACCCCCCCCTCTCCTTATCTGCCCGCGCGCTGACCCTACCTTGCGGTGCCCCCCGCTTACCCCCCCCCCCTTTCCCCCTTCCTCTGCTCGCCGCGGCACGGGCCCATATTACCGAGCTCACCCGGAAACAAGTTCCGGTTGAGCTTCCATAATATGGGCACTCGTGACCACACTCGCTCGTCTCCCATCATTCACTTCCCAATAATTTCCAATAGACATAGTCGGGTTAAATAAGGCCGCAGCTTTATTGATACACCGGCCCGAGCCGTCATTTAACAATATACATAACATCCGGGTTTCAGCATCCCCGTACCCCGACCATCTGCCGCTCCCGGCAAGATGGTCATTACCAGCCGTCCGGCTCACTGATCCGGCCTCACACCCCTGGTTCGCACTCCCGCCACTTGCTTGCAAGGAGCCGAACCCAAGTGGGCTCCCGCCACCCCTCTGCAAGGAGCCAGGCCCCCCCAGGGTCTCCCGCCACCTTGCTAGCAAGGAGCCCCCATCGTTGACAACAGTCCCCCGTTGTCAACCTCCGTCCCGTACCAGCTGAAACCCCCATAGTCTGACAACAACAACATTACGGCTCGGGCCAACCGCCATAGACACGGGCATACCATGCCCGTGCCCCCCAAAGATGCGGCCACCACCTAACGTGGGAACAGCTCCTCGAGAACCTCCTGAATGGTGATCAGAAAGAGGTCCGTCCCCAGAAAGGATAGGTGAACACCATCCTCCCGGAACAACCCCGAGACCTGCCCCCACGACCACGCATGCCGGATATGCCGGCCCCCCAGACAGGCCAACCAGGACCCGATCTGCTGGTTGGCCTTCGACCGGCTCCTGCGCCACATAACCTGGTCCCCTAGCGCCGGTCGCACAATGATGTCCGACCAACACAACACCGTGGTTGGCAGCAGGATGGACACCGCCATCAAGTCCTTCCGGACTATACTGATGAAGTGCTTCCCCGACATTGTACCCCAATCGTTGCCCCCCAAATGAACCACCAGGGCCCGCGGCGACCCCAGGCGCGCGCGCTCCCTGCGAACACAGGGGATCAACTCCTCCCAGCTCATGCCCCGCCGCCCCAACCAGTACACCCGCACCCCTCTGCACATCAAGTCCAAGTGTGGCCCGTAAGGTCGTCCGCAGGCATGTCGGTAGGCCCAGTGCACATACGAGTGCCCCAAGATCCATACGGACATCCCCTCGGCCGCCGCACCTGCAAGGAAACAAGCGTTAGTCTACCACCAGGAGGACCCGGGCCCCGGGCGAATATACCCCTGGAACGCCTGCGACCTCCACCTCCCAATCCGCTGGATTACCCCCTCCCCTAGCCCCGCGTGCGCCGCCGCAGTCGCCGCTCCAATCCTAAAGGTGTGGGTCCCAAACCTGCTCGCATCCAGCCCTACAGCCCCCAACGCCCGGCGCATTAACGCTGCGAACTGATATCGCGTCAACGGGCGCCGATCCCGGTGCACCAAAAATCCCGCCTGAGCGAACGGCCGCACCTGGCAATAACTCACCGCGTTCGCCACCGGACAAGTCCGCAAGCCGGGAACCGCCGTAAGTGCCACCGCCAGCCCCCTACCCTGCTGGTCCGTTTTAGACCGCGGAATCCGGATCGCCACCGAGCTACTGGTTACCACCACGTGACAAGCCACCAAACCCAGGCTGTCCCCACTCCCAGCTGCTCTGGCCACCAACTCGCTAACCCGAAAGGCGCCGAAAAAAGCGAACACAAACGCCACTCGGAACAGCAATGTTTCGTACTCTGACGCACACAAACCCGCCAGCGCGTCCCAGAGCTGCTCTAAAATGTCATGCGTAATAGATAATCTACCATCCCTCGGGCGTCCCGCCATGCGCAGCCATCCCGCCAGCAAATGCCGCACTACGAAGCGCCCTGAAGGGAAACCCCACCCATGGGCCCTCATAAAAAAGGAGAAACCTGCCAACTGTCTCCCCACGGCTGCCCGTGTGCGGCCCCCCCTCCTGGCCCATACCACATAGTGCGCCAACGGCGCGTCCGATACTGGTCCCTCCTGCCACCCCAAGGCAGAAAAGAACCCCGCCACCGCCCGGGCGCCCCCTACATAACCTGACCAAGTCGACGGGGCTAGCGAGGCCCGCAGCAGTTCCCATGCTTCAGGGCACCAAACCTCCAAAGGGAAGGCGGCACTGGAGCTCCACACAGGTCCGCCTCCGGCGCCAGTTCTCGAAACAACTCCCACTTGAAACGAGAAAGGGAGTCAGCCACACTATTGTCCACCCCCGGTACATGCCGGGCCCAAACAGTCACATCAAGCATCATGCAACGTAATACCAGTTCCCGTAACAATTCGGACACCAACTGACACCGAGCCGCCCGTTTGTTAATGACCTCTACCACTCCCTGATTATCGCACCAGAACACCACCCGCATGCCCCTCAGCCGCTCCCCCCAGACATGCAGGGCCACCACTATGGGAAACAATTCCAGGAACGTTATATTACTCGTGACCCCAGCACTCGCCCAATCCTCCGGCCATCGGGCCGCACACCAGGCCCCTTGAAAGTACGCTCCAAACCCCACCGAACCCGCTGCGTCTGTCCACAACTCTAGCGTGTGATTGGCCAGGGGACTCGACTGCCAAATGGCTTCCCCGTTGAACCCTTGGAAAAACGTATCCCACAGTCTCAAATCCACGCGCATCGGCGCCGTTATCCGAATCCGATAGTGCCTCCGACGAACCCCGGACATGACGTGTGACAGACGCCGCAGGAACGCTCGTCCCATCGGTATCACCCGACACGCGAAATTGAGTCTTCCCACCAAGGACTGAAGTGCAACCAACGTCGTCTTAGGCCGTTCTATCGCCGCTCGTACTATCCCATGCAACTTCTCCACCTTATCCCGAGGCAACCGCGACACCATCGCCTCCGAGTCCAGTTCTATCCCGCGGAACACCAGCCTGGTCCTGGGCCCCTCGGTCTTGTCCGCTGACAGCGGAACCCCGAACTCCTGCGCCACCGCTTGAAAACAGCCCAAACTCGCCTGACACACACCCGACGACGCCCTCCCTACAAAAAGGAAGTCGTCCAAATAGTGCACAATATCCGCCGAACCCGTCCGCTGCGCCACCACCTAATGGAGGAAGGTACTGAACGCCTCGAAGTACGCGCACGCAATCGAGCAGCCCATCGGCATGCACTTATCAAAGTAAAACTCGCTTTGAAAGCGAAAACCCAGCAGATGAAAACTCTCCGGGTGCACCGGCAGCAACCGAAACGCCACCTCCACGTCCGCCTTCGCCATCAAAGCCCCTCGACCACAACGCCGCACCACCTGCACCGCCGAGTCGAAGGAAGCATACCGTACCGCACAGAGCTCCCGCGGAATACCATCGTTCACCGAGCGCCCCTCGGGGAATGAAAGGTTGTGGATCAGCCGAAACTTCCCTACCTCCTTCTTAGGGATGACCGCCAACGGGGACAGTACCAAATTAGGAAACGGCGCCACCGCGAACGGCCCCGCGATCCGACCCAACTCGATCTCCCCCCGTAACTTGTCCCGCACCACCTGCACCAACCGCCGGACCGACGGACAATTCGCCCCCCCGCCCTCCACCCCCCCCCTCTGGACACGGAATCTGGAAACCCACTGTGAACCCCTCCCTCAAAAGTCCAGCCGCCCGCCCATCCGGATACAACCGAAGCCAGGGAAGCATAGCGGCCACCCTCACAGGCGTGACGGCTAGTCTCGACAGACTACTTTCTGGATCCTTTTGCAGCGGAAGGGACTCCCGGGCCCTCCGCTGGCCGCTTACCGCATCGCACCGCGGGGTGACTCGCTCCACAGATGGAACACGCATGCCGGAACTTGCAGTCCGGGAAAAGGCAAGTGGCACGATTGTAACGCCAGCAAACATTGCTGCGTCCCGCGCTCGGCCTGGCCCCCCCCACCGCGGGCGTCCCACTCCGAAAGGGCCGCGTCCCACCTCCCCCCCCCCCCCCCCGCCGCCACCCCCAGACCGGAAGCCCCCGACGACACCTTTGCAGCCATCTGCGTTAACCACAGCCCCACATCCTGGGAACCCCAGGACATGAACCTGTTCTCCTCCATGCGATCACGGAAGCGCTCGTCGTAGTTTAACCACGACCAGCCCTCGTACGTCTTACTTGCCGCCAAGATCCCATCCGCGTACGCCAGCAGCGGCCCGTACTGCGAAGGATCCCAATGCCCCACTACGCTGGCCAAGCGAAGGAACGAGCGCATCCAATTATGGATGTTGCGCGCCACCTTCTGCGAACCACCCCCCACCTGGGCGCTCTTCTTGCGCCGCTTCTTCCCCTTCCTGCGCCCCCCACGCCCCTCCATTAACTGAAAAATATCTATGAATTGGCGCCGTCGGATCCGACGCCGCAACGACCGAAGCACCTCCTCCCACAACTCTGTAAGGGCCACGAGCGCGGGAGCGCCCGGCACCGCCTGCCCCTTGTCCTGCACCACCACCGCCGCCCTCTCCCACGAGGAGGACGAAGAAGACGATGAAGAGGAGCTGGACGACGAGGAGTCCGTAGAACTCCCCCTGTCCCGTCTCCTGCGCTTCCGACCCCTTCCCCTCCTGCCCCCCCTCCCCATGGCCCCCCCCCTCCGCCGCATCCGACCCCCGCACCGCATCGGCGCCCCGCACAACCCTCGACGCCCCTCCAACCCCACCACACCGAGATTCGCCCCTTCCTGCACACCCCCAAGCGGACGCGGGAAAATAACAGACTCACCTGCCGCTCCAGGGTCCCCCAGCCCTGCTCCTGGCTCCGGGGTCCGCACCGCCTGTCCTGGCCGCCCGACCCCAGGCGCCACGTTCCGCCAAGCCTCGTGACTGGACGACCCCGCCTCCGCGAGGTCCTCCTCCGCAGCCGCCCCCTGCAATGACAGTACAGCCAGCGAGGGGGAGGGCGCCCAACCCGCCCCATCACCCCACCCCTCCGCCGGACCGCTACCTGCCCTCCCCTTCCCCCTGCCTACCTGGCCACCCCCCCAAGGCCCCCCCACACCCCCCAACCGGCCCCCCTCGGCACCCCAGACCACCCCAAAACCCCAAGGTCTGCTTCCGCAGCCTCCAGCCTGCTCCGACCACCCCTCCCCCGCCAAGCTACCGCTCTCTTCCCCTTGCCTCCACTCGTGGTTGCCGCAGCTCGCTCCGCTGAGCCAACCGCCCCACTCTCACCTCCCCGGGTCCCACGCCCCCGGCCTGCCCCAGGCCCCCCACCATCCGCAACCCCAAGGACACGCTGCTCCCGACTGACCCGCCGCCTGGGCACGGGCCCGGGCCCCGCTCCCGGACACACCTGCCCCAACCCTCGGCCGCGCGGCTCTCCGCGCCCAACGGCCCCCCTCGCCCCCTCATCCCCAACACCTCCCAGCCCGGCCAGGCCCCCCGCTGCACCTCCCTGCCCCGGCCCCGCCCCCGCGAGCGTGAGACCCGCGCACCCGGCCCCCCGCCTTGCCGTCCAGTCTCCGCCTCGCACCACGGCCCCAAGCCCCCACCGGCACGAACGGCGCCGCCCCCCAGCTCACATGAGGTCCCAGCCAGCGACCCCACGGCACCCCGGGCCTCCCCAGCGTCCGCACCGCTGCTCACCCGATTCAGCACCGCCATGCCGCGCCGGTAGACCGCCACGCCGCGCCGGTAGACCGCCACTCCGACGGGTTCCCCCTCCGACTCCGCACTGTCCTCCTCCTCGAAGCCAGGTACCCACGCCGCCTCCTCCGAATCCGCGCCGCTCGGGTCTTCGTCCACCCGCTCCCGGGCCGCCATCGCACGCCGCTCCGCCGACTCTCGACCACCGCGCCTCCAACGCCGCCCGATGCGCACCACGGCCCGCTCCCACGGACCAACCCTCCGGCGCCAACAAAATTCCCCAGCCGCTCTCCGCTGCGCCGCCGCACGAGTCTGCTTGCCGCGCGCATGCCCTCCTGATCCCCCGGCTCGTCCCCTCCCGCTACTACACACCCCCCCCCCCGCCAACCCGGCCCCTCGTCCCCCTGGTAACTCCCCCGCTGGCCAATCACCGGCCCCTCTTCGGCGTCCTTTCCTAACACCCCCCCCCCCCTCCTTATCTGCCCGCGCGCTGACCCTACCTTGCGGTGCCCCCCGCTTACCCCCCCCCCCCCTTTCCCCCTTCCTCTGCTCGCCGCGGCACGGGCCCATATTACCGAGCTCACCCGGAAACAAGTTCCGGTTGAGCTTCCAAAACGAATGCACACCCCTAGACAACAGTGACAAGGATGAGATGTTGTCAGGGAGACGGGAGATGACTGAATGGTAGGAAGAAAACGCTGAAATTCAAAAACAGTGGACACAGCAGATGGCAGGTGAGCTAAAGAATGTAGGGCATGGGGAAGGTAGACTTGCTGCTAGTAGTGGTTTATAACAGAGAATAAAACTGGGGAGGATTAGTATCAGGAAGAAAAAATGCAGTGAAGCCATAGGAAATAAAGAGAGTCTTTGCAACCTTCCTAGTACCTGTGGCTGCCCGAGGAATGTAGGGTGGGAGCAGCTCAGACCTGAAGTGGGTTGTGGTGACTTCCGGAGTCGATCACCAAAGCAGCTGAGAAAAGTATGCAATTGGGCTGCAACCTCTCCACTAACTAGCCACATTGAGAGGAGGCTTTCCAGGAAGATGGATGGCTTTTAATTTAGGGGAGAAAATGTATGTGGACAGATTGCATTTTCAAATCTTTGCATGGGGCTTTTCCAGAAAAAGCCACAGATGATAAATGCATGCAACATTATTCCCAATGAAGACAGTTTGAAAATTTGCCCCATGATGTATGGTAGGGCAAACCAGTTTTGAAACTGGTTTCAAAATGCAAAATGAATAATTTATGGTCATCCTGGATTGCATTTAAGATTGGTTTGAAACCGGTTTCAAATAAATTGCAAGAAAGTTAAATGAGGACCATTCTGAAGGTATAAAATAAGAAGATTTATACTTGGAAACACTGTGAAATGAATATTTCCTAGGTAAAGAATTATGACATTGTCATATTTATTTATAGGCAGCATTTGGAATATATTCAATTTTGAATCCAGAGAAAATATATGATCTATGTTTCCATAGTTTTATAAATGTAAAGGTTATTTAAAAAAATAGGCAAAAATAGCAATTCAGCACTTTTTAGAAAATAGGTATATTCATGTTTTGTTTTCTGGGTCCTCTAGACTGAACATGCAGAGACTCTATTGCATTAATAAAAATGATATATTATATGAACTAGAGTTTCATCTACACTGCAGTGTCTGTGAATGGCTTCACTTGAAAAAGAGAATACATTTAATTCTTCTCATATATGCAAAAATAGTAGTATATAGAACCACTGTCAAATATACTTGTAAATCAAGACTAAGGGTGCATTTGAATTTTCAGAAGGCGTTTTACAAAGTCCCTCCTGAGAGGCTGCTACGAAAACTAAAAACTCATGGGATAGGAGGTGATGTCCTTTTGTGGATTGCAAACTGGTTAAAAGACACAGAGAGCAGGATTAAATGGTTTATTTTCACAGTGGAAAAGGTAAGAGGGCCTCAGGGATCTGTACTTGGACTGGTACTTTTTAATATATTTTTATATTTATAAATGATCTGGAAAGAGGCGCAATGTGTGAGGTAATCAAATTTGCAGATGACACAAAATTATTCAGAGTGGTTAAATCACATGTGAATTATGATAAATTGTAGGAGGACCTTGCAAGAGTGGAAGATATGGCATATGTTGATATGGCAGATGAAATATGTGGACAATTGCAAGATGATGCATATATGGAAAAATAACCCATGCTGTAGCTACATGATGTTAGGTTCCATTTTAGGAGTTACCACCCAAGAAAAAGATCTGGGCATTATAGTTGATATTACATTGAAATTGTTGGCTCAGTGTACTACAGGTGGTCAAAAAAGCAAACACAGTGTTAGGAATTATTAGGAATGGAATAGCAAATAAATTTGAGGATGTCATAATGCCTCTGTATCACTCAATGGTTAGATCGCACCTTGAATACTGTGTGTAATTCTGGTTGCCACATATAAAAAAATATATAGTTTCACTGGAGAAAGTACAGAGAAGGATGACCAAAATGAAGGAGGACATGGAATGGCTCCCCTATGAGGAGAGGCTAAAGAGGTTAGAGCTGTTCAGCTTGGAGAGATGGATTGGGGTGGGGGGGGGAGATATGATAGGGGCCTACAAAATCATGAAAGGACTTGAATGGGTAAATGTGAATTGGTTATTTACTCTTTTGGAAAATTCAAGGATTAGGGGTCACGTCATAAAGTTAACAAGGAGCACATTTAAAACAAATCCAAGCAAATTATTTTTCACTCAATGCACAATTAAGCTCTGGAATTTGTTGCCAGAGGATGAGGTTAAGGCAGCTAGTATAGCTGAGTTTTAAAAAGATTTGGATAAGTTCCTGGTGGAGACGTCTATAAATTGCTATTAATCAATAGCGGGTAACCACTGGCATTAGTAGCATGGGATCTATTTAATGTTTGGGTACTTGCCAGGTACTTGTGACTTCGATTTGCCACTGTTGGAGACAGGATACTGGGCTTGATGGACCCTTGGTCTGATCCAGAATGGCATGTCTTATGTTCTTATGTTATGTTCTTATGTTCTTTCTAAAAGAGAGGTTGCAACTGATAAACAGTGCAGTGGTTAAAGTATAATTTTTATTCATGATTTAACACTCAGATGTTGACTCCGAAGAATTAACTCTTCCTGACCTAAAATCCTTTGGAAAAGAATTCCAGAGACAGGGACCCATATAGAAGAATCTCTGACAGCAACGCTGTTACCTTAAGCTTCCCTTATCTTTGAAATTCATAAGCTATAACTATCTGAGCTTTTGGAGATTGGTAAAATCTTGGATTTTTAAAGAGGCTTTTAAATGATCGTATTTATTATGTGAGCTTTAAGAAACTGACAAAACCTGTTTTTTAAATTCAGCTATTTAATTTAAATATCATATTTATTTTTATTTTTTTCTTATATAATTTAAATTAATGTCCAAGAAATACATCTTGTGAAGAAATCAGCAAAGAACCAATACATAAAATAAGGAAAACATTTTAAGAAATTATCAATTTTGATGCATGCACAATCCACCAGCTGAGTAATAGTATACAGTATTGTTTAAACTTGCAGGTTCCTGGTCTTATGGTTGCTATTCTTATATGATCATTTAATTCTTTGTATTGGCTGTGGCTTTAATTAGGCCAATATTCAGTAAACCATTAAGTGGACAAATTATCCTATGAAGAAGTGCTGTAAATAGGAAAAGAAAACAAGAGCAGGGTCTAGGACCCATTTCTTTGTCTTTTCCCCACAAAAGTCTGTATATGGCCCTGTCAGGTCATGCACTCCCCACCCCCCACCCCTAATCCTTTCTAAAAAGAAAAAATAAATGTTCTGGGTCCCCACTGCCTTAGATAGTGCGGCTGTCCTCACACCCTCCCACTTGGTCCACTGCAGTGACAAGGGGCCGGACTTGCACCCCATCATCCCCAACCCTACCCCCCATCCACCGAATTATAAAAACCACTGCCAGGAGCAGGGTCCGAACTTACCCACTCACGGAGATCCATCACATCTTCTGCAATGGAAATGTAAATGATACGCAGTTTATACTTCTGGTACCAGAAGGGAACTTACCCTTCTTGTGTTGTTGTTAATGCTTACAGTGCAGTTCATTGACAGTGCAGTTTATTGACAGTACTTTTGGACCCAGCTCCCGGCAGGGATTTTTATTTATTTATTTATTTAATTTTGGTTTTTATATACCAGAAGTTCCTGTATACAATACATATCACTCCGGTTCACATTTAACAGAGATAACTATCGCCGGGGAGGCGGTTTACATGGAACATATCGAATATAATGAACGGATAATCTATAATAAAGTACAATCTATTATGTAATAACTAAGAACAACTTAGAACACAACTTGGAACATATAACTGAAGCAATATAAGCAATATAGACATTACCACATTACATTATTGCTGTAAGACCAGGGTGGTCTTACATTCAGGGGAATGTGGGGAGGGCGTGGGGGTACGTGGAGGGGGATGTGGCCTGGCCCTTTAACACTGTTGGGGTGGGAGGGTGTGCGGGGGCAGCAACACTGTCTAATATTTAAAGAACTGGGGAAAAGATGGGGGAGGGGGCATCTATGAAACTTGGAATATTTTTTTCCTTTTAAGAGGAGATTAAGTGGTTCGGGGGGGGGGGGGGGTGCATGGTCCAACCGGGTCATATATGGATTTTTGTGGCAAAAAGACAGAGAAAGAGGCCCTAGGCCTTGTATTCCTATTTTTCTTTCTGTTTGCAGCGCTATTTAACTTGATTCAGAGAAACTAAAACAATCTCGGTGAACCTGAAAGATGTAATTGAGTAAACTGACAAATTAAGATTAGCAAATCACCTGGACCAGAGTGCTGAAAGAACTGAAAAATGAAATTACAAACCTACTATTAGTAATCTGTAAACTATCATTAAACTCAGCTATAGTACCTGAAATTTGAAGTATGGCCATCATAACACCAGTCTTTTTTAAAGAGTTTTAGGGGTGATCAAGGAAATTACAGATTGGTAAGTCTGATGTTAGTGCCAGGACAAATGGTTGAAACTATTACAAAGAACAAAATTATGAACATTTAGAAAGTCATAGTTTAATAGGACAAAGCCAACATGGATTTACCCAAGATAAGTCTTGCCTCACCAATTTGCTGTATTTTTTTAAAGGTGTGAATAAACATGTGGATAATGGTGAGCCAGCTAATATAATGTATCTAGATTTTTAGAAAGCGTTTGACAAAGTACCTCATAAGAGACTCTTCAGGAAATTTAAACGTATAGAATAGGAGGCAGTGTTGTATTGTGGATTGAGACCTGGTTAAAAGATTGATAAAAGAGAGTAGGGATAAAGGGGCAATTTTCTCAATGGAGAAAAGTGGAGTGCTCCAGGGATCTGTGCAGGAATCACTGCTTTTTAACATATTTATAAACAGCCTAGAGATGGGAACAATGAGTGAGGTAATTATATTTGCTGATGATACAAAATTATTCAAAGTTATTAAATCACAAGAAGATCTTGCAAGACTGGAGACTGAGCAACCAAAAGGCAGATGACATTTAATGTGGGCAAGTGCAAAGTGATGCAAGTAGGGAAGAGTAACCCAAAATATAGCTACACAATGCAAGGCTCCACATTGGGGGTCACCACCCAGTAAAAGGATCTAAGCTTTATCATAGATAATATTTTGAAATCCTCTGCTCGGTGTGCGGCAGTGGCTAAGAAAGCAAATAGAATGCTAGGAATTAGTAGGAAAGGAATGAAGAATAAAACAGAGAATGTCTTTATTTATTTATTCATTTATAGAGTTTTGTATTCTGAATCTTCCATTAAAATATTTCCAGTGGATATTCCATAAAATATAATCATAAATATACATTAAAATACAAGTACAGGACAATTATAAATAAAATAAAGTAGTATAATAACTTCTAGAGATGTACATCGTTTTTGTTGATTGTTTCAGGCTTCGTTTCGGGGCCCTCCATGGGAAATTTTGTTTTCCCCATGGTTTGGGGGCCCCGATTTTCAGGTTAGTGCACACTAACTCCCGATAGTGAATGCTATCTCCTGATAGTGAACACTAATGGGTCATTTATGTCTCTGTATCGCTCCAGCGTGTGACCGTACCTGGAGTATTGTTGTATGCAATTCTTGTCACCATATCTCAAAAAAGATATAGAATTAGAAAAGTACAGAGAACGGCAACCAAAATGATAAAGGGGATGGAATGATTCCTTTATGAGGAAAAACTAGAGTTTAGGGCTTTTCAGCTTGGAGAAGAGACAGCTCAGAGGAGATATGATAGAGGTCTGCAAAATAATGAGTGGAATGAAACACCTGCAAATCAGTTGTTTACACTTTTAAAAAGTACAAAGTCTAGGGGACAAGCAATATAGTTACTGGATAATACATTTAAGATAAATAGAAATATTTTTTTTTTATTCAGTGCATAATTAAACTCACCAGAGGATGCTGTAAAAGCTGTTAGTGTAGCTGAATTTAAAAAAGGTTTGGGCAAGTTCCTAGAAGAAAAGTCCATAAACCATTACTAAAGTGGACTTGGGGAAATCCATTGCTTAGCCCTGGGATAAGCAGCCTGGAATCTATGAATCTTCTGGGATCCTGCCAGGTACTTGTGCCCTGGATTAGCTTCTGTTGGAAATAGGATAATGGGTTTGATAGACCTTTGGTCTGATCCAGTCTGGCTAATCTTATGTTTTATGTTCTTTGTAAATCTATGGAGCATTTTGCAGTTCAAACAGCTGATCTGTTTGAATCACAAGAGACAACAGGACAGTGACACTGGTGGAAGTAGCTTCAGTTTGTTAGATGTATAGGACTGCTGGCACTGGACATCTGTTTTTTGCATCAAGCTGTGGGATGGGGGAGCCAAAACTGGGGTAGGGAAGGAGAGGCGAGTCCATTTTTATGAGAAGAGAGGTACTTCCCGCCCTTTGCTCCCAAGCACACCACCTATGGTGATGCCACTATTTGGAAAACTGTTAGAAATTGCCTCTCATGGATATAACTGTCTCATGTTGGCTATGATGTCACAAAGGGAATGGCACACCTTGAAGAAGCCAGCCAGATGGACATGTTTTAGAATGAATGCACCTTTTAAGAATGCAGAAGCTTTCTGTAAAGCAGGAATTTTATAGGGGAGCATCTTAAAGAATATGGAAAACTTCAACATTCAAAATGTATTTGAAGCAGGATATATATTATTGTTTGCCATAGGCACTTGTGAAATATTAAACAGCACATGGTGGGTGCCGTTTCCTTTTAAAGCAATGAAATTATTCTCCAGCTAATCAGAATCCTTAAAGGCATTTCAGCATTTTATTTTCATTTGTATTGTAAACATTAAAGATTCAGATAGCAAACTTGAATTTAAAAGCTGCCCGCTATGACTTCAGATTACTTTAATTATTCATCAATCTTTTGTGTTCTCTTTGACAGATTTTTGACCCAAGTAATGTAGTTATTTCCACTAACTGCTTTTGTAGCTTGCAAAGAGAAAAGGGGCAAATGCCTTAGTATAATCCTGTGTTCAATCAATATTATTTATTTATTTTAGCATGAGGTTGAATCCTCCTGCTTTGGCAATGATCAGGGAATGGCATCATGTCCCCAGTAGGGGGTCCAATGACAACCCCAACCCCCCCCCATTCTACAGATTCTGACTCTCAGCCAATAAGCCAAGTAGGGAATTTGCTCAGCTCAGAGCAGGGAGAAAGATTTTGAATCTTAGCCAAAAGAGACTGCTTTAAAGAACTATCAGGGCAGAACAGAGTGCCCTTGTAGCTTATACCCCTGCTGCACATCATGCAGCTTCATCAAAAGGCTGCTGGGGATTTATAAACAATTTACATTTTGGTGCTTTATTTTATCATTCTTTTTCTTTGACATTGAAACATAATTTACAGGCAGGAAGCTAAACTGGAATGGATATGGATGGGGATGGGTTTGGGTTTGGGGGAGAGGGCACTTGCTACTGGATAGATGAGTGAGATTTATACTCAGAGGAACAAGCGAAAAATCAGTAAATTCTGCAAGTAAACTTGTTCTCTCTTCCACTTATGCTAAGGGATAACTGACATGTTGTTGGTAAATTTGAAAAAAAATACCCCCAAAAAACAGAAATGTGTTTTTGCGGTGTCACATGGAGTCAAAAGGTCCAATCGGAATTCTTCATCACCACAGAACAGGGCTGATGACAAGGAAAATGAAACTGAAACCTCTCCATCGCTGGAAGTGTTGCTGGATAACTAAAAGATCCAGGGTACACCCCCATAAAACATCCCTTCACTCTCCCCGTGATTTTGTTAATTAACTTATCACAATCAACAGCTTCCCCTCTCCCCAGAATAATCCGTAAAAACACACAATTAGAATCCTACTTTTCAATATCAAATTTTAAATGATCTCTGTTCTATGTTCCCATGCAGCTGTCATCAGGGAATCATCCTATATCAGTGGTCCCCAACCTTTTTTGCACCAGGGACCGGCTTCAAGCAAGACCATTTTTCCATGGCCCGGCAGGGGCGGCGCTTTGGTCATATGGGGGTGGGGTTATGGAGGGGGTTAGATTTTAGTGCACACTTATTTAATTATAACATTTATAATGTGAATGTGACTCAACTCACCATAGGTTCTCACATGCGTGACACACTGACCCATGATCGTCACGGGGCTAGATGTAAAAGTACAGTTTGCATCCACGGGAACCCCCTTGACCCACAATAATGGATATAAAGCAGAATTATGACATTCCCCATACAACTCACCCTACAAAAAAGATATTCTGGTTCTGGTGTCATCTCAGTAACAGCAACTCAAACTCCTTCTACTTCCAGGTTCAATAGCCCTACTTATGAAAAGACAGCAGTTTACCACCAATGCATGTCCTCTTGAGAAAACACAACAAATAAGACCGATACAAACGCTTACATGCTAGTAAAATATCTCATCTCAGTAACAGACACAGAACCAACCTAACATACTCCCAGGATCTGTAGTAATGCACATAAACTAATCCGCACACAGTTACACCTGTATTATGGAATACACTCAAACAGGAGCAACCCTATCTATGAAAAGGCAACACTATAAATATTAAATCAGGCCCTAAAAACCAATACACCTCTTATTAGGAAAACAGAACTAGCAAACAGCTATAGACCCCACTCAGAAATAATTGTAAAACTATACTAATAAGCAGAATAAATGTTTCAAAACAGCTATGAACAGAATAACATCCAACAATTAAAAACTCATAAAAACTATTAAACATGCTCCAAACACCAATAAAATATTTCAAAAAAGCAGACATCACACAATTAAAATGGCAGTCAAGAAAAATAAACTTAAAAAGCCACCTTTACTTACCTCCTCCAGCAGCTCTCCTACTCCCCTTCCCTGCAAGCCGTGGCACACACCAGAAGCAGCAGTAGAAGCTAAGCTCTATACTCATGGTCCTCTTTCTTAGTGCCCATGTCTCTCACATACACACCATACCAGTCATGCCCCCATGACCAGTTTCTGTCTCTCACACACCAATCATCTCCAGTCTTTGGCACACGCACACCAGTCACCTTCCTGAACAGTTTCTCTCATGCCATACACTCACACAGGCTTCCCACTCCCATGTTCTACTTACATATATGGGCTTCTCACTCTCATAATCACTTTCTTTCTCTCTCTCACACACACACACACACACACACTCACCAGTCTCTCACTCCCATGTTCTCTTTCAGATATACAGGCTTCTCACTCCCATGCTGTGTCTCACACACACCCAGGTTTCTCACTCCCATGCTCACTCTCTTCACATGCACAGGCTTCTCATTCCCATAATCACTTTCTCTCTGTTACACACACACCAGTCTCTCTCATTTCCAAGCTCACTCTCCACGTGAACAGGCTTCTCATTCCCTGAATCACATTCTCTCACATTCACACACACCAGTCTCTTTCTCTCACACACACTGTCACCTTACCAACCAGTCTCTCTCTCATGCACGCACACACACACCCAGGTTTCTCACTCCCATGCTCACTCTCTTCACATGCACAGGCTTCTCATTCCCATAATCACTTTCTCTCTGTTACACACACACCAGTCTCTCTCATTTCCAAGCTCACTCTCCACGTGCACAGGCTTCTCATTCCCTGAATCACATTCTCTCACATTCACACACACCAGTCTCTTTCTCTCACACACACCGTCACCTTACCAACCAGTCTCTCTCTCTCATGCATGCACACTCACCCAGGTTTCTCACTCTCTTTCTTCTTCCCGCGCACCACGCATCACTTCCTGTTCCGGGTCACGGGAGGAGGGGGGGGGCAGGCACGGGAAGAAGAAAAGGTCAGCCACGGGTGCCACAGCTTCCTCTAACACCGCTGCCATTCCCACTGGGCTTGAACGTGCTGATAGCCCGGCGGCAATGGCAGCAGGGAAGGAAGAGCAGCGGGAGAGACCGGGAGCATGCGACACACCAGCCGGTGCTTGGCGGCAGCGCCGCGGACCGGCAAAAATCCCCAACGGCCCGGTCCCGGTCCGCGGACCGGTGGTTGGGGACCCCTGTCCTATATGACCTGTGATAGGGAAGTTACCCAGTTCTTTTCTGGAGGGGAGGGGGTCCCATGGCTCTCTCCTTGCCCACCTCTTACAAAAATCCAAGCCTCTGGAGACAGGACACAACTGCTCATAGAGCAGGAGACACCACTACGAATATTTTGCTCCATTGTTGCAAGGTGTTAGTCATGTATGTCACTGGCATCAGTAGACAGAAGAAGGACCTTCTATGCAGCAAAGAAACCCCTGGCCAGTTTCATCTGTCTCGTAAAACTACCACTAAAATTATTTAAGATAATCAATCAAAAGGTTCTTCTCTATGGCAGTGAAGTACGGTGTCTATACAGGACAGGACAGAATGCTAATATAAACCCTGCACATCAAGTTCAACAACACACTGCATTCACAAAAGCTCCCTCATCAAAGGATGCAGAGCAGAGGTGGACACTTCCCCTTACCATAGAAAAATGGTATTAAAATTCTGTGTCACCTCACTGTAATAGTAACAATTAACATACTTCTGTAACATGTATTATTCAAAACACTGCAAAAAAATGTACGCAGACCCTAAAGCAAACCAGCCATACTATAATGCACTGACTACCAGGTCAGGTTTTGTGCATAGCATAGAAATCCAAAGTACTGGAGGAGGCACTACGAAGAGCCTAAGTTGTGCAAGGGATTCCCTCCACAACCATCTCCCTCAGTGCCAAAGAGAACAGCATCATTAATGCAGGTTTCTGCTGGGGCACACCTCACTTCAATACAGAAAAAAGCACCTTCAGTCTCATCCATGAGGAGTGCTTCTTGAGCGGCATTATGATCTGTGATGTGAAAGACATCCATCTAAAAAATTTTCATCCCCCAGCTCTGGGGGTCATCAAAGATGCCTTCAGTTTCATTGACCAGGTGTATATAAAGAAAGTAACAATATTTATGAAATTTACATTTTTAATTACAAAAAAACTTCAGAAAAACACAGTGATATGTAACAATTAATAAAGCCTCATTACAAAAACAATTTATCTTAATTACATTGTATTATATATATAGACTCATAACTTAAATCAAATCACAATCATTACATATATCATCTAATCAATTAAATTGATGGACTACCGTCTAAAATTTTTTAACAAACAACTTCACACATCATCGCCCAAAATATCCAGACACTCAAATACAATCACAACCATCACAACACGTACCATATCTCAACACATCCATAAACATATATACATCCACTCTAATTAACTTAACTAACCCCAATAAAACTAGTGAAAATCACAATATTATCAAAATGTCATCAATATAGTAATAATAATAATAATGTCATCAATAAAAGCTTCTAAATATCTTCAATAATCTAAAATTGACTTGCTCGTAATGTTGACCCCGATCTTGTATAAGGATCGATGTTAACCCCAACAGAGAATTTTCTGTTTCGCCCAGAAAAAAAAGCCTTTATCAGGGAAGATTAATGCGACTTTGCTGCATCTATAATGAATGAGTTCATCATACATATTATATATCTATAAAAGTGTGATCTATACTACTCATTCACTAAATATATTTACTCAGACAATCATCTTTGTGATGGAAAGAAGAAAGTTGTAACGGCAATATCACAGGGGTTCTCTAAATGGACAAACAAATTTCTTAATATAACATTTCCTCAAAATATAACTTTGCAGTCCAAGGATGAAAAATACCAAACGTAACCAAAAACAAAAATCAGAACATATTTTTTAATCTAATCCCAAAATGTCCTTATAAATAAAAATGATAATTTAGGAAGAATTACCAAACCAATCTCACCATCCAATACACACTTGCCTCATAACTTCAAGGCACCAGCCTGTGACATAATGACATAAATGCAGCTGCACACCATAATGTACACAATGTTTAAAAGTAACTAACAGTTTCATTGACAAAGAATGTGCCAGCACTATTCAAGGCACAGCCAGTTTTCTTGGCATGGAGCAACCAGATGCAGTGATCAGTTTTTTCAGCATGGTACACCTCAGTATGAAGAAGCAGGCATCCATTCACATGAAGAGTAGAGCTTTGGTGCAAAGGAAAATTGCACCAATGTAGATGGTGAGACCAGACTCCAACCAACATAGTGCATTGACCCAACTAGCACAGAGTATGTAAGTGCCAAATGTGTCAGAGCCCTAGTGCTTTTTCTTCCAAGTTCTGCTTTGGCACCACTTGCTGTTGAGTCCCCAAAACCCACCTGAGTATAAGGAAATGATGTATCCTCCACCTGCTCCAGCACAGAGGGTGCCACCACAGATGGTGGCCCAACTGTCTGTGATGGTGAGGAATTTTTTTGCCCCCTAGGGGGTCTAAGGACTGATAGGGAAGATGAAACCTCTCTGTCCAGAATGGAGGTTTATAGGGAGTGCAAGAGAAACATATCTTCAAGAAGCTTAACCAATGGGAATTAGTCCACTGGATATCATAGTTAGTTTCCTTCCCTCAGGGCATCTTCTATGGAGATTCAAAGGGAGAAGATGTGAGGTCAGTTCATTCAGATTTATTGCTGGTCTTTTCTCCATCAGATCTATGAAGATCCCATCCTCAGTCACCTTTCTCTACTTCAGAGTGTGCCACCTTAGTCTGATGATGAAAGATCTATAGGTATGCCTTCTGACTCTTCTTTGATGCTGCTGAAATATACCTCTCCTCCTGAGAACCTGAACTACTTTCACTTTCTGAATGGCAAGTATGCTGTCTATCAACTTCAAGAAAGAGGAAAACCAAAAATAGATGTTTTGGGGCTATTTCAGTTTATTCATCCTCCTGCAGAGTTGTCTTCTATCCAGTTCACAGTCTTCTGAAGGATCTTCAGATGATTATGTGGCAATCTTCCATGCTTTGCCTACCAGTGGCATTTAAGATAGACTTCAAGTACAAAGTCCAAGCTTCCCCTGAATTTGGAATAGTTCAGCTACCACACCATTATGTGGTGGAAAAATTGGCATTGAAATGGATGAAACACTCAAGAGACCATTCCAACATGTATCCTTGTAAAGACTAGAAGGCCTTGGATACTTTCGAGAAGTATTTTGTCTCTTGTGTTTTTATGCCTTATTTGAAATCATTTTATTGTAAGCAAAAATACATCAAACAAACACTGGTGTACATTTAGGGGCGGATTTTAAGAGCCCTGCGCGCCGGTGCGCCTATTTTACATAGGCCTACCGGCGCACGCAGAGCCCCGGGACTCGCGTAAGTCCCGGGGTTCTCCGAGGGGGGGCGTGTCGGGGGCGGGCCCGGTCGTCGCGGCGTTTCGGGGGCGTGTCGGCAGCATTTTGGGGGCGGGTACGGGGGCGTGGCTACGGCCCGGGGCGGTCCGGGGGCGTGGCCGCGCCCTCCGTACCCGCCCCCAGGTCGCGTCCCGGCGCGCAGGAGGCCCGCTGACGCGCGGGGATTTACGCCTCCCAGAGGGAGGCGTAAATCCCCCGACAAAGGTAAGGGGGGGGCTTAGACAGGGCCGGGTGGGTGGGTTAGGTAGGGGAAGGGAGGGGAAGGTGAGGGGAGGGCAAAAGGAAGTTCCCTCCGAGGCCGCTCCGATTTCGGAGCGGCCTTGGAGGGAACGGGGGTAGGCTGCGCGGCTCGGCGCGCGCCGGCTATACAGAATTGATAGCCTTGCGTGCGCTGATCCAGGATTTTAGTGGATACGCGCGGCTCCGCGCGTATCTACTGAAATCCAGCATACTTTTGCTTGCGCCTGATGCGCCAGCAAAAGTAGGCCTATTCGCATAGTTTGAAAATCTACCCCATAACTCTTATGCACACCAGGACAACCGTGTAAGACAATTACAGCTTACGATTTCCTTCCCCCTTTTTTGTCATTCCCCCCCTGCACTTCCCCTCCCCCACATATCACCAGTCACAAAAGCAATTTAACAAGAAAGTATAGAGAAAAAAATAAAATATACAGTAAGGGGTAGATTTTCAAACTATGCGAATAGGCCTACTTTTGCTGGCGCATCAGGCGCAAGCAAAAGTACACTGGATTTTAGTAGATACGCGCAGAGCCGCGCGTATCCACTAAAATCCTGGATCGGCGCACGCAAGGCTATCAATTCTGTATAGCCGGCGCGCGCCGAGCCGCGCAGCCTACCCCCGTTCCCTCCAAGGCCGCTCCGAAATCGGAGCGGCCTCGGAGGGAACTTCCTTTTGCCCTCCCCTCACCTTCCCCTCCCTTCCCCTACCTAACCCACCCACCCGGCCCTGTCTAAGCCCCCCCCTTACCTTTGTCGGGGGATTTACGCCTCCCTCTGGGAGGCGTAAATCCCCGCGTGTCAGCGGGCCTCCTGCGCGCCGGGACGCGACCTGGGGGCGGGTACGGAGGGCGCGGCCACGGCCCTGGACCGCCCCGGGCCGTAGCCACGCCCCCGGACCCGTCCCCAAAACGCTGCCGACACACCCCCGAAACGCCGCGACGACTGGGCCTGCCCCCGACACGCCCCCAACACGCCCCCCTCGGAGAACCCCGGGACTTACGCGAGTCCCGGGGCTCTGCGCGCGCCGGTAGGCCTATGTAAAATAGGCGCACCGGCGCGCAGGGCCCTGCTCGCGTAAATCCGGGCGGCTTTACGCGAGCAGGGCTCTTAAATTCCGCCCCTAAAGATAAATTCTATCTTTTTATATACCCATCCCACAACAATAGAAAGAGACCATACACCCTTCAAGGATAATTAAGTACCATATTTCTAGCCTTAGGGGATAAAGATTGAATATATTTGTCCCATATAGAAACAAACCATAATTTACTCTTGAAAGACCTCATAGTATCCAAATTTTCCATTTGCATTAAAAAATGCAAACTGTTCCTCAGGCCCAGTATGCAGGAGCGTCCGCAGTACACCGCACAGAAAGCACAGCTTTTTTCCCCAATAACCATTCCTTCAAAGAAAAAGGCATTCTCCTTTACCCACCTGGGGCATCACCTCTTTGTAGTCAAATAACACTGCTTCCGGAGTGAGGGAGAGGATACACTATAGAATCTATTGTTGATATCTTTTCATTTTATCCCAAAAGTCCGAAACAATAGGCTAGGACCAGAAATAGTGACCCAGGGTTCCTCTAACATTAGAACACTTAGGACATAATAAATCAGATTGTAACATCCCCACTTTAAATAACTGAACTGGTGGTAAATAAGCTCACAGTAAAAATTTATATTGTGTTTCTCTCAAATTAGCATTTCCTATCAATCCAGGGATCCTAGCAAAAGCTGAAGTCAACTGCTGTTCCTCTATTTGAATCGGGAATCCATTTAGCCAATATTGTGATGCAGTCTCTCACAAATAAACTTCCAATCCTATCTAAGAGCTGTTACTGTTATTATTTAGAAGAGTTGTGGGTGGATCCTTGGACCGGTGGCAGATGACCATGGCCCCGAGGGAAGATCCCGAGAAGGATCACCGGTCAGGCTCAGAGTTAGGAGACAGACACACACTAGTTCTTTTATTAGACAGTATACTGAACCACCAGAGGTGGCAGTAGTGAGCTGACCCCCACAAGACTTGCCTAAAGTCCAGCGGGGGTCCGGGAGCGACCTCCTACACGCGGGCCATATTGCCAATCTTCAAAATGGCGCCTGCGCTACCTTTGCCCTCACTATGTCATACGGGCGACGGTCGCCACATAGTGAGGGCAAAGGTAGCGCCGACACCATTTTGAAGATTGGCAATATGGCCCGCGTGCAGGAGATCGCTCTCGGACCCCCGCTGGACTTTTGGCAAGTCTTGTGGGGGTCAGGAGGCCCCCCCAAGCTGGCCAAAAGTCCCTGGGGGTCCAGCGGGGGTCCGGGAGCGATCTCCTGCACGCGTGACGTCGGGAGCCAGGAACCAAAATGGTGCCGGCGCTACCTTTGCCCTGTCACATGATAAGGGCAAAGGGCCACCGGCGCCATTTCTCAAGACAGCCATGGCCAGAGAGCTGGAGATCGCGTCGGGACCCCCCCACTGGACCCCAGGTAATTTAAAACATTTTGGGGGGGTTCGGGAGGTGGGGGATTTGTTTTAAAGGTTCGGGGTGGGTTTTAGGGTTTTTTTGGTGTGCCGGTTTTCCCGCGCCCTATTTAACGATACAATACAAATGCCCCTGACGATAAATCGAGGGCATTTGTATTGTATCGTGCACTCTAACGATTTTGGACGATTTTAAAATTATCTGACAATAATTTTAATCGTTCAAAAACGATTCACATCCCTACAAGCTACATTGTACATCGCAATTCTAGGGATGCCCAAGCTTCCTTTACTCCTTTACCCAACAAACAAGGAAAGGAAATACGAGCTCACTTGCCCCACCACAAAAACCTAGAAATCATAGTATTAACTAGTTGGAAATCCTGTTTTTGCAAATAGATTGGCAGCACCTGTCACACATAAAGCCACTGACACCAAAGCATCATTTTAAAAAGATTCCCGTGCCCAGTCAATGACAATGGAAAAGAATTCCAGTGAGAAACTTATCTTTCATACATTTCAAAAAGGGTATAACATTCAAATCATGTATGCAAGCCAAGTCCAAAGGAAAAACTATCCCTAAATAGACAAAACTATTTGCCCACCTTAACGGGAATTCTTTTCCCCACAGAGATTTCAGTTGTGGATCAGAGGCTAAAGCCTCTGACTTCTCCATATTAAGCTTAAAACCAAAAAAGGATTCATATGCAGATATCACTTTAAGTAGCTCAGCCAGAAACTCCAATGGCTAGGAGAGATGGACTAACAAGTCATCAACCAAGGCTACAATTTTAAATACCTGTTCCCTAACAGGGATTTCAGTTATCCTCTCATTCACCTGCAACAACTGTAGCAGGGGCTCCAAGGCCAAGAGAAATAGTAGCAGAGAGAAAGGACAGCCCTCTCTGAATATCAAACTCGTCCGTCAACTGTCCATTTACCAAAATTTGTGCTTTAGAATTAGAATACAATAACCACAAAGTGTCATTTAAAAAACCCTGATATTCCAAATATTTGCAAGACAAACAACAAATATTCTCAATCTACCCTGTCAAATGCTTTCTCAGCACTGAAGCTGGGAAGTATAGAAGGAATATTCACTTGTACATTCTGGGCTATAGAACTCATCACTTTCCAAACATTCAAAGCGGCATGCCTCTCTCTCACAAACCCCACCTGATGTTCCTTTATTAGCGTAGGCAGTTGACTGGCAAGATAGTCAGCAAATATATTAGCCAGTAGTTTATGATCAAAATCAAGCAAAGAAATTAGTCTATAAGATTCCAGAAGCAACAAATTTTTCTCCTTTTTGGGAAGAATGATAATCAGAGCTTTGTTAGTATCAAAAGGAAACTGTTTTGCCTGTATCAATTGAGTAAACATTAGGGATGTGCAGAGCAAAATTTTATGTTCATATTTTTTATGTCCGAAAGGGGGTCCCACTTGCGGCCAATATGGACATAAAAAAAATCCAATGAGTTGGGTATATGTACTAATAGATGAAAAAAAAAAATTTAAACCCCCTCACCCTCCTTAATCCCCCCCCCAGACTTACCACAACTCCCTGGTGATCGAGCGAGGAGTGAGGACGTCATTTCTGCAATCCTTGGCGAGAAGCATGTGACGTCGGTGGCACGTCGAGTGACGCGGCGTCACGTGATGCCCGGCGAGTTCGCGCCGGACGGCTCGTTCGGCCCAAAAAGAACTTTTGGCCAGCTTGGGGGGGCCTCCTGACCCCCCCAAGCTGGCCAAAAGTTCTTTTTGGGCCGAACGAGCCGTCCGGCGCGAACGAGCCGGGAATCACGTGACGCCGACGTCACGTGATTCCCGGCAAGTTCGCGCCGGACGGCTCGTTCGGCCCAAAAAGAACTTTTGGCCAGCTTGGGGGGGCCTCCTGACCCCCTCAAGCTGGCCAAAAGTTCTTTTTGGGCCGAACGAGCCGTCCGGCGCGAACGAGCCGGGAATCACGTGACGCCGGCGTCACTCGACGTGCCGCCGATGTCACATGCTTCTCGCCAAGGATTGCAGAAATGGCGTCCTCACTCCTCGCTCCATCACCAGGGAGTTGTGGTAAGTCGGGGGGGGGATTAAGGAGGGTGAGGGGGTTTATATTTTTATTTTGGCTCAACAATCGCGATTTCCCACATATCGAACATATCTATGTTCGATATGTGGGAAATCCGATCGTTTATGTCGAATCAATTTTTTAAGTAAAAAAAAAATATGAGTTGCGTTTTACTAATGCGGTCAATCCGAATGCACACCCCTAGTAAACATAGCTTGCAGAGTTTGTGTATTCTGCTCCTTCAAAATTGTATAGAACTCTCCCCCTAATCCATCCAGCCCTGGCACTTTATACAGAGTAGCCTGCCCTATCTGCATTTGGACCTCCATAGGTGTTATAGGCGCATTCAAAGCCTCCCATTGAGAAGTGGTAAACTGAGGCAAGGAAATTTTGCTGAAAGCCTCTACCCTATTCCCCAAGTCACCCTCTTCCTTTGCATATAAATATTGAAAAAGCTCCCAAAATACCTTGTGAAGCCCCACCGGAGAATTAATTACCATTCCCTGTTTATTTCAAATTGCTGCTGTATGGTAGGCACCTTCCCTATGCTTAACCAATGATGTCAGCATCTTGCTAGATTTGGTATTTATTAGGGATGTGAATCGGGCTTCGGACGATTGAAAATATTGTCGATATTTTCAAAATCGTCAGAAATCGGGGGCTCCCCTGAAACAATAGGAAAACCCCACGATATTGATTGTGGAGGTTCTCTTATCATTTTGGGGGAGGGTGGGAAAAACGGCACAAAAAAATAACCCCTAAACCCACCCGGACCCTTTAAAACAAATCCCTTTGCTTCCCCCACCCTCCTGACCCCCCAAAAAACATTTTACAGGTACCTGGTGGTCCAGTGGGGGGCCCGGGAGTGATCTCCCGCTCCCGGGCCGTCGGCTGCCACTAATCAAAATGGCGCCGATGGCCCTTTGCTCTTACCATGTGACAGGGTATCCATGCCATTGGCCGGCCCCTGTCACATGGTAGGAGCACTGGATGGCCCGCACCATTTTTAAAGATGGCACGGGACATTTTTAAAGATGGCTCCCGGGACCCCCCACAATCCACCCCACACATGGGCTACTGCAAAGCAATTAGAAATCCCTCAATAAAGGAACACAGAACAGTTCAAAGTTTTGAGCAAAGAGACAAGAGGTCTCTTCAATCATTGCTCAAAAATAAAAGGAAAAACAGAAACAAACAAAAACAATAATGCCCCAGCAACCTCTTCTATGAGTGTTCCACAGACAAAAAAAAATAAGTCCAAACTGGGATATCAAAGCCAGGGTTTCAGTCTGAGCTCAGGTCAGTGCAGGCAGTGTTCAGCTAGAAAAAAGGAAACACAGCACCCCACCTACACAATCAGATCAGCACAATGGTGCAACCATTCATCCAAAGCAGGACAAAACACTCCATCAGTGGAAAAAAAATGATGAAAACAGCAATCACAACATTGGTACATCCATCTGTCAAAATAAATTGAGCAACCCTGAAACAGCAAAGTCAGTCATCAGAAACAGGCACATTAGTGTCATGTCTTGCAGCCCCAGATAGGGAATCCACAAACACTTGGTCCTCACTTGGGCTCTCAAATAACAAAGAACATATGGGCGGAAAAGCCCGGGGCAGACCCAGCAGCTTCACCAAGTGGCTTTGAAATATCAGGTCCTTGTGTTCACCTAACTTTGATTGGGAGCCCCAACAGACTGCCTGCATAATAGCCACTTTATAGGTTAAAAAAAAAAAAAAGGTTTATTACAATCCAAGGCTTTGCTTGATTTTCTAATCATGGCTCCAGTCAATTTGTTCTTTTAGTTGTTATCAGACCCAAGGAAGAATCCAACTGCAGCTCCTGCACAAGCCAAGTTTTGAGGAGTCACCATGTCACCATGACATAGTGAGGGCAAAAGTAGCGCCGGCGCCATTTTGAATATTGGCAATACGGCGCGAGTGCAGGAGGTCGCTCCCGGACCCCCGCTGGACTTTTGGCAAGTCTTGTGGGGGTCAGGAGGCCCCCCCAAGCTGGCCAAAAGTCCCTGGGGGTCCAGTGGGGGTCCGGGAGCGATCTCCTGCACTCATGACGTCGGGTGACAGGAACTAAAATGGCGCCGGCGCTATCTTTGCCCTGTCATATGGTAAGGGCAAAGGGTCACCGGCGCCATTTCTAAACGCAGCCGTGGCCCGAGAGCGGGAGATCACGGGAGATCGCGACGGGACCCCCCCCACTGGACCCCAGGTAATTTAAAACATTTTGGGGGGGTTTGGGAGGGTGGGGGATTTGTTTTATAGGGTCGGGGTGGGTTTTAGGGTTGTTTTGGTGTGCCGGTTTTCCCGCCCTCCCCCTCTCCCGATTTACGATTTTTTGACGATAAATCAGGGGAATTGTTATTGTATCGCGGCTCTAACGATTTTTGACGATTTAAAATATATCTGACGATTGTTTTAAATCATCAAAAAACAATTCACATCCCTACAAGATACCCCGTTCAGCCTCTTGGCTATACCCAAAGTGTTCATGATAAAATGGCCAGCTGTGTAGCATCACAGATATAAAAGCAAGGAGTCTGACTGCTCCTGTACCTGGGCAATTGATAAAGGGGCATCCTATAATCACTCGGCATGATGTTCGACTTCAGCTGTCCCTGAGATTAATTGTCAAGTTAAGAGCATAAGAAGTGCCATGCTGGGTCAGACCAAGATGCAGTGTGCCCAGCATCCTGTCTCTGACAATGGCTAGTCCGAATCACAAGTAACCAGCAGATCCTAAATGGTTGATCAATTTCACTCCCATGGATAAGCAATGGTTTTCCCAAGTTTTCCTAGCTAAAAATTGTTTATGGATTTTTTCTTCAAGAATTTGTCCTTTATGTTAGTTGCCTTGACCATATCCTCTGGCAACATATTTCATAGCTTGATTGTGCGCTGAGTGAAAAAATACTTTCTACAATTTGTTTTAAATCCTGGTTTATATACCTAGTCTAGTTGCTGATGATTTTCATTATACTGAGCTTGCTTGTGGTATGACTAATGTTAATAATTGGATGGGTACACATGGACATGTTTTAAATCGTAGTAAAACAGACATTTTGTGGTTAGGTACCACAAGTTACCTTTTGATTTCAATTTGTATGGTCATACTGTGACATGAGTAATAAAGCTCGTAATTTGGGGGTGGTGCTAGATTCTAGCTTTTCTTTAAAAGCTCAAATTAGTAATTAGCAAAAATAACCTTTTTTAAATTTAGGATGAGTTGCCTCTTCAAGTACATATCTGCTGATGACTTTCAGATGGTGGTACAAGCTGTTGCTTTGAGTCATATTGAGTATTGTAACTCTCTTTATTTTGGGTTGCTAATGTGTCTGCTTAATATTTTGGAATTGGTGCAGCATGTGGTTCATATGAATTGGTGCAGCATGTGGTTCATATGATCTTCAGCATATGCTGGGGAACCAGTTTGACACCTTATAGGAAAGAGTTACACTGGTTACCTAAGGCTGAGAGGATACAGTTTAAGGTATTAACTATTTAATGGTGAAGATTCTGAGGAACTGAAACAAATATCAGTAAACCTACTGTAAATTGACAAACTGAAGATTAGCAAATCAATTGAACCAGACAGTATACACCCAGGAGTGCTGAAACAACTGAAAAATTAAATGCAGATTTACTGTTAGCAATCTGTAAACAATCATTAAAATTATGTACAGTGCCTGAAGATTGGAGGGTAGCCAATGTAACACCGTTTTTTAAAAAGGGTTCCAGTTGTGATCCAGGAAACTACAGACTAGTGAGCCTGACAGCAGTGCTGGAAAAATGGTTGAAACTATTGTAAAGAACAAAATTACTGAACATATTGATAGTTTAATGGGACAAAGTCAACATGTTTTTAGTCAAGGGAAGTCTTGCTTCACCAATTTGCTACATTTAATTGAAGGCATGAATGAATAAACATGTAGATAAAGGCGAGCCAGTTGATATAGTGTATCTCAATTTTCAGAAAAAACCATGAGAGACTCTTGAGGAAATTAAAAAGTCATGGAATAGGAGGCCATGTTCTATTGTGGATTGAAAACAGGTTAAAAGATAGAAAACAGAGAGTAGGGTTAAATGGTCAATTTTCTTAATGGAGAAAGGGAAATAATGGAGTGCCCAAGAATCTGTACTAGGACTGCTGCTTTTTAATATATTTATAAATGACCTAGAGATGGTAACAATGAGTGATTTGATCAAATTTGCTGATGATACACAATTATTCAAAGTTATTAAATCACAAGAGGATTATGCGAAATTGTAAGAGGACCTTGCAGGATTAGGAGAATGGGCATCCAAATAGCAGACAACATTTAATGTGGACAAATGCAAAGTGATGCATTTAGGAAAGAGCAACCCAAATTATAGCTACACAATGCAAGGCTCTACAATGTGAGTCACCAACCAGGAAAAGGATTTAGGCGTCATTGTGGATAATATGTTGCAATCATCTGCTCATTGGGGGGGAATACAAGCTATCAAACCAGGGGGTCTGGAGATCCTAGCTGTTACCTGGATGAACTGGTAAACTGGTAATGGCGAGACCACATCTTGAATACTGTGTACAATTCTGGTCGCCGCATCTCAAAAAATATATAGTTGCGATGGAGAAGGTACAAAGATGGGCAACCAAAATGATAAAGGGGATGGAACAGCTCCCCTATGAGGAAAGGCTGAAGAGGTTAGGGCTGTTCAGCTTGGAGAAGAGACGGCTGAGGGGGGGATATGATAGAGGTCTTTAAGATCATGAGAGGTCTTGAACGAGTAGATTTACACTTTCGAATAATAGAAGGACTAGGGGGCATTCCATGAAGTTAGCAAATAGCACATTTAAGACTAATTGGAGAAAATTATTTTTCATTCAATACACAATAAAGCTCTGGAATTTGTTGCCAGAGGATGTGGTTAGTGCAGTTAGTGTAGCTGGGTTCAAAAAAGGTTTGGATAAGTTCTTGGAGGAGAAGTCTATTAACGGGGATCTTCTTAGTGTTTGGATAATTGCCAGATTCTTGTGGCCTGGTTTGGCCTCTGTTGGAAACAGGATGCTGGGCTTGATGGACCCTTGGTATGACCCAGCATGGCAATTTCTTATGTTCTTAATGGCATTAGCACGCACCCCTTCTAAAATCCTCCTATTTACGTGGTAAAAGCAGGATTTGCATGCCTATGTGCATGCCCACTTAAAGTTTGGTGCTCATGTGAATGCATTTTATAACATGCGTGCATATACATGCGCATTTATAAAATAGCTGTGTCCCCGGCACTGGCTGATACATGCATGCAAATGTGTGCCTGCATGCCAGTTTGAAAGTTACTTTCCCTGTTTCGTATGCTAGCTTCCCAGTTTTGCATGGTCTTCCTGCTATTCTGCACAGTCAGGTTGTGTTTTAATTAATTTTGTTTCATCTACAAATGTTATCACTTTGTTCATTGCTCCTTTTCCTGATCATTAATTAATATGTACTGATCCCAGTACAGATACCTCTAAATATACTGTACATTGTTGTTATTTCATTTTATTATATTATTTATACTGTACATTGTAGTTATCTTATTATAGTTCCATTTATTTATATATTTAACCAGTTTCTCGACTGTTACTTGTAAGGGCCCTGCCCAAAAGTTAATTGTTTGATGTAAACCGATACGATGTGCGAACGGTTATCGGTATAGAAGAGGCTTTAAATAAATAAAATAAATAAAAATACCTGGGGCAATCCACTATTTATGTCTCTCCATTTGGCAAAAAAATCATCATTTATTCCTACTCTAGATTAGATTTGTACCATGTTGTCTCTACCTAGCTTATTGCATTCTCTACCTAGCTGCAATCAAGCTAAGTAGAGAGTAAATGGTAGAAAATCTACTCTTCTTTTACCTTTCATCACTCCAAATCACATTAAATCTTCACTGATGGCAACTGTGCTGTTCGTATGTATGCCTGTGCATGTAAAACTGCCCTCCAAAACCCAACTCATCCCACAAACCTCACCCCAAGTTATTCATTTCTCTCTCTCTCTCTCTCTCTCCCACTATTCACAATAGTGGCTGCAGTAGATTTCTCAGTTGTGCAATTTGAAAATAATATGCAGTGCAATAAATGTATCACACATTGCAGTAAATACTTATGTGATGCAATGTCAGGAAAATTAGTCTAACCATGCCTATTTTTTATCACAGGCGCTATTTTCATGAAATGATTAATCTAGGTCAAAACTAGGTGTCTAACTTAAAAGTTATAGGTATATACAATAGAGGGTACATTACAACTTATGTTAGTTTCTGTGCATGCAGAATTGAAAAACAACACAGATGGACAAATGTTCATGAATATTGTTCCACACTAATAATACTATAACATTTAAAAATGGAAATAAAAGAAACAAACAGATTGATGCTTTGAAGTACTGTGACTATATTTGTTTTATGATTATTTGTACATAACCTCAACCATCTTGTCACATTATGGCATGAAAGAGTTTATATTTAAGTGCTGCAAGCCCTGTTTCTCTATAATGCTTAAGTAAGTTAGCATGGCGTAGTCATAGTTGTGTTACTTGATAAAAAAAAAAAAAAAAGTGCAGTAGACAGGTGTTTAGGAGGTTCGTTGAAAAAAATGACTTGTTTACCACTTTTTCTGTATCATTAATTTATGTAGTTGATTGTCTTGCCAGTTTGCATCTTAATTTTTCTATTGTATGTTCTGAAACCAAAGCAGAATACATCACTCCACAGCAAGACCCATGCACCTTTGAAACATTATAGAAAAAAAAAGTCATTGAAATTAGCGTTACAATATATTGTTCCGCTTTTTAATTTGTTACAGTTTTTATTATAGATTTGCCATTGAAACATGATTCAGCAGCAGGCTATTAGAAATGCATGATAAATACTGACACCAGACTTGAAAGGCAGCAGGAGTGTTAGGGCATAGATGGCTGTTAGTCATTTTGTTAGATTTTGTTGCGCTTCCCGGCCGCGTCCGCTCCGTGGCCGGTCCTGCTCACCCCTCCCGCCCATTTACCAGCTTCGGGCTCACTCCCTCTGCAGCAAATTCGCAGTGTCCCTGGCTCTCCCGCTCACCGTCTCCGACGCCGGCCTCACAGCGGAGCTCCCGCAGGGGCTCCACGTCCTCCTGCTCCTTGGCCCCGTCCCGAGGTGCGCGCGCGGCCGACGTCATCGTACTTAAAGGCACCAGCGTGGGAAACTATCCCAACATCCTCTGATGACATCACAACTCCCTTGCATAAAAGGCCAGGCCCGTTCCCCTGAACGGTGCCTTGCCAATCGGGTCATACACTCCAGTGTCTCTAGTTTTCCTTCCTGCATTCCAGTGTCTTTGCTCCTGTGTCTCCTGTTCCAGCATCTCCTGTTCCAGTGTCTCCTGTTCCTGCGTCTCCATTCCTGGTAGTAACCTTTGGACTGATCTCACAGTACTGACCTTTGCCTGTTCTCTGACTACTCTTGATTGCTACCTGACCTGACCTCTGCCTGAACTCCGACTATTCTTGATCACCGCCTGGAACTTGATCTCTGCCTGACCTGACTACTCTTGATCTCCACCTGGAACTTGACCTTTGCCTGATCTGACTATGCCTGGATTGACAACTGTTACCGACCCTGCTTTGGCTGACCATTCTGGACTGATACTCTGGCCTTGATCCTCGTTATACACTCGGACACTCTCTTCTGGCCTCCCTTCTTTAAACAGAATGCATAATATTTTAAATACAATCTAACATTCAATAGGTACACAATTCAACTTAACAAAATTGGGTAATATAACACCTGCTTTTCACAGAAACACAAAAACTTTTTAAAAGATCTCAAAATAGAAAAATTCTTCTGTTGGGGGACTCCATTTTTGAAGGCATTAACTTGAGGTCAAATTTGGAAGGTTACAAAAATCTCAGATACCTCCTGGGATCCTCAGCTTGAAGGAATACAAACCAGATTATTTGTACTTTTACAGAACAATGGAATTCTGCCACTGACCTCACAGTCCATTTGAGAACCAATGACCTGGACTTAAATGAGTCAGTGAAGAACAGAGTGATTTCAAGACTTTAGGAAATGGACGTAAGCAATATGCAATAGGGATATACATTTGTTTGAAATGACATAGAGCATATCAACAACATCCATAATATATCGGGCTTGGTAGTGTGTCTGTCAGTGCTCGCGCATGTTCCCCAGCCCGTCGATAGATGGCGCAGACGGCTCCCTGGCCGCCTTGGAGGCTCAAACATGCCGTACAGCGGCCATGTCACAACACCAGCTACAAGAGGTCCTCCTGGGGGAATTCAGCACCACTGCGGAATGCAGATTTTGCACAGAATTCCTCCTTCCCGCAGATTTCCTCCCTCACCTTGCCGATTTCCTCCCTCGCCGGAAGACTATTCAAAACTGGAAGGACAGCGGCCATCGCGGGACAGGCAGAAAATAGCAGAGGAGACCCTGGCATGTCCCGAACGGAGCGTGTCCCACGGCACATGCTCTGTTCGGGGCGAAGATGAAGGCCCGGTGCACCGTTCGTGGCAAAAAGGGAAGACCCCCATGTGCCACGATCGGCGCGCCCGGGCCTTCATCTTTGCCGCGGTCAGGTCCCGTGGCCTGCCGGTGAGAGAGAATGTGTGTTGGGGAGGGGAGGGTAAGAGAGAGCAGGAGGGTGTGAGAGAGAGCATGGGGGGATGCCGGTGACAGAGAATGTGTGTGTGTGGGGGGGGGGTGACAGAGAGCATGGTTGGTAAGAGGGGGTGGGGAGGGTGTGAGAGAGAGCATGGGAGGTAAGAGAAGGTGGGTGGGGGGATGCTTGAGTGTGGGTTTCAGGGAGAGGAAGCCTATAGGGAGGGGGGATGCCGGTGAGAGAGAATGTGGTGTGTGGGGGGGGAGAGGGGGTGGGGGGGAGTGCGAGAGACAGCTTGGTAAATAAACTTTGCCAGCCCTGGCTTTAGCAAATGTGCCTCCACGTCCCTTGTCCTGGATGAAAACAATTTAGTTGTTCCTTTTCTGCTAACGCTTCCATACAAGAGCATATGTGCCAATAAAAAGGCTCGCCGTCCGGGCGTAGAACGGGTACAGTTGCTAGTTGCCTATATCATTTCGTTTTGATTTTTAAATGAAATGATAGAAAAAAATTGAGGATTTTTTTTCTAGAATTTTTTATTTATTTTTCTAATTTTTATATTCCACTTTTCAGTACTTCAAAGTAGATTACATTCAGGTACTGTAGTTATTTCTCGTTCCCCAGAGGGCTCATAGGCTAACTGTCATTCATCAAAATGCGTTATGGTTTTGTCGCAAGTGTTTATCATAGGCATTAGGGCCCTAATGCCTGCGATAACACCATAATGCATGTGGCACAAATGCCATTTCTTTTTATTTATTCAAAGGGGCGGGATTGGGAAAGGGATTGGGATGGGATCAATGAAAATGAGGGGCACTGTTGCATGCATTTAACGCCGGAAATAACTACACCTTGTTTCATGGCGTTAAGCTGTGTGATATGTCCAATGAGGGATTTGCAATAAATATACAAATTACATTTTGGCCATTTTCAGGTGGGGAGAGGGGAGTGGGAGAGTGGAGGAGAGAGAGAGAGAGCGCAAGCCTCTGGGGTGGCACACATAGTAGTCAACACTTTATAACACTATAGGAGGGCCAGCTAGTAACTCGAGGTGAGGTTTTGGTAGTGGTCTAGGGTTTTGGGGCCAGTTTTACATTCATAATGAGAAGTATGAACAGCACAATACTCTCTCCCAGGATACTATCAATATCTGCAAGCTAGGATGAGAGAACATTATTTTATTTTTTTTTATTTAAAAACTTTTCTATACCATTGCTAAGTTAAATACCATCGCAATGGTTTACATGTAGGCACATATTTAATGTCGATAAAAGTGTACTATAGTACATTCTAACAGGTGCCATTAAAGGTTTGGTTACAATATATCAATATACATAGTCATTTAGCGAAGTAGATCATGACCAGATGTACCAAGGTACTTACTCGGGTAGTTTTATTACACATAGAATTATATTTATGCTTATTGTGGTGTAGAGTTCATAGACTAATCTACTGTAAAGTACTAAGTACTGTGTGTCGGTACCTTTCTGTCTTTTCCTGACTAGTTTCACTCTTTTCGCCCGTCTCTTTGTAAAATGCTTGTCTAAAAAGCCATGTTTTTACATTTTTCTTGAATGCCTTGAGATCACTTTGTAATCTGATCTCTGGAGGCATTGTGTTCCAGATTATGGGTCCTGCTAGTGATAGGGCTCTTTCTCTCACTTGGGTCAGTCTTGCTGTTTTAACTGATGGAATGGTTAGGAGTGCTTTATTTGCTGATCGGAGGTTCCTGTGTGGAGTGTGTACCTGTAATGCTGTGTTCAACCAATCTGATTTCTCATCATAAATTAGTTTGTGAATGATACAAAGGGTTTTGTATTTAATTCTGTGTTCAATTGGTAGCCAATGTAACTCTGCTAGGGTTTCAGTTATATGGTAGAAATCTCATCTTTGTGTTACTTTCCTTACACCAAATCATGTCCAATCTTCACTGATGTGTACTGTGCTGTTCTTACATATCACTGTGCTTGTAAAACTGGCCCCCAAACTCTAGACTCTCTCTCTCCCCCCCCTCCCCCCACCAGGAGCTGAACCCCAATGGCTAACCCTAAGGCCTCAATTTATTTATTCTTCTCAAGCCACCTGGTCACTGCATCTAAACACGTTAAAATTAGAAACAGTACCATTCTGATTATTTACAACAGTAACACAGTTGGACATCATCTGTAAATAAATTGAAGCTTAAATTATCCTCTTCAGTGACTGAGATAACGGTACTAAAATCAATATTAAATAGAAGTGGGGAGAGAACTGGACCCCGTGGAACTTTACATCTTATTTTTTACAGGGTCAAATTGCTCATCCTTCAACAGGACCAAATGGGTTCTATTTATATGAAAGGACCTTAACCACCTCTAAGAAGTTCTGAAACCCCTAATGCCTCCAGTAGAAAATGCTGTGGAGAGAACAAGAAATAACAAGATTGTGTGCTTACCACTGTCTGCAGCCATCTGAATCTCATTAGTGGTGGTTACTTGAGCAATGTTGTTTAACTATGTTATCTAGTTACTGTAAAATGCCATAACAATTGATTGTTTATACATTATAGCCACTATGTTTTACTATTCAGCCATTCATATGTAACATACTTTGAACTCTGTGGCTAGAAAGGTGCATCTCAAATAAAAGATGATGATGACAAAAGGACTGATTCAGTCCCATGTTCTTGCTGAAAACAGGACTGGTAAGGGTGAATTATGCCAACCCCATAAAAATTCCCTATCAACTCTCTATGTACCATTTTCTCAATAACTTCCTTTAGAAAAGGAAGATTAGAGACTGGGCAATAGTGCAGAAGCACAGATAGATGAAGGATAGATTTGTTAAAACCAGTTTAATAACAGCATATTTAAGTAATGTAGGGACACAACCCTAACTTAACGAAGAATTGGCAATATAAATCAGAACTTTGGCATAAAACTCCAATTCACTTTTTATAAATTTAGTGTCCAGAGAATCCAGCAAGCAACAGCCAGCAATGATCTCCTTCAAAATAATATTAATTTCAATCTTTGTTACCAAGGAAAATGTTGGCAAAACATTTCCATCAGATCTCTCCTCATCAAATTCATAAGGAGAAATAACCAAAGCAGGCATGTTCATTTGTTTAAAACAAATGTAATTCCAAACCAACAGCGTCTTTTATCAAATTGTGTTATGGCGTTATCACGGACATCAGGGCCCTAATGCCCATGATAAAATGCATGTGCAAATTTAGTCAAAAGGGAGGAGTTTATGGAGAGAGAGAGAGAGAGAGAGAGAGAGAGAGAGAGAACCTCTAGGAAGGCACACATATTTGTTAACTTTTTATACCACTGTAAGAGGGGCAACTAGTAACTCAGGGTGAGGATCTGATGGTGACCTAGGTTTTGGGGGGCAATTTTACATGCACAGTCAGAGGTATGAACAGCACAGTAGACATCAGTGAAGATTTCATGTGATTTGGAGTGAGGAAAGGTATAAAAAGATGAGATTTGTACAATGTACTCTCGACCTAGCTTGTTGCACTCTCTACCTAGCTGCTATAAAGCTAGGTCGAGAGTACGATATACAGCTCATCTTTGTGTACCTGTCATCACTCCAAACAGTGCACACTATTTGTCAAAATGAAAAATCTGAAAAAAAAGTGACAAAAAGAATTTGGGCCAAAAAGGCTAAACATTAACAAAAAGAACCAAAACAAAAGTATTTTGCCCATGCATCCCTAAACCAAAGTACTACGCAGCAGCAGGTCCAAAGAATTTTCCCTAAAGGAGGGAAGAATATAACAAATATTTTTGCTATTAAAAAATTGGTTAAAAGCACCAACTATAAGACCAGACATGTTTTGTTTCCTTAAGTAAAAAGCTGAAGCTCGGCTAACTGAGCTAACTTCCAGAGCCTATTTTCAAGGACATCAAGTTGATTGGCTACAGAATCCTGTTTTTCCTTTCTAACTTCCTGGTTGTAAACTCCAGCATGAACTTTACATTGCTCCAAATTCTCCATATTCTGGTTCTTTCTTTATTCCATTTCCATTCCAAATGTTGTGACTACTGTTTTACTACAATACTGGTATTGGTTTGTACTGTTACCATTTATTTTTAATGCTGCATGCCAGGTAAAGGCTATAAATGAGTCAAGGTACAAACTTAACATCAAACTTATAGTGTGAAACATATATATATTCTGCCCCCCATGGGGAAAAGACTGTGCACTGTCCACAGCATTCATAATTTTCACTCTGTGAAAAAGGGGAGGCATGGAGGAGTGGGGTCAGGGAAGTACACACAGAGATTTCATTTTAAAATCCCCCACACCTCCTGCTTTACTCTGTCTACTTTGTAAAACCTCCCCCTCCACAGCTCAGGAAGTTTGAATGGAATCTATGAATTGAATGTAAGGGGTCATCATTAAAAAAAAAAAAGCAAAAAAAACCTATGGACCCAGAAGTACTTAAAGTGACTGAGGCTGGAAAGCAACGATCATTGAGCAGTGTCGCCGATTGGGGTTGGACCAGTTCATCTATCATTTACGACACCAACAAATATACTATGCCTTCATGTCTGAAATCTCAGTCTGCTGCTGCTAAGGTTCCCCTTGCCTAGCACTATTTAAAGTCTGCTTAAACCCTTGTATGACCCACAGTTTTCTTGCTGGCTCATTCAATCCTCATGTTTCATGCTGCATAATTATGTTTCTTAGTTGCAGCACCTTCAGGACCTCAAAAAACTGTAGAATCAGAAAAGTATGTAGCCTGGCAGGCCATGGTGGTGGAGAGCAAAGTAGAATACATTTGCTTATATTCAAAGGTCAATCTTGGACTGCTGAATGCTGTGATTTTTTTTTTTTTTAATGTTTAACTGTCAGGAAAAGGAAAGAAGATGCCAATAAAGAGGATAATAACACAACTTAATGAAAGCATGATAAATTGTGGGTAAGCCATTGGCTTTCAGCTATTGGAGAAAAAAAAGTTGAGAAATAAACTTGGGATCTAGCAGGACAGCATGAAGGGGCATATTTTGCCATAATTTAAAAACAACAGGACAGGAAATCAAGGTGAACATGAAGAGAAATCAGTAGGTTTTACTAGATAATCTATTCACAAGTCAGTGAGCTATAGCTGGAAAAGATATTCCTCATTGTAAATCCTTTGACTAGGGTAAAAGTGCATGACCTTCCATTTTTATATAAAATTCTTTCTTTATTTCAATTTATTTATATTCTGCCCTTGAAGAGAGAGCTAGATCGATCAATATATATATGATTATACATAATGGGCCCAATACTGAGCGCTGGCCAGTTAAGTTACTTAGCCAGATATGACTTATCCCGCTAAGTTACAAGGGATATTCAGCGGCATGCCTGCCCAGAAATTGACTGGCTAAAAGCTAGCCGGATAAGTCCTACTTAACTGGCTATCGAGCACTGAACGCATTTTCAATATTGTGCCCAATACAAAATTCACATCTGTTTATATTTATTTTTTGATTGATTGATTATAAGTCAGATTACCTTTATCGTGAAGGGCAGTGTGCTTCAATGCCAGGGAGCTGAGGCCTTATTTTCTATCAGCAGCCCCTATGTCTTCATTTAAAATTCCAGAATTCTGATAAACTGTCATGGGAAAAATGATAAAGTGATTTATGCTCAATTTGGCTAGAAGGAAGAAAAGCAAGGGTTGTCAGTCTGGGTCTTCAAGGCAAATGAGTTACAGTTCAGGAGTCAGCTCAATAAGGCTATCATTCCCCATCAGCTCCTGCCTCTGACAGCCGCAGATTTACTGCACCTAGAAACGAAAAAGGGCGAAGAGTTGGTGCCAGGTGAGCTGACACCATTGCTCTGTCAAGCAGACTCGTGGAGACTGGAAGGGTAGCATGAATATTTCATAGGAGTTTCTTCCCAGAAATGCTTGCATAAATGCAATAAAGCTACATTTCCATTTGCTGAGAACTGCTCCTGGTCTTTTCATTTGGATCCTTGTGAAATGAGAGCAAACCACTAGGTATTTAAAAATAAATGTTATTCTATAGTCGGTGTGTGGTTCTCTTCTTATTAATAGCTCTCAAAGGTTAAAAGTAAAAAAAAAAAAACCACTTAGCCTTCATGGGTTCTTTATGCATTACATTTGTCATCATTCATTTATTTATTTTTTATTTATTTTAACATTTTTATATACCGATAGCCGTTTGCACATCGTACCGGTTTACAAAGAACAAGAGGAAGGCCACAGGAAACAGGCACAACCTTTACATGGAACGCATAAAAGTAACAAATAAATGCCTAAAAGGAACATCGAGTAAGTAAATGATATAGATTAATATTAAGGTATTGAAGGAATATAATATAACAAGATATTTAATGTCATATTTCTGTATCGAAAAGTGTAGGGGTAGGAGAGTATAGAACAGTATGATAGAATAACAAAAGCTAGAAAATAACTTAAAACTGAATCACAACGGTAAACGGAATATATTAAATAAAAGGACAGATGCTGGGCAAGGGGAAAGAGGGGAGGAAGGATGTTTAAATCAAAAATTGTGAGCATGGAGGAGGAGGAGAGGAGGGGTTGGGAGATAGACGTATGTACAAAAGGGGGAGGAATATTATGCTACGTTTAGTCTGGGGATATAAAAGGGGAAGTGCATTAAAGAGACATAAGCGTAGATTAATGGGGGGTTGTAAGTAGAAGCTGCTTAGGTGAAGGCCTGTTGAAACAGCCATGTTTTTAGTTTTTTTTTTAATTTGGGTGTGAAAGTTTCTGTGCGGAAGTCGTGAGGCATGGACTTCCATAGGATTGGACCAGCTAGTGAGAATGCTCTTTTCATTGTGGATGAATGTTTGGTGGCTTTGGGGGAGGGAAGGTGTAGGGTACCGTGATGGATAGTGCGAGTAGGTCTGTGTGAGGTGCAGAATAGGAGAGGTGGTTCAAGCCAGTGCGTGTTTTCATTGATTATGGATTTGTGTATGAGGGATAGGGATTTGTACTGTACTCTTGAGTTGATGGGGAGCCAGTGTAAGTCTTTCAGTATGGGTGTAATATGGTCTCTTTTACGGGTGTTAGTAAGGACTCGGGCAGTGGCATTCTGCAGGAGTTGTAGGGGCTTGGTGGTAGCGGAGGGGAGGCCGAGGAGTAGTGCGTTACAGTAGTAATTGGCTGGCTGTCCATTTACAACCAGATTGTCAGCTGTGTGCTCGAAGACAACTGACTTTGCAGTACTTACAATTTTCTAGAAAATTAAGATTATTAGGCTCTGGAATCATTGCCCGAGGATGTGGTGAAAGCTATTTGTGTAGCTGCATTTAAAAAAGGTTTGGACAAGTTCCATTAATCATTATTAAGGTGGAGTTACAGAAATCCACTGCTTATTCTTGGGCTAAGCACAGCTTGGAATCTATCTACTCCTTGGGATCCTGCCAGGTACTTGTGACCTGGCTTGGCTACTGGTGGAAACAAGATACTGGGCTCGATGGACCTTTATTCTGACCCAATATAACAAATCTTATGTTCTCTTGCTCTGATGTCAATATTCAGACAGTATGTCCAGCTATGTTTGGGATGTCACCAGATGATTGTGGGATTTAGATTTCCTGCTGCTCTGACCACCTCTGATTTATATAGCTGTTTCAGGTATTCTATGGGTGTCCCAGGGTTAAGTAAATTGAGTTGGATATCTTCTCCGGCCATCTCTGATAATCAGTTAGCTAATAACTTATCTGGCTAAGTCTGGTCATGCTGGAGAGCAGTCCTAAAGTTGGACTGCTGGATAAGTTTATCTGGCTAACCAGCGCTCTGCTGAATATCTGTGATAATTTATCTAGCTGTCCTTAGCCAGATAAATTGCTTGCTGCAATGCTGAAAATTGACCTCTGTATGTTCTACCTTTTGACAAAGCAAGAGTTCCAGAACTGAAACATTAGCAGACAGGCCGTGAGCAGATCTATGCAAGTGCTTTATAACCTGCGCATACATGCATATGTAGACTCACGCGGGAATACTTGCAATGCAGTGAAAGAATGTATTATCAATGCATTGAATGCACATACCTGTCCTGCCTGTTTAAAAAAAATATAGTAAAAAATGAAAACCCTTAGATACAGCTGAAAAGCAGAATCTAATCACAATATGAATATTCAGCTGGAAAAGAACTCTTACTGAGATGTGTATAGCAACCTTCATAAATAGCCTCAGTTTATTTGTGGCTTATTTGGTGAAGCCTATGATATTCTGGGCTGATATAATCATGGGTTGCATGAACACTTCGTTATTGCACCATCAGGCACTACAGGATATGACTATTCTGCCATCTTTTTCTGCGTTGATTCAAGATAAGTGCACACACTAGCAACTTAAATTATACAGTGGTTGCGCCATATCTTGTAGCGCCTGATGGTGCAATAACGAAGTGTTCATGCAACCCATGATTATATCAGCCCAGAATATCATAGGCTTCACCAAATAAGCCACAAATAAACTGAGGCTACTTATGAAAGTTGCTATACACATCTCAGTAAGAGTTCTTTTCCAGCTGAATATTCAAAAAAAATATATGCATGTATATTTTACGTATGTCCCAATTAACACGTGCAAAACAATCAATTTTAAAACATGCATATGTAAATGAAATTAACCAGTTTACCAGTTAGTCCACCAGTTTGCCCAGTCCTTCTCTAGGTCATCAAGACCCTCCTTGAACTTCAGGAACTTCCTCCCCTCCGTTCACCCAGCCATGTATTACACAATAAACACATTTAATATCACTTACTCCAGATGTTTAGCAGGTGTAAAAATGTATGCATGTAAATGTCTTTTAAAATAGTAGGGGTGTGAATCGTGTGATCGATCGTCTTAACGATCGATTTTGGCTGGGGGGGAGGTAAATCTTATTGTCGTGTTGTTTTTTTTTTGTTTTTTTTTAATCGTTAAAAATCGTAAATCGGGGGAGGGCGGAAAAACCGGCACACCAAAAAAACCCTAAAACCCACCTCAAACCTTTAAAACAAATCCCCCACCCTCCCGAACCCCCCCCCCCAAAATGTTTTAAATTACCTGGGGTCCAGTGGGGGGGGGGGTCCCGACACGATCTCCAGCTCTCTGGCCACTGCTGTGTTGAGAAATGGCGCCGGTGGCCCTTTGCCCTTATCATGTGACAGGGCAAAGGTAGCGCCGGCACCATTTTGAAGATTGGCAATACGGCCCGCATGTGGGAGATCGCCCCCGGACCCCCGCTGGACCCCCAGTGACTTTTGGCCAGCTTGGGGGGGTCTCCTGACCCCCACAAGACTTGCCAAAAGTCCAGTGGGGGTCCGGGAGCGACCTCCTGCACGCGGGCCATATTGCCAATCTTCAAAATGGCACCAGCGCTACCTTTGCCCTCACTATGTCATACGGGCGACATTTGGGGGGGGGTTTGGGAGGGTGGGGGATTTGTTTTAAAGGTTCGGGGTGGGTTTTTTGGTGTGCCGGTTTTCCCGCGCCCTATTTAACGATACAATACAAATGCCCCTGACGATAAATCGGGGGCATTTGTATTGTATCATGCACTCTAACGATTTTGGACGATTTTAAAATTATCTGATGATAATTTTAATTGTTCAAAAACGATTCACATCCCTATAAAATAGCGACTTATGTGTGTAGGTGATTGGCCTGCCCTGGGATGCCCCTAGACCACCCCCTCTTTTCCACGTGTATATGTGTGTGCACGAAAGTGAAAATATGCATGTATTTTTGGCTTTTATAAAATAGGAAATATGGGACTATTTATGCACATATCTACTCATTTTTAGGCATATAACCTTATAAAAATTCACCTCATAGGGGATAATATCGTAACAGCCCAAAGAAGAAAGTCATCAAAAACGATCATTATTTACACCAGTTTTCAAAGAGAACTTGTGCGCATATGTTAACTTTGAAAATTATCCCACACTAAAAACAGTGGGTTATGCAAGAAGGCCATGCTGTGCATGTTAAAGTGATCCGAAAGTTATTAATTTGAGAATGCAAAAGTTTGCATATGTTTGCATGCAAAGGCTGGAATATCATATGTAATAAAGGGTTACCGAACTCATTCTAAACAGTGTAGTATTCTTACCCTCCATGCTAATTAGTAAGAGCTCATTAAGTGGATGCTGATCGGTATCTGCGTGGACCTCATCTTAATCTGTTATTTACAGAAAGGAAGCAAAAAATCATGGTCACATTAAACAGAGCATGCTCAATTCTGTTTTGCTGTTGAACCTTCCTGCTGGCTTCCAAGGTTTATATACAGTAGAGATGTGAATCGTGTCATCGATCGTCTTAACGATCGATTTCGGCTGGAAGGGGGAGGGAATCGTATTGTCGCCGTTTGGGTTTTTAAAATATCGTGAAAATCGTTAAAATCGTGAACCGGCACACTAAAACACCCTAAAACCCACCCCGACCCTTTAAAATAAATCCCCCACCCTCCCGAACCCCCCCATTTTGCAAAATGGTGGCACAAAATGGCACCGGCCGAAGACAACACAATTCGATTGCAGGAGGTCGTTCCGGACCCCCGCTGGACCCCCAGGTAATTTAAGGCATTTTGGGGGGTTCGGGAGGGTGGGGGATTTATTTTAAAGGGTCGGGGTGGGTTTTAGGGTGTTTTAGTGTGCCGGTTTTCCCGCCCTCCCCCTTCCCCTCCCCCTTCCCCCGATTTACGATTTTTTGACGATAAATCGGGGGAATTGGTATTGTATCGTGGCTCTAACGATTTTTGACAATTTAAAATACATCGGACGATATTTTAAATCGTCAAAAAACGATTCACATCCCTAATGTACAGTAAGGGGCTGATTTTAAAAGCCCTATGCACGCCAGGCCTATTTTATAAAGGCCCGGTGATGCGCATTGCGCATAAAGCCCCGGGACGCATATAAGTCCTGGGGCTTTACAAATGGGGCCATCTAGGGGTGGGGAGGGGGCAGGGCCAGAGGCCTCTGGCACAGCAGCCATTTGCTGCTGTGTCAGAGGATTGTGTGCCGGCAGGCTGCCAGTGCGCGCAACCTGCGCCTACCTGGAGACAAGCTCAAAAGGTGAAACAACAATTTTAGGAGGGGGGTTAGGTTAGGATTAGAGGGTGGAAAGGCTAGGGGAAGGGGTAGGAAGGTCAGGCAAGGGGGTAGGGAAGTTCCCTCCCAGGCTGCTCTGCTGGCATCGGTACTCGCAGGCTGAACAATTGTGCACCCCCTTGCATGCGCCGACCCCCAATTTTATAACATGCGTGTGCCTGTGCACATGTTATAAAATCGGGCATACATGTGTGCACGCTGGGTAGCGCATGCATATGTACGCCCACGCGTACGTATGAAAGTCTACCCCTAAGTGAACTTGGCCCATGGGGCTTGCTTGTCAGTGCAAAGAAGTGAGAGGCCTACTATATTCCAGAAGAGGAGGTCAAAGGAGAACAGAGAGGTCCTGAAGAAAAGACAATCACAAATACACATAAATCAGTTATCAGCTAAGGAGGTACAGGAAGAGGAGGAACATTTTGCCAGCTGCTAATTCTTCTGCAACAGTGGGTTTTCTATGCCTATCCTGTTCCCTTTTGAACACTTGGGATAAGCACAAGAAGAATTAGCAGTTGGAACTGTTTTACAGGCTACACTTTCCTCTTCCTCTGCTTGCATTTAAATGTCAGTTCATGTCAGCCTTTTTTGTGGGGTGTTGAGTGCCATTCCTTAGTTAGGCATAAAAGCATGGGGCTTCATATGCATGGGAGATCCACCCAAAAGCAAATGTCTAGCCAGTGTGCCCCTTCATCCTTCCTTTCTCCCCCAAATAAACAAAGAATTCTTTCACTGGGCACAGCAGAAGGCCTCCTAATCTGGAATGCAGTAAATCTCCCAATACTTCTCTCTTCATGGACAAACAATCACCATGTGCCAGAATTAGATGAATTGCACTTGGAAGCCAGCAAGATGAACCAAGAGGAAAAGAGAACTCAGCATGCTCAGTTTTGCATTCTCAATATATTTAGCATGCCTGCAGTAAGTAGCATGCTTAATCTATGTAGCTAATGCATCTTCGACTTTCCATATAAAGCAATAGCTTGACCATACTATTTCTTACATTTTTGCATGGCTTCTCTAAAGGGCAATTATCAAATTGCAAAACAGAAGTGCAAAGTGGGCAGGTACTTTTTACAGGTTAGGAAAATGGTCTCTGATAAATTCAGCATCCATTCTCCCAATCTGACTACCAGCACCGGAGTGTATAAATAAATATTAAAGTGTCGGCACTTAATAATTTATTTACTCCTTCACTTATTGCTGATTGGTCCCTTCACTGTCACATGCCAGTGAAAGGACCAATCCTCTTTCAGAAGACTGTCCTGAAAGAGAATTGGTCCTTTCACTGACAGATGTCAGTGAAAAGGACCAATGGGCATTAAGTGAAGGAGTGAATAAATTAATATTAAGTGCCCAACACTTTTATATTGATTTCTTCACTCCCTACAGTGCTGGCAGTCAGGTTTGGAAAATGGATGCTGAATTTATCAACGTCTGTTTTCCTAACCCATGGATGTGCCAGGGATTCAAAAACCGAACACTTGTGAACTGAGCGCTTCCTGCACCCGACTGTGTGCTTTTTTTAAAGTTTTATTTAAACTTTTTTTTAAAGAGTTGTTCCTCCTACTTAATATCCCAACGATATTAAGAAGGAGGCAGTACAGAAAAGCAATTTTTTCATAAGGGGATTAGTTAGCGCCTACACAACCCGTGTCCAATTGTGGGTTATACAGTGCGCTCGGCTGAGCACACTGTATTGCTTTGGCTCCAAAGCATGTTAACTAGCTCATGGGAGTTAATGCAAATGCATAGAACCTTTGGTTTCCTTACTTAAAAGGAGTGTACCAAATGATTGGGGAGTTTGTGTAGAAATTAGTGAGAGAGGTTTAGGTTTTGCTCCCCCATGTGGGAACAGCAGATGGTATGTCCTAGCTGTTTATCATCCCAAAGCACCATTTATCCTCTTGGATTTTTAGTTATGCTTTCAAGCTGACAGGAGCCCTTTAAATCCTTTAAAGTTATGGGAAAAGAGTAAGGAAACCTTCCCATTTAGGAGTCAGCCTCCCGTTGACTTGTCTATCCAGACTTTAAGCTTGCTTTTGACTCTTTTTAGCCAATTTATGAGAATTCCCTGTGAGAGTTGGCCCCCCCTTATTGCAGTGGATTGGGGCGTCCCTGTATTTGAGGCTGGATTTGGGGTAAGGAAGACCTGCAGTGTGTTATCTCTCTTTCAGAGGATAGACCTGGCAGGGACCTGATGCAGAGGAAGCATATTTAGAAGTAACTGTCTTTTTGCACTGTCTCCTCTGTTTGGAAGCAAGGACTTTTTATTCCACTCTTCCTGCTTGAGTTTTCCCATTTTTGGGTTTAAAGACTATTTTGTTCCACTGTGAGCTGACGTCTCTTGGTACCCGGGATTCAGTAACCAAACCATTATGAGAGTGGAGTCTTTCATTCTGAGGGAATCAGAGGTGTAGAGGAATTCAGCTGGAGGAGGGGATCCCATCAAAGGACACTAAAAGAAGGAAACTAAAGGATACAAGGTAAAAGTAACAAGAACTTTATTGCTGCTATATGGAGTATTATCTAAAGGAAGTGTAAGGTATCCACCCGCTGCTGCCTAAGGAGTTAACTGATTCAAGAGGATTTAGGAAAAGAAAAATCTGGGACTAAGTTCTGATAAATTATGGGACTGCTATTCTAACCACCTTCAAAGGGAAAAGCTAAGAGGCAATTGAGATTTTGAAGGAGGATTGAATTAAATTCAATCTGATAAACTTGGAGAATTATTAGTAATTGAGAAAAGAAGGAAATTAAGAATTAAAGAAGTGCTTCCAGTAAAAGTAGAGACTTTACTAATGAAGTGGAGTCACATGTTTATTAAATCTTTCTACTGTCTTATTATGTATTGACCTAAACCAAGAAATGAATTGAAGATGTAAATATTACTCCATCATCTAATCAACTATCAGCAAAGAAGTTGGAAACCACCATTCTTCTCATGTGTGTTTATTGGATGAAAAAACAGTGCTAATTATCAGTGCTGTGTACAGAGGATGGAGAAAGGGATGGTCTTGCAAAAAGCAGGGTATAAGAACTATTGTTTGTCCCCACAGGGGAATCTTGGGACTTAGAAATGAATGCTATCCATTGAGATGAAGGAGAGACTGAGAGACAGTGAAGGAGGATCGATCTGTTAGGGTTTATCTTTTTCTTTTCACTATGTGCCCCTGGGTGCAAGCAAAAGGATCCGTCCTACCCAGGAGCTACACAGACATCTATGCTAATGAGGTAATGAGATGCATAATAGCCCATTTCCTTAAAAATAATGCTATAATGGAACCACATCAAATAGGACATTAGCACAGAAAGATCATTGACTTTGATGATTTGAGGAGAGAGTTAGATAGAGCTGTCAACTCAGTGTTAGTGCTACTGGATCTCACTACTTCATGGGATCTTATTAAATTGCTCCTCAGAGATCAGCATAGGAGGAATAGCTTTAAAATGGTTCACTTCATTTTTGGCAAATAGATATCAAAAAGTGATCATAGGAAAGTGATAATCCTTCTTCTTCTGCTATACTTCCCATGGCAGCTTCAATATTGAGCTCCTCAAGGCTCAGTTTTTTCACCAGTTTTATTTATGGGACAATTTTCAAAACTATGGAGCTGCTTGCATAATCCATGGGTACTTCTTTGGGTCCCTCCCATGAAGGATGTGAGGCTTGAGATGAGCCAAAAAAATGAGCCATTTCATATTCTGTCTCTTCACTATAGAATTTGCTGCCAAGAGAAGCTCATCTGACCAAAAATGTGCTACTCTTCCAGAGAGCGATAAAGACATTTGGTTGGTCACTATAGCTTTTAGCAATTAAACAAAATGTTGTTTTAAGAATTATTTTATAGAATTATATCAACCTTTACCCACTTGGGTATCATTGATTTTAGGCTTGATTTTATGCATGAACTGCTTAAGAATGGTGTTTTATCTTCTAGTGTTTTTATAACTGTATTTTTATTGCATTTTCAAATAAACATAACTATGACTTGCTCAAGAAAAATATACTATACAATATAGAATACCAATCACATATATTAAGCAAAATTTAAACAAAATAATAATAATAGTATATCTATTTATAATAAGAAAACAGGGGAGACCAAGGATTATTTAGAGCAAAATCAGAGGTAATGTTGCAAAAAGAAATGCTGTCTAGATATCTACTACATTAAATTTAAATTGCCGAGTAACCCATGGAAGAAAATATCAGGAGTGTGAGTCCAAGAACCCTCGAAACTGAGATGGTTCAAAAAACAAATGTTTAGTATTTTGATAAGTGCGTAGACATTTGCATGGATACCACAAACAAAATCTAGCACCACGTGATATAGCTTCTGGTTTCATTAATAAAAATTTCTTGCGTCTTTCTTGGGTAGTCCTTGTTGGATAGACCCAAATTTTCTGTCCATGAAATAGTTGTGGAATAGATGCCAGATGTCCGATCAGAATACTTTATTCAAAGGAGGTGTAGTACTAAAAATGAGCCTAACTCTGGCCGAGTTTCGCCCGTTACATTTGGGGCTGCCTCAGGGTCTAAAATACCTAAACAAACATATGTAACTAAATTAAAAAATAACAAAAACTGTAAAATCTGAGACAACAAATAAAATGGTAACATATAAACTTGTATCCAAATGTAACAAGATAGTAAAAAGAGATTAGAATGTCCACATATTGTGATCTTATGACTGAAAGTAATTCGAAAATGGTAGTATCCTAAGCAAGAAGAATGCACCTTTTTATGATAAGTGTTTGTATATGCAACAAACAAATTTGAAAAAATTGTGTCTTTTGAACTAATTACATTGATTTTTTTGTTCAGTTGACTTTGAGCTCTTTTGGACTTATGATTAAAATATAATAACCCTTATACTGCTAAGACTTGGTGGACTAGTTTTCTGATGGTCCTTTGATTTTGCAGTTTTTGAAGTACAATATTAGATTTTGGAATATTTTATACAGTTTTTGGTTTCCTAACTTACTCACTATCTTGTTTGTGGTATCCGTCCAAATGTCTACTCACTTAGCAAAATACTAAACATTTGTTTTTGAACCATGTCAGTTATGAGCCTTCTTGGACTCACACTCCTGCTATTGTCTTCCATGGGTTACTCGGCAATTTAAATTTAATGTAGTAGATATCTAGACAGCATTTCTTTTTGGAACATTACTTCTGATTTTGTCTAAATAATCCTTGGTCTCCCCTTTTTTCTTATTATAAATAGAGACACTATTATTATTATTTTGTTTAAATTTTGCTTAATACATGTGATTGGTATTCTATATTCTATAGTATATTTTTCTGGAGCAAGTCATATTTATGTTTATTTGAAAATGCATTAAAAATGCAGTTATAAAAACACTAGAAAATTAGCCTTTAAAGAAAGCTTGGGATGGGGATAACCTGTATGGAGCAGCAGTTACTACCCTTAACAGAATGCATGGAGGTAACCTGCATAGAGTGGCAGTTACAATCATAAGGGAATTGCTAGGCGGACTGGATGGACCATTTGATTTTTATCTGTCATCATTACTAGGGATGTGAATCATATTTCTGATGATTGAAAATATCAAACGATATTTTCAAAGTCATCAGAAATCAGGGTCTCCCCGAAACCGATAGGAAAACCCCACAAAATTGTTCATGGGGTTCTCTTATCGTTTTGGGGGACGGCGGGAAAAACGGCACACAAAAACAATCCCTAAACCCACCCCGACCCTTTAAAACATCTCCCTTAGCTTCCCCCACCCAAAACATTTTAAATTACCTGGTGGTCCAGTGGTGGTCCCGGGAGCAATCTCCTGCTCTTGGGCCGTCGGCTGCCACTAATAAAAATGGCACCAATGGCCCTCTGCTCTTACCATGTGACAGGGTATCCGTGCCATTGGCTGGCCCCTATCACATGGTAGGAGTAATGGACAGCCGGCGCCATCTTTAAAAATGGCGCGGGCCATCCGGTTCCGATTCACATCTCTAATCATTACTGTGTTAAGAATGCAGAATCTAAATTCCTCAAATTAGTGTTTGTATTGTGTAAAATTTGCCACCAGAAAGGGCTCCACTCAAGACTGGATTTGTCAATAGGCACACTAGGCCTATGCCTAGGGCAGCAGAAATCTGGGTGGGGGTGGGGGGCAGGAGGCCAGCTGAAGACTTCCTGCTTTTCAGTTCTGCTGAATCTCACTCAACAGAGAAGACCCTTCTACTTTCTTATCTAGCCCCCTCCTCTCCAGGTAGCATGCAGGGAGCAGGAGAGCTTGCAACATCAGGACAAAGGGAGATCATTTTGTGGAGATTAGGAGAAGCTGAGTAGAGATCATTGGAGGGTGGGAAGAGAGGCTGAAGGATATGAAGGGGATCGGCCGGGGAGCATATGTCTGTGTGTATGTGTGAGAGAGAGTAGGGGCAGTGAGACAGAATTTGTGCCGAGTGTGTGTGCCATATTGGGTGGGATATTGTAGCATGGTAGGGAGACCTCCCTCTTCTTCTCCTCACCCACTGCAATTCAAATCCTCCTTCCTCTGATCTTGTATTCTATCCCCAGATCCTGGAACCTCCCTTCCTTCCTATTGCTCCCTTCTTCCCAGATCCTGGAACCCAGTCCCCAACCCTGCCTACTGAGGGGGGATATGATAGAGATGTTTAAAATCATGAGAGGTCTAGAACGGGTAGATGTGAATCGGTTATTTACTCTTTCGGATTAACTGCTATTAATCTATTAATGCCCAGCATTCTTCAGACTGCATTCGCCCAGCATTCTTCAGACTGCATTCGCCCAGCATTCTTCTGACTGCATTCGCCCAGCATTCTCCTGACTGCATTCGCCCAGCATTTCTTCTGACTGATACGACTGCTGATACATCTAATCATTCGCCCAGCATTCTTCTGACTGCATTCGCCCAGCATTCTTCTGACTGATAAGACTGCTGATACATCTAATCATGGGAATCCTCACAATTCCCATCATCCACAGCCACAAGTGGAGAGTACCCAAGCCCCCCACTCCCCCCCATCACAACCGTCAACAGAGGCTAAGGCCTATCCTGCTGACACCAGTCACCCAATTTCTAGGTCTGGCGCTCTTCTCTCTCACGCTTGTTAACGCTCAATCCATCTCTAAGAAAACTCATATACTCAATGACTTACTATCCGACTCAAAACCAGACATCTGTGCCATTACAGAAACCTGGTTAAAACCCACCGACACTGCTCTAATAAATCAGCTTCCCATCCAGGCATACGATCTTCTTTCCATACCCAGACCCCAAAAAAGAGGAGGTGGACTTCTCCTTGCAGCCAAAAAATCACTAGGGCTGGCTTTGCAGACCTCAAATAACCTATCAAACATCGAATTTGCACTTTTCAACTCGAAACACCTGACGATTGGTTTAATTTATGCCCCTCCTTGAGTACTGGAAGCAGACCCATCATCAATCATAGAACTCACAGCAAAACACCTAAACTCCAGTAAACCTGCCATACTCATGGGAGATTTCAACCTCCACGTAGATGTCCAACCTCAATCCACCAACTGTAAAACTTTTCTCGCCTCTCTCAGCAATATGGGTTTTAGACAGATTGTGACAGAACCAACCCACAAAGCAGGTCATACGTTGGACCTTATCTTCATAAACGATGGAATCACAACACACAATAGGGATGTGAATCGTTTTAGGACGATTAAAATTATCGTCCGATAATTTTAATATCGTCTTAAACCATTATGGAACACAATACAATACAGATTCTAACGATTTATCGTTATAAATCGTTAGAATCGTGAGCCGGCACACTAAAACCCCCTAAAACCCACCCCCCGACCCTTTAAATTAAATCCCCCACCCCCAATAACTTAAATAACCTGCGGGTCCAGCGGCGGTCCGGAACGGCAGCGGTCCGGAACGGGCTCCTGCTCCTGAATCTTGTCGTCTTCAGCCGGCGCCATTTTCCAAAATGGCGCCGAAAAATGGCGGCGGCCATAGACGAAAAAGATTGGACGGCAGGAGGTCCTTCCGGACCCCCGCTGGACTTTTGGCAAGTCTCGTGGGGGTCAGGAGGCCCCCCACAAGCTGGCCAAAAGTTCCTGGAGGTCCAGCGGGGGTCAGGGAGCGATTTCCCGCCGCGAATCGTTTTCGTACGGAAAATGGCGCCGGCAGGAGATCGACTGCAGGAGGTCGTTCAGCGAGGGTTCCGGCGCCTCGCTGAACGACCTCCTGCAGTCGATCTCCTGCCGGCGCCATTTTCCGTACGAAAACGATTCGCGGCGGGAAATCGCTCCCTGACCCCCGCTGGACCTCCAGGAACTTTTGGCCAGCTTGTGGGGGGCCTCCTGACCCCCACGAGACTTGCCAAAAGTCCAGCGGGGGTCCGGAAGGACCTCCTGCCGTCCAATCTTTTTCGTCTATGGCCGCCGCCATTTTTCGGCGCCATTTTGGAAAATGGCGCCGGCTGAAGACGACAAGATTCAGGAGCAGGAGCCCGTTCCGGACCGCTGCCGTTCCGGACCGCCGCTGGAACCGCAGGTTATTTAAGTTATTTGGGGGGGGTTCGGGAGGGTGGGGGATTTAATTTAAAGGGTCGGGGGTGGGTTTTAGGGGGTTTTAATGTGCCGGTTTTTCGATTTTTCGATTTTTCGATTTTTAACGATTTTTAACGATTTTTCACGATATTTTACCCCCCCAAACGGCAACAATACGATTCCCTCCCCCTCCCAGCCGAAATCGATCGTTAAGACGATCGAGGACACGATTCACATCCCTAACACACAATATCCCAACTTGCCTGCCAGTACCGTGGACAGACCACCGAATCATAACATTGGTGTTAGAAATAAAGGAGATCTTCCCGCAATCCACACAATCAATAACCATCTCCATCAGGAAACAATGCTCAGGAGACCAACTCAGTGAACACCTGGCCAAGGAACTAGTGCATCTGGACCTCTCCGACGCCAACTCAGCAACTTCTTCATGGACCAACATCACTAAAAAGGTTGCAGACCAAATGTGCCCCATGACGACTAAATATATCAACCCTAACAAAGACAACAGGAAACCTTGGTTCACTCCTGAGCTGAAAAAACGTAAACATGAATTGAGATCCAAGGAACAAAATTGGTGAAAAAAACCATCTTCAACCACCCTCCTCATCTACAAAGAGTGCCTCAACTCATACAGAAATGACATCAACAAAACCAAGAGAGAATTCTTCTCCAAAAAGATCCACCACCTCATTTTTGATTCAAGGGCACTTTTCTCATATGTCTCTACCCTTACTAAACCCCCTGCGCCTACCATTCCAGACGATCAAGCTCTCAACAAAGCGAATGAACTAGCTGCCTTCTTCGACAACAAAATCACATCACTCCTAGCCCCCCTCAAAGGAGCGGCTACACTTCCAAACCACGTTCAACAATCAGCTCACTCAACCACTCAACAATCTTTGGACACAACAGATCAACAACCTCCGCACTCAACCGCCCAACAATCATCGCACTCAACCACCTTACAACCTAACACAACCCCATCAGTGCTGGACAAGTTTGAGCCCACATCTGCTTTAGAAATAAAGAACATTCTCAAGAAGATAAAACCTTCCTCTCACCCATCGGACCATATTCCTTCAAACACCCTGAGTCTGATCACCAACACCATAGCCAAACCTGTTGCAGACATCATCAACTGCTCTCTCACCCAAGGCCAAGTTCCTAACCAACTCAAGCTAGCCATGCTCAAACCACTCCTCAAAAAACCCAACCTTCCCACCTCAGATCCAGCTAACTTCAGACCTATAGCAAACCTCCCTATGTTAGCCAAAACTATGGAAAAAGTGGTTAACAAACAACTTACAGATTTTCTTGAAGAAAACAACATCCTCACCCCAAACCAATTTGGTTTTCGTAAGACTAGGAACACAGAATCGCTATTAGCCTCACTATCAGACACCATTATCTTTAATCTAGAAAAAGGCCAACCTTGCCTCCTCGTTCTCCTGGATCTCTCTTCAGCGTTTGACACCGTAAACCACCAGTGCCTCCTGCAACGCCTAACGGACATTGGCATTACAGGAGCAGCGTTCAACTGGTTCAAATCATTTTTGGAAGACAGATCATACAAGGTCAAGATAAATAACAAAGAGTCTCGCGCCATCGAATCTAAAAGGGGAGTTCCGCAAGGATCATCCCTCTCTCCGACTCTCTTCAATATATATCTTCTCCCTCTCTGCCAATTACTCACCAACCTCAAGCTTATACACTTCCTATATGTGGATGACATACAAATCCTCATCCCTATAGAAAACTCACTACACAAAGCCATGTCACACTGGAGTAAATGTCTCGCAGCTATCAACAACCTACTCACCAGCCTCAACCTAGTCTTAAACACAAACAAAACTGAAATCCTCATTATAGCACCGGAAAACTATGTCCCATCCACTCCTCCTAATGCTAGCCAAAGTCCGGATACCTTTTCGCAACAAGTAAAGGACCTGGGAGTCATCATAGACGGTGGATTCAGCCTCAACAAATTCGTCAATAACACAACAAAAGAATGTTTCTTTAAACTACAAACCTTAAAGAAACTAAAACCACTCCTTCTGTACAGAGATTTCCGCATGGTTCTACAAGCCATCATACTCCCAAAACTGGACTACTGTAACTCTCTCCTCCTTGGCCTACCAGCATGCACCACAAAACCACTTCAGATGGTCCTGAATGCCTCGGCAAGAATTCTCTCAAATGCCAAAAAAAGAGACCATATCACCCCAAACCTGCATCATCTACACTGGCTCCCGATAAAATACAGGATCCAATTCAAGTCCTTAATGATGATACATAAGGCCTTACATAATATCGCTCCGCTCAATTTAACATTTCAAATTCAGCTACACACATCGGTGAAACCGACTAGAAGCGCATATCAGAACAGACTAATCACACAACAGGCGAAATCCTCTCTGAGGAAACGTGCTCTATCCACAGCGGGCCCTTCTCTCTGGAACTCGCTCCCTACAGACCTTCGCCTTGAACCATGCCACGCTACATTTAAAAAGAAACTTAAGACTTGGTTGTTCGAACAAGCATTCCCTTAGAGCTAATGAGCAAGAAAAAAGGCATTTCATATCCTCCGTCTCTTCCCCAGCTTATATCTTCCTGAAGAAATCAATACTAAACTGTACTTAAGCATATGCAACACTATATTTTATCCTGTTACCTGGATTTATCAAGTTCTATGTTATTTATTTACTTACTTATTTACTTATTAACCTGCATGTTAGTTATTAATTGTTTAACCATATTATATACTTTTCTGTTTCTCAAATTAATTATGTTCAATGTAAACCGCTAAATGTTCAATGTAAACTGCTAAATGTTCAATGTAAACCGCTAAATGAAGCAATAGTTACGGTTCCTTAGCGATAGTTACGGTTCCTTGTAAACCGGGGTGATATGTATACTATACAGGAACTCCGGTATATAAACTCTTTAAATAAATAAATAAATAATCAAGTTTACTTAGGGAATAGCCACTACTATTAATTGCATCAGTAGCATGGGATGTTCTTAGTGTTTGGGTAATTGCCAGGTTCTTATGGCCTGGATTGGCCACTGTTGGAAACAGGATGCTGGGCTTGACGGACCCTTGGCCTGACCCAGTATGGCATTTTCTTATGTTCTTATGTACTCCTTCCTCCCCTTCTTCAACCCAAGACTCTCCCTCTCTTTCTCCTCTTCCCCATTCCAGATTCCTAATCTTCCTCATCTCCTGTACTCCTCAGCCATAATCCTCTTTCTTTCTCATACATCTTCCCCTTTCTCATTACTCCATTCCTGATCCACCTCCCTTCCTCTCCCTAACCCTAATGTCCCCTCCCTGTGCTGATCCTTGAGGTCACTTTTCTTTAAACAACAGTGCCTAGGGGTGCCAAAATCCTACATCCATCATCGGCTCCATTTTTGGACACCATTTTTGGTTCCAGGATCTTTATTCAAAATGTCTTTGTTTTACCTATGTATAATTGATTAAAAGGACATTGGACAATGAAAATAGCATCGCTGTGTTGCAATTTGTAAATTCTGCTAAATGGAAAACCATTTTTGTTTTGTTACATATGAAGACCCCATTTGTAATGTTTATGGACAGATACATTTTTCACATTTAAAGTGCCCATTGTCTATCACTGTATGGGTGGAATTACCAGTAGGTAGATGCAGAGCCTGAAGAGGCTAGCCTTCTGAAATTTGCCGGCTAAATCCTTTGAAACTAGATCCTCTGAATATTAGAGAGCAAACAAAATCAACTGAAAAACTCTGTCAACTCAGCAGTCAATTTCTGCTGGAAAACTGATCATTTGAAATGGTGCCTTCCCCTATAGAAGAGTTTCCACTTAAAGGCAAAACTAGATTAAGCTACGTAATAGACCCATATTCTATAGTAATAATTACTGGTCCATTTATATTAGGATTCTGTATATTTGTAGCCACAGCCAAAAATGAACTCCAATGGTTTTCTGTCATGTGGTTAAAATTTCTCCCTCATCAGGGTGCTTGAATATTTTTAAGTAGCATTAAAGTTTAGTTTGCTTTAATGATGGCAAGCTGTGCTCCAATTTAGGTTTTAATCTTCTCTTAAGCACTGAAAATCTGTGCAAATATACTCATTTTGATGAGGAACAAGCATTTCAAAGTCAAATCAGACTATCAGGGAGGTTTGCCGTTTTCATGACACTTTTCATCATAGAATCAGATATATGTGTCAAAGTCTACTTTGAATCTTATTTTTCCTCTGCTAATTTGTAATGTATGGGTTTCTTTTAATAGCATAGCAAATCATGAGAAACCTTTACTCTTAGCAGATTGATTAATCACCATAGTGCCTTTGATGTGCCCCCCTTTGATATTGCATTAATGGGACATAGAAGAATCAAGCCTCTGATCCACTGACATTGCTGATGATTCCATAGCTCCTTCTGAGTCCCATGGGCCATGGGAGTGCACAACGTAAATCTCTGTAGAGGACTGAAGCTAAAGTGTCATTGTTCAGTGCCCTTAGTAAATTAGAAAGGTCAAGGAATGACACAATATAAAAGAAAGAAGGATAGAGAGAAGGAGATAGAATTTAGGAAATCAGCATCAAGGATTGAGAAGGCTCAGACAAAGGAGTCAGAGGAGTGGCAGTTTTATCATTTGAAAATGATGGGACAGAAGTGGTAAATGAGGGCAAGAAGAAGAAGATGGAAACAACAGGAAGGAGAAAATGGATAGGGTTGGGGTATAAGAACATAAGAACATAAGAAATTGCCATGCTGGGTCAGACCAAGGGTCCATTAAGCCCAGCATCCTGTTTCCAACAGAAGCCAAACCAGGCCACAAGAACCTGGCAATTACCCAAACACTAAGAACATCCCATGCTACTGATGCCATTAATAGCAGTGGCTATTCCCTAAGTAAACTTGATTAATAGCAGTTAATGGACTTTTCCTCCAAGAACTTATCTAAACCTTTTTTGAACCCAGCTACACTAACTGCACTAACCACATCATCTGGCAACAAATTCCAGAGCTTAATTGTGCATTGTGTGAAAAATAATTTTCACCGATTAGTCTTAAATGTGCTACTTGCTAACTTCATGGAATGCCCCCTAGTCCTTCTATTGTTTGAAAGTATAAATAACCGATTCACATCTACTCATTCAAGACCTCACATGATCTTAAAGACCTCCATCATATCACCCCTCAGCCATCTCTTCTCTAAGCTGAACAGCCCTAACCTCTTCAGTCTTTCCTCAAAGGGGAGCTGTTCCATCCCCTTTATCATTTTGGTTGCCCTTCTCTGTACCTTCTCCATCGCAACTATATCTTTTTTGAGATGCGGCGACCAGAACTGTACACAGTATTCAAGGTGCGGTCTCACCATGGAGTGATACAGAGGCATTATAATATTTTTGTTATATTAACAATTCCCTTCCTAATAATTCCTAACATTGTTTGCTTTTTTGACTGCTGCAGCATACTGAGCCGACGATTTTAAAGTATTATCTACTATGATGCCTAGATCTTTTTCCTGGGTGGTAGCTCCTAATATGGAACCTAACATCATGTAACTACAGCAAGGGTTATTTTTCCCTATATGCAATACCTTGCACTTGTACACATTAAATTTCATCTGCCATTTGGATGCCCAATCTTCCAGTCTTGCAAGGTCCTCCTGTAATGTATCACAGTTTGCTTGTGATACATCTACTCTGAATAATGTTGTATCATCCCAAATTTGATAACCTCACTCATCGTATTCCTTTCCAGATCATTTATATATATATATATTGAAAAGCACCGATCCAAGTACAGATCCCTGAGGCACTCCACTGTTTACCCTTTTCCATTGAGAAAATTGACCATTTAATCCTACTTTCTGTTTCCTGTCTTTTAACCAGTTTGTAATCCACGAAATGACATCGCTGTTACGCTCTCCTCCTCCAGAGGGGAGGAGTTAGCAATCTGATATCGCTCACCCCACCAGGAGAGCGGAGTTAGCAATCTATTCTGCTTTTCTCCTGAAAGGGGGAGGAGTAGCAATCTGTCATGATCTGCTCCTCCAGAAGGGAGGAGTTAGCTATTGGTAGATCTGTTAGCAAACTTATGTTATATGCTCCTGTAAGGGAAGGAGGTAGCAAACTGTTATGGATCAACTCTCCTAGGAAGAGGAGTTGGCAATCTATTCAATGATACTCTTCTGAGGAGAGGAGCTAACAATAGGTATATTGTACTTCGCTACTGAGATAGCAATCTATCATGCCTCCGCTACGGAGTAGCAATCTGTTATATATAGGCTGCTGGCAAGTCCCATAGAATGAGAAGGTAGCTATCTATATAATACTTCCATAAGCCATGTGAGTAATCAGTAGTGGTTAGCTCCCACAGAGTGGTAGTAGTGTAAGGAATGGACACTTGGAGGAAATGGTGAATCCCTTGGCCGATGGCTGATGACAGCACCCCCAGGAGGAGATCCTGAGAGGAACCACCGGCTAGGTTAGAATATGAGATAAACACAAATAGTTCTTTATTAGACTGGAAGCTGGGCCACCAGGGGTGTCAGTAGTGAGTCGATGTGTTCGACAATGCTGAAGTCCTTCTGATACTGGAATATAATTTCTGGGTTGCTGAGCTGTAGAGAGAAACTAGAAGTAGTGAGTAGACAGGGTTTACTGGATACAAGATGGTACACTCACAATAGTAGATGTCTACAATTGTCTCTATGCCACAGAGAGTCTTCAGTACATTCAGGAACAGGAGCCGTAGGTGAGCACTGGTCCCTCTAAACAGTCTGTAATAAGAACTCACAATAGCTTTATATGAAATAGCTTCTAGAGTAGAAGAGAGTCTGTAAAAGATTCTAGGAACATGGGCCCTCGTGGAGCGAGTACCAGTTCCTATCTGCAATCTCGCCAATGTAACTCACGATCTTCGAACCTGAGATAACGTCTTGGATGGAAGGGAGTCTTCAGAGCTGTATGAATGTAGGCCCTCGTGGAGTGAGTACCAATTCCTATGTAATACAACTCACTATGTTCACGTCCGCAATCGCTTCCAGGCAATGAGGAGTCTTCTGAGTGTTCTGGCAATCTGAAATCAAGAAGAGAGAGTGGAGCCCTCATGGAGCGGGTACTCCTGGTAAGTTTGAAAAGGCCGAGCAGTGGAGAAGGATTCTCCTCGCCGACTCGGATCGTTGTTGCAAGTATCGTGGACTGCCGAAGCAAGTCCTGTTGAAGTTCCTTGCTAACTCGTTAGAGGTTAGCAAAGACCTTTTAAAGTGAAAATGGATGACATCACTACGGGGGGATGCCCCCGAGGTTCCCGCCCTTGCTGGTACAAAGTCTGGAGCGCGTGCACTTGCCCTTACGTCATCGGGAACATGGTGGATCCATAGCGACAAGCCAGCCCAGGGACACCAGGACCAAGAGGAGGAGAGAAGCCGTGGCTGTATCTGTCTGTCAGAGCCGAAGGGAGTCACTTCCAAGGTAGAGAGGGTGGAGCGAGGGGCAAGAAGAGGCACGAATGCAACAATCGCCTCCAATCCCATGATTTTTTAGTTTTCTTAGAAACCTCTCATGAGGGACTTTGTCAAATGCCTTCTGAAAATCCAAATACAGTACATCTACTGGTTCACCTTTATCCACATGTTTATTAACCCCTTCAAAAAAACGAAGCAGATTTGTTAGGCAAGACTTCCCTTGGGTAAATCCATGTCTTTCTATATGCTCTAAAGTTTTGATCTTGACAATAGTTTCTACTATTTTTCCCGGCACTGAAATCAGGCTCACTGGTCTATAGTTACCCGGATCACCCCTGTTGAGAGAACATTGCACAAATCTCATCTTTGGTTGAGTTTCCTCACTCCGAAGGTCATCAAATCTTCACAAGAGTGCACTGTTCTGTTCGTACATCGCACTCTGCATGTCAAAGTGGCCCCTAACCCTTGTACTACTACCTAAACATCACCTCGAGTAGCTAAGTGGGCCTCCTATAAATGTATAAATACCTATCTAGTATGAGGGCCTTATAGCTAGTCTCTCTCGCTCTCTCTCTCTCTCTTTCTCTCTCTCCAGCTTAAAATACTAAAAACATTGCAAAGTGCAATAAAGCCATATCACACAAATGAAAAAGATGTAGTTAAAACTGTGCAATATGGCATTGCAAAACCAGCCCACTTGGCCAGAAATCCTGCCCCAAACTCCTCCCCTTTTTCTAATTTGCATCGCGCTATGCATTATGGTGTTTTTGCATGCGTTAAAGGTGCTTTTCACATGTGAAAACACCATATGGACCATACGGACCCCCTTGGAACCATAATTCAGCAACAATCAGTAAAGCAAATAGAATGTTAAAAATTATTCCTAAAGGAATAGAAAACATAATGGGAAATATAATAATGGAGGGGTTCTCAACCCAGTGTTGAGGATACACCTTGCCAGTCAAGTTTTTAGGATATCTGCAATGAATATGCATGAGATAGATTTGAATGCACTGTGTCTATTGTATGCAAATCTATCTCATTTAAATCAGTTATGGATGTCTTGAAAACCTGACTAGGTTTGTTCCAAAGACTTGGTTGAGAACCACTGATTCATGGTGCACCTGCGCCTTGTGTATTGTATGCAGTTCTTGTCAGAGTGCAGAGAAGGGCAACAAAAAATAATAATAGAGGATGGAACAGCTCCCTTAAGAGGAAAGGCTCAACAGAGTGGGGCTCTATAGCTTGGAGAAGAGATGACTGAAAGGAGATATAATCAAATTTTACTAAATCATGAGTGGTGTACAAATTATTGGAGAACAGTTATTTACTCTACAAACAATTCTAGAACTAGAGGGCATTTTATGAAACTAACTTGTAGCAGATTCAAATCAGTTTAGAAAGTATTTTTTCAATCAATGAAAAACTGAGGTATGAATTTGTTGCCAGAGAATGTGGTAAAGTCTAGTAGAATAGCTAAGTTTAAATATGGTTTGGACAAGTTTCTGGTGAACAGATCCATAAAAATGTATTAGCCAGATAGATTTTGGTGTCTTCACTTTATAATTCTTGGAGTGAGCTATGAAACTGAACAGACTTTCCTATTATGATCTTCTGCTTTCTTCTAAGTAATCCAGACTGTTGGAGACATTGATGGATCATTGGTCTCTCTCACCATGGCACTTCTTATGTTCTTACAATAAACCATACAATCTGATGATCACTGGGGTTCAGGTAACCATCTTCCTGGATGCAAGCACCAGGTCCAATATGAGCCCTCCCACATGGATTCTATGACCATTTATTTGCCTAGGCAAAGCTCCTTGAAAGAAATACTAAATCTCTCTATTTCTGTCTTTGCAGTTAAGGTGATCTGCTTTTTGTCAGTAACACCACAAAAGACTGTTTTTTCAAGCTACAAGTCCTAAAACGACTGAGACCCCTTCTACACTTCCAAGACTACCGCTCTGTTCTTCAAGCCATCATTTTTTCGAAAATAGATTACTGCAATTCTCTTCTTCTCGGGCTACCAGCGAATACCATCAAACCCCTGCAGATGCTGCAGAATTATACGGCAAGGATTTTGACCAAGACCAGGAAAAGAGAGCACATCACACCCATCCTGCGTAACCTTCACTGGCTCCCAATCAAATTTAGAATCCAGTATAAAGTCCTAATGATTATACACAAAGCCTTACACAATCTCACCCCACCTGATCAAAATATCCCGCTTCGTCACCATAACCCCACTAGACCAATCAGATCTGCTTGGTCTATGCCCCCCCTGTCAAATCCTCCTTAAGGAAATGAGATCTTTCCACAGCTGGCCCTTCGTAATGGAATGCTTTCCTGCCAGACCTCCGGCAAGAAATATGCCTGGCAACCTTAAAAAAAAAAAAAAACTCAAAACCTGGCTCTTCTCTCAAGCTTTTCAGTAAATTCAGATGATCCATCCGTCTGCCGTTCATTTTATAACTGGACTACTTTTTTAGTCAAGTTTTCCGAACTCTAAACAATGATTCTACTTCACAGTCAGGTCTTGCATCTCACTTTTCACCCCAACCCTCCAGCCACGATTTAACTGTGGATATGTTTCCTTCATGAGATATCTTCTATCTAAGTTCAGTTTTGCCACCCTGTTATTTACCAGGAAGAACATAGTATTTCTTTGTAAGTTAGATCCCAGTTCATGTAACCCCTGTTCGATGTAACGCATTCGTTTATGCTTCTATCGCTACGCTGTAAACCAATATGATATGTACTTTTGCACATGAATGTCGGTATATAAAAGTTCCAAATAAATAAATAAATAAATAAAAATATCTGACAAATTACTATCTCCCACAGGGACATATCCCCCTTCAGCAGTCTTATGTATGCTTTTGACTAGATCGCTATATAGCCTTTGTTCCACTGGCTATTTAAACTCATGGGTACATCTGGGAGCTGTGGTACAATCATGCACCCCAGAGGGCTCCCCAGGCCTCTGGCAAGAAGTCCAAAGTTATTAGGTGTTGGATTCTGCCATCACAGGGTAGTTTAGTTTAGTTTATTATCATTTATATACCGTTACATCAGACATGCCTTCACAACGGTTTACAAAGATCGAACACAGATATGAAATACAATATATCATAAAATAGTAATGGCTAACTATTAAAAATATGAAATAAATTAGCTGTTAAAGAGAAAGATAAAAGCAAATAAAATCACATAAAACTCTAAAAGGGTACATTCATGACTAAAACGATAAACAGACAAACTCAAAATAAATAAATGGAACACTCTTAACAGGTCAGCGAGCCCGATTATCTAGAATTAGCGTCTCAAGTCCGGTTACTTGAAAATCATTACTAATAACTTATTACTTGGTGTTCATAGCTGACACTTCATACTCATTAAAAGCACAAACTTGAGATCTTTCTCTCTCTTTTGGCTCTCCACTGAGAAGATTTATTTATTTATTTGTTTGTTTGTTTGTTTTTCTATACTGTTATTCGATTCGAGATATCACACCGGTTTACATACAACAGGATGTCTCAAGGCAAGCCTTTTGGTGACATGATACAGTATAACAGATTAACCGAGAAAAATATACAGAGAACTTGCTTTACATAATAACTATCTTAACCGAAAACATATTCTGAATTTAACTTGCTATGTACAAAGGCAGAGGAGGGGGGGGGGACGACAAGGAGCTGGTGATTAATTGTCTGGAAGGAATGCTTTTCTAAAGAGCCAAGGTTTGAGATTTTTTCTGAAGGAAGGCATTGAGGGGTCAGTTCTGAGGGGAGCTGGGAGGTTGTTCCAAATGTGGGGGCCTGCTATTGAAGCAGAGCATTCTCTTATGGAGACTCGATGAACTTCCTTAATGGAGGGAGTTGCAAGTAAACCTGTGTTGTATGAGCGGAGGTTCCTTGTAGGGTTGCAGGGGTGTAGTGGTCCTTGTAACCATCTGGCCTTGTCATTGTGGATTGCTTTATGGATAAGTGTGAGGATCTTATATTAGGATCTGAAAGAGACCGGTAGCAAGTGGAGTTGTTTGAGTAGGGGCGTGATGTGATCTGTTTTTCTGCTGTTAGTGATCTAGCAGCTGCGTTCTGAAGGATCTGGAGGGGCTTGAAGGTGGTTGCGGGCAGACCTATTAGGAGGGTGTTACAGTAATCTAATTTGGCAAAGAGGAGGGATTATAGTACTGTCCGGTAATCTGGAGGTTGTAGCAGGGGTTGGAGTTTCTTAAGGATTTGTAGTTTGTAGAAACATTCTTTTATCAGTGTGTTGATATGACATTTAAAATGTAATTCTTTGTCCAAGGTGGCTCCGAGATCTCTAACCGTCGTGAGCGGTTTTTGAGTGGTGTTGTAGGGTCAGTTGGGGGTGTAAAGGTTTTGCTGGAAAGGTGCAGAATTTCCATTTTGCTCTGGTTGAGCGTGAGTGCCATTTGGGTGAGGATACATTTTAGATCTGTAAATTCACACTGGTAAGGCTCCTGTTGTCATCTCTTGTATGTATAATCTTCTTGGCTGAAGACACAAACCCTGGGAGTACATCCTGCCCTTGAATATAGACCCACTACTTAAATACACTGGTGAAAAATCTCCACTGGTCCAAAGAGTATGGAAAATATTCCCTGTCACTTGTTATCTATACCAGATTCCAACTTAGAGTCCCTCATGTGTGCATGTATGTATTTATTTATTCAATCTATTTGATTTACCACCTGATTTGCAATAAAGCAACAGAAAACACAATCATATTATCATAGCAATAAAACTATAAATAAAAATAAAACAAATTAAGAAAATTTAATAAAAAATAAAATAAGCATAATCCCCTACCCAACATCCTCCAACCCTATCACCCAACCCACCTCTAAAAAACAATTTCTTAACCCGCAAAGAATTTAATCATTGTACTGATCCCACCATCAGGTCCTCACTATCTCCCACACTATTTATTCTCTGTCAAATGCATCCATAAACAGCCAGGCCTTCAATTGCTTGGTTGCTTCAAACATGTGTCTCCCTTTCCAGCAGCTACAGGGATTCCTTATGGAGAAAGAACAACTCTGAATGGGGAGTATCAGAAAAACCACTGTACTTCCTCTCTGACATTACCACACACCTAAATAGTAAGCAACATTTTTAGGAACTCCTCCCCCCCCCTTTACTTCTTTTCAACTCTTCAATCTGTGCCAATGGTCTATAGGTCACTCTAATGTCAATGGAAGTGCCATCTCCCCTTTCCAAAATAATGGCAGAGTTTCCTACTTTTCCCATCCACCTGTATTGCTGTTGCTTTAATGATATTGTTTAGATAAAGTAAATCTACTCCTTTTCTGCTTACCCTGTCCCTCCTCTCTAACCCTCCTCCTTCAGCAGCAGGAGCATGTTATAGTCTGACTGAAAAAGAAGAGTCGCATCTTAAGTCAACAAGTACTTAACACTAGCCTTAACTCCCTTCTGAAAATATATTGCCATGACACCTACAGAAAAGAAGGGAAAGTCGATTGACAGTGGAAGTGGTAGAGACTGAAAACAACAATAAAGAAAGGAAGAGGAATGTAATTCATATCTACAGTCAAAGAATAAACCATGTAATCTCAAAAATTGCTGTGATTCAAAAAGGGAAATCAGACATTGTAACACATTGACAATTGCCTGGAACAGCACAGCACCAAGGGAGAAAATGAAGTCTTCATTCCCTACAACAGAAGCATAAAGAAAGCTTCATTATTATTCAGGCCCAAACTACCACCTCACGCATCTAGAATGCAATCACTGGTAACAGTCTAGAAACTGACTACTTTGACATTCACAGAAACATTCACAGGAGCCATGCTGCCACATACAGAATCAGGAGACTCGGACAACAGGCTTTTTACACTTGCATGTGGACACACTTACAGTATACATACAGCCAAACAAGTGATCATTAGGGTAGAAACAAGTATTGCCATCCATTCCTGAACAGGTGAGTATACTAATGCCTCCTTGAGGAGAGGGTTGGTACAGATACCTACTGTAGCCACTGCAGCATCCAGTTATTCAGATGGTACTGGGCCCTAACTTGGAGGCAGTGAGTCCTGGCCTCTCCATCCTTTGTCTGGAAGACATAAGTAAAAGAAAGAAAAAAAATAGGAGATCAGTACTCAAAAAACCCTAATTTATTTGTCTAAAGTAAGCCTAACAATTTACAAGGAATATTCATGGGATAAACGTCCTATTGAATATACTCAAATAAAGTTATCCAAGTAAACCTACCCAGATAGCTTTGAAATATAACTGGCTATGCTTGAATATTGCTGATTAGGTTTCAAAGTTATCTGGAAATGTGCATCTTAACTGGTTGCATTAAAAAAAAATATAGCCCACGAAGTGGTGATCTGCCTTTAAAAGGAAAAAAAAAAAAAACAATCTAGCAGGCAATTCCCCAACTCCCACCCCAGTGCTATTATCATAGGGCCTGCTGGCTCAAGGACACCCCCCCCCCCCCCTCACTTCCCCATCACCTTCCAAACACTGATATCAAAGTTAAGGGATATGGGGTCAATCACATGTAACCCCCCCTTTCATGGGGTCCACCTTCCTAATATTGGGGTACTTGGTATCCACAACCCTGAAGTGGGGAAACAGTTTTGCAAGACCGAGAGCTGTGGTCAAGGTTTCCTGCATTCTCCAGTCTCTAACTGTGCTCCAAAGAAAAGATAGTTTATCAGCGTTAAACATGGTGATAGTCAAATAAATGCAGGTAGAAGTACAACTCAAATGAAATCACAGTTCAAAGAAAGTTGTAATCCTTGCCTCACCAACTCCCCTTATTAAGATGGTTTCTTGGTGTAGCAACACAAGGTCTCCAATAACTTTGTTACTTCTCCCTCCTCTGCCCCAGTTGCAAAACCAGGCTAGTATTTTTTTCCCACTCCTCACGAGATAGATGGCTACTTACTGGAACTTCTGATCAGCTACAAGAAAATCCACCAGAAAGGTCTTCCAGATTCCCCAAGCTCTAATTAATCTCTCTGGCTCAGTGTAGGGTCCTAATCCAGCAGTCCTTACCCTAGCAAGTCCAGGTGTGAGATGCAGCTTCTGAGTAGTCTCTCACCCTTGTTCTTAGGCACCTACATATTTTAGTGAAAAATCCCCAGCCTTTACTCCTGGCTCCTCCCTTTTGGGATCCCTCAAGAGGATCTCAGCTGCAACCAATTCCTTCCAGTAGAATAACTATTATTATGCCTTATGTTCTCTCTTATCCTAGTTCACTCCCCTGTTATAATGTAATTGCATTCTTATATGCTTGTTATTGCTTTAATGTAAACCGAAATGATATGTAACTTTGCTACATGAATTGCGGTATATAAAAATGTTAAATAAATAAATAAATAAATAAATAAATAGAATCTCAAACACATTCCCTGACTCAGGAGAGCCAGAGCTTTTTCTTATCTCTCCTAATTACCAGGAACCTGAGGGGATGTACCACCCCATGTTTGTCAGAAAGATGAGCAACACCACTTGACACAGATGACGACCCAGGGCTCCACTTACTTCCAAACTGACCCCTGGCCTCAGTGCACATCCTGTGCACTTCCAGCAGATGTTTATTTAGAGAGATTAAAAGATTTATAGCAACCATGTCTCCTTGCAAAAGGAAACCTTTCCTTCACCTGCACCCCTGCAAATATAGTAAGCTTCCATACACCTTTCGGTAGCATAGGGGCAACATTTCTCCCCCTCCTTTGCAAAGAAAAATTGTGAGATCACCAAGAGAACAATTTTTCTTTCACAAAGCAGCATAGACAATACACATATAAACAGGAATAGACAATGCTTTACAGGTTTCCTTTCCAGGTGGAAGACATCAAATGGGCACCTTTAGTCCAAACTGTGTCCAGCACAGCAGCACACCTGAGGATGGCAATCTGGAACCTGTAAATATAAGGGGTTAGACATCCCAGACAACACATCACAAACAAACAATTTCCTTTAGGGTAAGAGGAAGGAAATCTGTTGTAACACCACCCCCCCCCCCCCAGTGCTCCAAATATTCTCCATTTAGTACCCCTGAAGAGAGTACACACACAATACCAACTGGCTTTATTTTTATTTAAATTTCTCACCATATAGACATCAGGAGGAGGTCTGGGTGGTCTCCCTGAGTTATAACTCACTCTACAAGCTCTCTCAGGGGGAGAGAATTATTAGAACTTTTTCCCCAGAGAGGGGAAAATTATTAAATTTAGAAGAATGCACTTATGGAAAGAAGAGCAAGGTTAAACAACCATAGAAGTAATAATAATAGATGATGCACAGCATAATAAAGAAATAGGTAAAGACAAGAAATGGAGCTATTTCAAGAATTTTACATTTTATTCTGTGTTTTTCCATTTTTTGTTCCCTCCAAAACAGTGTTGAAACTAAAACTACTGCCAGTGCTCAATTGCAAAATCAATAAAAACATCAATTTCTTTAGGGTGCTTAGGGACCCTAAGAAGATTTAATAAAAGTCTATGAGGAAGACAATTTCTTCTTGTCTTCTAGCCTGCTTGAAAAGGTTGGTCATCTAATTCAGGGTGTATTAGACCCCTTTAAAAGTTCAAGTCCTTAACTTAAAATGAACTGTACAACTCTGCAATGGTGCTGCACCTGCAACAAAACAGAGTCAGACAAGATTCACAATATAAGACAACACTTAAGAAATGCCCTTCAGGCAGAAGTCTTCTGTTTAACTTGGTAGGGATGTGCAGCAGGGACAGATTTGTCCCATTCGATATTCGTATTCGTGGGGAGCCAAATCCGTTGCATCCATTCTCGGGGGACCCCGATCCGTTCATTAGCTACGTATGTATTTGTTTCCCAAAAAAAACCTCATCCCAACCCTTTCAATTTAATTAACTACAACCCCCCACCCTCCTGACGCCCCCCCAAGATTTACCAAAAGTCCCTGGTGGTCCAGCGGGGATCCTGGCGCGATCTGCACTCGGGCTGTCAGCTGCCGGTATTCAAAATGGTGCCAATAGCCTTTGCCCTCACTTTGTCACAGGGGCTACCGGTGCCATTGGTTGGCCCCTGTCACATGGTAGGAGCAATGGACGGCCGGCACCAGGACCCCCGCTGGACCACCAGGGACTTTTGGTAAGTCTTAGGGGGTCAGGAGGGTGGGGGGTTTATTCATTAGGTACGTTGTATTCGTGAGGGTTTGCCATACGTTTCGTGACCCCATGAATACAACGATTAGGGACATATATGTTGCGGATTGCCAATATGTCAAAAATGAATGCACACCCCTATACCCCTATAACTTGGTGCTCAAGGAGAATACCAGCCGGGGTCTGGGATCTGTATGCAGTTACCATCAGGAAGGATGCGGGTCTTGGAGTACAGATGGGGTTTTCCTTCTTTCCTCCTACTCCCTTCCCCTGGGGCTCCTCTCGAGGACTCTGGTGTTAGATGAGAAAAAACTTGAGTATACACAGTCAGCGCCAGGGTCTCACTGCTGCTGGTACCATTCCTGTGAGCTACACCAAGCTAGTTCCAGCTGATCTCACTGAGGCACGTCGGGTCCTGATGTTGTTTCGATCAGAGAGCAATGGTGATTTTGGTGGGCTAGCACTTCCCTCGCCATCCGGAGATAATTAGGACTCTTCTGGAGTGGTGACTGCATGGCAATCTTGAATTCCCGCCATTCCAGCCAACCCAGGATGGTGTCCATAAAGTGCATCCTGACAAAAAAAAACATACTGGACTTGAATCAGGAGCAGTTCCTGACATTGATGGCAAGTTTGACACTTGGTGCATCCAAGGTGTCCCCATTCTTAATGTTGAACCAGACTTGGCCTCTTAAATGGTAGTAGAAAAAAAGGAAACAAAGAAAACAACCAATATATTAGTATTACTGCTCACTTCAGCAGTACTCACAGATGTATTTTTTATATCTTATCAATTTTTTGTCATTTTTAAATGATTTTTTATAGTTTTTCATAAACAGCTTGCCAGCTTTTTCTCAAATACACTTGAAGTTGAATTGTGTAGAATTAAATTAATATTAATATTGAAGCCACATCAGCAAGCCAGACGAAGTATGAAATCTACCGATAAAGTCTCCTGAACTGTTCAATCATCTGCGGTTTCAAAATAATATATTATTACAGTCCAAATTTTTAGCAAATACTCAATGCTTGTAGACTTCTTCACTGGTGTCTTAAAAATGTTTTGGCTTGCTCAACCATTCACGATTTTAGCCTTTGGTAACTCATTGTATTGAGTGTTAACACAAATTCGATGACTTAAAAGTGTGTGTTTTAGAACAACTATTACCCCATTGGTGAGGTGGGGATTTGAATAAGATTACTGCGAGCTGAACAGCGTTGGATACACACTCTAAACACTATTCATCCATTTGGGTTAAATACTGCAATAGAATTGCAAGCATTTTTATAAATACAAAGAGACATTTAAAGGCAATTGATCCCCTCCCCTTTTGGAAGTTCTTACCAATAGTTTTTGAGTAAAAGTTTTTTGGTGAGTTTTTCTGCCTGTGATGTCACCACATTCTCTGACATGTAGTGATGTCAGGATTCAGATGATACTTAAATGCGTTGAAAATTATGAAGATGGTTTCTTGGTATAGCAACACAAGGACTCCAGTAATTTTGTTACTTCTCCCTCCTTTGTCCCCTGTTGCAAAACCAAGCTAATATTTTCTCCACACTCCCCACCAAATAGATTATTTATTTATTTATTTATTTATTTATGCTGACATTCGATCTGAGATATCACATCGGTTTACATTCAGGTACTGTAGGTTACTCACTGGAACTTCTGATCAGCTATAGGAAAACCCATCAGAAAGGTCTTCCAGATTCCAAAACCCAAGGCTGGCTCTCTCTGGCTCAGTGTAGAGTCCTAATCCAGCAGAATCCTTACCCTAGTAAGTCCATGTAAAACCTGCAGCTTCTGAGCAGTCTCTTACTCTTCTTCTTAGGCATCCTAGTATTTTATTGGAAAATCCCCAGCCTTTACTCCTGGCTGTTCCCTTCTGGGATCCCTGAAGATCTCAGCTCCAACCATTTCTTCTAGTGGAATGTCAAACATAGTCCCTGACTCAGGAAAGCCAGGGCATTTTATTATCTCTCCTAATTACCAGGTCCTTGAGGGGATGTATCCCTCTTGTCTGACAGAGAGATGAGTGAACCCTCTTGACACTCAAGATGACCCAGGCCTCTGGAAGATTCTTCTCTTATTTCCAACTGATCCCAAGCCTCCTGTGCTCTACCAGCAGATGTTTACTTAGAGAGATTAAAAGATTTATAGCACCCAGGCCTCCTTGCAAATGGAAACCTTTCCTTCACCTACACCCCTGGAACCTGAATCTCATTCTACAGGGTCTTTGTTCAGCACCGTTCGAGCCTTTGCGGAGGGTGATGCTGAAGGACTTGACTCTCAAGGTGGTTTTTCTTGTAGTGATATGTTTGGCTAGGCAGATTTCGGAATTGCAAGCTTTGTCCTGTCGGGATCCCTTCCTCCAGATTTCAGACTCAGAGGTCTCATTGAGGACGGTGCCTTCCTTTTTATCTAAGGTCACTTCCACGTTTCATGTGAACCAGACAGTGGAGATTCCCATCTTTCCAGAGATGGAGGCGTCTGCTCCCCTTGTGAGGGAGCTCAAGCGATTAGATGTTCGTTGAGCTCTTTTACGCTATCTGGAAGTGACTAATGATTTCAGGAGGTCCGATCACCTTTTTGCATTGTGGAGCAGCGCGAGCCGAAGTTCTAAAGCTTCAAAGGCTACTATAGCATGCTGGTTGAAGGAAGCTATTGGTTCTACTTACATTACTGCTGGGCGGCAGGTTTCCAGAGGGCTTATGGACTCATTCTATGCAATCTCAGGTGACCTCCTGGGCGGAGGCACAGCTGGTATCTTCTTAGGAGATTTGCAGAGCTGCAACATGGAAATCCTTACATACTTTTGCGCGACACTATTGTCTGGATTTGGTGACTTCTAGGTCTCCTTCTTTTGGCAAAAGTGTTCTGCAAACGGGACTCTCCAGATCCCACCCCATTTAGGGAAACTTTGGTACATCCCAGGTATCTGGACTGATCCGGGTACGTACAGGGAAAGGAAAATTGGTTCTTACTTGCTAATGTTTGTTCCTGTAGTACCACGGATCAGTCCAGAACCCGCCCATTTTCCTGGAGGTGGAGAGTCGCTCACTCAGTTATAGTTTTGCCTTTTGCGTACAAGATTCATAGCAGCCTGTTTATAGTTTTTCACATTGACAAGAAGTTTGAGGTTTTACACTTTTCTATTTCTTTATTGGGTTGAGCGTTACAATTTTTTGCTTGGGTACAGATCTATACTGAGGAACTGCAGGTGGCACTAGGTTTTATATAGCAGGGTCAGGCAAGTTTTTTTCTCTGTCTCCACCTGCTGGCAGGTATGTATGAGAACAAAACTGAGAATATCATAATGCTTTTGTATAAACCATGGTGCAACCACACCTTGAGTTCTGTGTGTAGTTCTTGTTGCTCCACCTCAAGAATAATTGCAAACATAGAAAAGATCCACAGAGGGCACCAAAAAAGATAAAGTGGATGAAAAAGCTCCCTTATGGAGAAAGACTAAACAGATTAGGTTGGAAAAGGATATGACTGAAATTTATAAAATCATGAGTTGGATGGGAATGATAGATTGGAAATGGTTATTTACCCTTTCAAATAACTCTAGGTTTAGGGGACCCTCCATGGAGTCCATATTCAGTAGAACATTTAGTAGAGAAGTTATCTGGCTAAGTTTAGCTGGATAATGGTAGCCAGATAATTTTAAACACACTCCGATACTTCAGTCATTACATTGGTTACCAATTAAATACAGAATACAATTCAAGATCCTGTCCATTATACACTCTCTCATCTACACTCCTAATTCAATTACCTTATGTTCCATTTTCCGGATTTACAAACCCACCAGACATCTAAGATCACTGGACAAAAACCTCTTAGACATCCCATCACCACGACAGGCCCGTCTTGACATCACCAGAAAAAGATCATTCTCTGTCATTGGACCAATCTTATGGAACGCATTACCAGACTCTTTAAGATCCATATCCAACTCCAAACACTTCAAAAAATCCCTAAAAACACATTTATTTCAATCTGCTTTCCATATATCACACACTAAATAACATAACTACTTCTCCATCACACAGGGCACAACATTATTATATATTGATTTATTTTTTATGTAAACTATTCATTGTTTTAGATTTTTATTTTTATTATATATTTTTGTAATTTTGAGCTTTTATAATTTGATAATCTTTATGTTCTTTTAAATTTAAATCTTTATTTACATTTGTTTTTTATTTAGTTATGTAAACCGTTTTGATTAAACACTGTTTGTAAAGACGGTATACAAACACTTTTAAATAAATAAATAAAATAAATATTCAGATAGCTGATTAAATAGTGCGGTAAAAAATAAAAAAAAGATTATGGGCCTAAAGGCCCTAATCATACCCTCTCCTCCCTTCTATTTCAAGTTCAAAGATTCAGTACTGCTGGGTCAAGCCTGCCCCCCACTCCTCAAGCCAGCGGAATCTCAAAGACAATAGGGCTGTGGGGTCGTCTCAACCCCTCCCCCACCCCCACTCCTGGTTCCCATTTTTTGTTTAAATTAGCTTCTTTCTAGGTCGGGGCCCCCGCCCCCCCCCCCTATCCCTTTCACCCCTAGTATCTGTAACTGAAATTTCCTCATGGCCAGGATCACAGTAGCATCCTACTGTGATCAGGCCCTGCATGTCTGCATCTGCATTGCCTAGCAGTAGTTACCAGGCAATGCATATGCAATAGGCCTGGATTGCGGGCCATGAGAAAACTTCAGTGTTGACTTTTCCATATCTGGTAATGCTAACCCACATTTTAGCTTTCTTGGGGTGCTCAGTAGGTTTCAGTCTATGTTATATGGTTCATTACTGACTTATACATTGAATCTTCCTAAGTGGAAGATTTACAAGCCCTTCGCAATCATGAGCGTATATGTATGTGTGTGTGTGTGTGTGTGTTTATATATGTAAAGTTCTGCTCACCAAGAAAGAAATGGTTATTTGGTAAAATATTGTGATTTGAGGGGTCACGTGATGTGGTGAGCTGAGTGGTTGCAGTGCAGAAGTGCTCTAGGTGCCACCCCTAAGAGAAGGTATCTAATCTTCCTTAAAATCGCTCGCTATTGCAGACTTTCTCATGGTCTGGGACCCTAAAGATGTTTTACATCAGTTTGTCTACCAGATTGACCCAGAGATGTCTAATCATGGACAAAAGAAGGAAAAAGACAAACCAAAAGAAGCTGAGGAGAAACTGGCAGATGGACAGGACTCACCGGGCCCTTTGATTCTGGAAGAAAAGCTGGATAAAATTAATCAAAACATCACAGAACTCCCGGACTCTATATCAGATTTTGGCAGATGGATGGACACTGCAGAAGCCCAGATTTTGATGGCAGAGTATACGACATCAGATCTGACTAATAAAATGGCTAAGTTGGAAAAGCAAATATGTACACAAGGACAGAAAATAGACGACATTGAGAATAGATCTTGCCGAAAGAATTTGAGAATTGCTGGTCTACTGACTTCCTTAAACAATGAAGTGTTGGTTGAGGCCTTGCAGGATTGGTTTCCTCAAGCACTGCAATTGCCTGACCTGATGGGTAAGATACAAACTGAGTGTGCATATAGAGTGGGCCCCAAGACATCCAACAATATGCATCTGAAAGCGGTTCTGGTGAGGTTTTTGAGTTATGTCCAAAAACAATTAATTTTGACAATGGTACACAAGCAAAAATATTTATTGTTTGAGAACCACAAGATTTTAATCTTTCAAGACTTTTCCAACATGTTGGCTCTTAAAAAGAAGGAATTTGCCCCGATTTGTTCAGATCTGTATAAATGTAAGGTTCGTTTTCAATTGCAATTCCCAGCTAAGCTTCGTGTCTGGTTTGAGGGAAAAATTTCATTTTATGAATCTGTGAAAGAAGCATCTTGTCTTCAAATTGCAATTTAATCAACAGGAACACATGACAAGGGACCAACCGAAGTGATCAATCATAATTGTGAAGTCTGGGAGATCTTGAAGTGTTTTTCATTATTATTATTGGCCGGTCAGAAGCATCCATGAACACAGATATATATTTCTTTAAAAAATTTAGTTTGGAGTTTGTCCAGTTCGGGGGGGGGGGGGGGGGGTTAGGGATAAGGGTAAGAGTTGTGATTTGGGGGGGTGCTCTATAAGGGAAATGTTGATGTTTCATCTACTGTACATATAATGCTGTATGGTTTTATTTCTTCATGTGTATTTTGCATCATGAATAAAAATGGTTTAAAAAAATGCTGTGATTTAGATTAGAGCTGAGCGGACAAGAATTAAAAATATGCTCTCAGTTCTCCAGTTTCCCTTCCGTGTGTGTAAACAGCTTTGAATAAAACTAAAGATTTACTATATGCAAAGGGGGTGAATGGTTCAAATGGTAATAAATTCACAAATTGCTGCCTTGCTAGTGCTGCATTAAATCAGTCAAATAACTTCTTCCATAAACGTAGCTTGCATAGACCTTTAAAAACCATCTTCTTGCTGTACAACTTGCTTGACAACAGATTGCTCACTCTTAATGACCAACACTAAAAACCCCAGCAGTAAAGTAAACATAGCATGTATTGCAGTCTTTCTCTCTTTTACCTTTTATAGGTTAACTACCATTTAAAACAATTTATTGTTGCTTAAGTTTTGGTCATGACATTGGTTCTGATTCTTAAGTACAGCTGTGTCTGCAAGATAGGAAAATGGTCTGCAAGAGACAACAACCTCCTTTGTCCTTCTGTGCAGAGAAAACTATTCAGCAACCCAGAAGGAGAACAGATTTGAAAGTGCTTGCGTTTTTTCAAAGTCTTCCCCAATTTGCATACTCTAAATTTAATGTTAGTTACAAATGGGTCTTCCCGCTCCCTCTCAGAGATTTTGCACACCACTTCAGGCACACATTTTATAAAGTACCTGCATATTTTCAGTTTCCTGTATGCTTTTACTGGAGAAAAAAGGGGTGGTCTAGTGGCATTCCAGACCAGGGTTCAAAAGCACGCTCACTAGTTGCTATTTTTTAAGAGATACAGTTTGCACGTATTAATTATAGAACTTGTTCATATGCTTTTACACTGCTAATTGATTCATGCAAGTGAAATCAGATTTGTCTGCAGATTTTGGGTGGGAGATCTGGGTGAACTGGTGGGGATTCAGGGTGAAGTACTAGAAGGTCTAGATGAACTGGAGAAGAACTAGGGAAACTGGTGGAAGAATCAGCAGATTGAATACAAATACTCGCACATACTTTATAAAATATCTGCCTCCATGTTTAATTCTGGGTGTTTATTTGTGCAGTTTCACAATTATTTCGTGCATAAAATATATGCATGTATGTTTTTAAAATGGGTAGAGAAAATATACATTTTCTTGCATTAGAAATATATCATGCACTGAAACATACTTATGTACTTTTGGAGCAGAAATATGAGCTATTTTATAAACTCTGCAGCTCCTGCCACACAGTTCCTGCCACATTAATCTCTGTACATCAGCTTACACACACAAATGGTATACTGTAAATAGGTATGAAAGTTGGGCTCCATATGAATTATTTGCTTCTGTCTTTACAGAGGAGAGTATTGGGGACATGATATGCTGGAAACATTCTTTGAAGGTAATGATTCAGAGGAACAGAATCAAATCATGGTGAACCAAGAAGTTGTAGTAGAAAAAATCAACAATCTAAGTACCTGATTCACTAGGGTTTTTTTCTATAGACACAGTAAATGACTATGAGCTTAGATTATTAGATGCTGGAGATGCTGTGGTTGCAGTTTACTTAGATATAAGCACTGCTTTTGATTCAGTTAATCATACAATTTTAATAGAGAGGTTATCTGAAATAGTGCTGGGAGGAAAGGTTCTTGAGTGGTTTGGCTGTTTATTATTGAATAGATAACAGCAGGTGAGGATTGGGAATGGGGTATCAAACTGGTTTTCACTTAAGGTAGGAGTTCCTCAGGGCTCAATATTGCCCCTGTGTTTTTTAATATTTATAAGTCTCCATGCTGTACCTTACTTGAGGATTTGAAACTATACACAGATGAAGTGTATAGTTTAAAAGATTATTAAAGTCAGTTTTAAACTATACACAGATGAAGTGTAGTTGTATTTCCTGTTCATTAATAAATTGGAATCTGTTTTAAGTGAAATTTCTTCTGGTCTGTTGACAGTACATGCTTGGTTGCCCAAAAATAGTTTGGTTTTAAATGCTGCCAAAACAGAAATCCTCTGGATCTCTAGGGGGTCCAAGACTAAATGGAGTGCAAAAGGTACTACTTTTTGTCTCAGAACTGAAACATGATTATCAATTGTGTGCTGTAGTCTCCTCTGGTTATTTTAAATTGAGACAACAGAGGCATGTAAAGTATTTGGTAGATAAATCTGATATCTGTATTTTAATTCAGGCCTTCCTATTAACTCCAGATGATTATTATAATTCCCTTTATCTTGGCCGCCCAAAATATGTAATCTGTGCCCTGCAATTATTGCAGAACTCTGCTGTCAGGTTGATCTTGGGTTCATCCCCTAGAGACCAAGTGACTCCTCTCTTATTTCAGCTGCACTAGTTACCAGTGAAGTTTAAAGCCCTTACTCTAGTGTACAACAGTCTGCACAATACTGCACCTAGTTACTTATCTAATTTATTCTCCATATATACCCCACAAAGATCTTTACATTCTACTAATAATAGGGCCAGATTCACATACCTGGGGACTTTTGAGTTGTGGTCACCCTGAGATTGCTGTTGATTAGCAGAAGGTGGAGTGGCAGGAGGGGGAAGGAATGGAATAATATGAATCAGCTTTCTTTCTTCCACTGGGGGGCCCCCAAATAATCCATACTTTCTTTTTCTCCTACCCATCACCATCACCTATCCTCCTTTCTGAGATTAACCAGCATACTTCCCTTTCATCTCTCCCTTTCCCCAGCACTCTCTTTGCTCCCTTCCCCTATAAGTCTCAGCTCTATGAACTTATTCATCCTCACTCTACCCTTAGCTGAGTGATTCCCGTCCTGAAATCACAGCTGCAGATTGAGTTTTGTGTATATATTGCAGCCCCTCTCCAGTTTCTCCCCACATACTGCTTGCAGTGTCTACTCCAGGCGCAGTCCACTCTCCTGTTCTCTGCAAGCTTATTGAGGAAGGGGAGCAGCTGAGCTGTATACAGAGAGGCCCTGAGATTTCTAGTGATTCCCCTGAAACCCTGCAATTGATGCAAATTCCCTGAGTCTCAGGGTGAAATCCTGAGAGTTCCCAGGTATGCAGATTCATTAAGGTTTTTCTCCCATTTTGTGTCTATGGGAAAAACCCTTAATGAATCAGGTACATAGGCCTAGATTCATCATTTTGCTATAAATTTTGCAAGAATAGTGCCCACAATAAAAAAGGGGTGTGGTTAGGGTAATTCTTCAGATACCACACTGCATGCTATTTTACTGCATTGCATAGGTATTTTAGCACAACATGTGTTAAATTTATCACACTGCAAGCTGAGAAGTGCCCAGACAGGCTTTGACCAGATTTTGGGCTGGCCGAGAGAGAGAGAACCTCTTTATAAGGCTCTCATATAAGTAAACTATACCACTGTAAGTGGGGCAACTAGTAACTCAGGGTGGGGTTTTGATGGTGGCCTAGGTTTTGGGGGGCAGTTTTACATGCCCAGTCAGAGATAAGATTTTATGTAATTTGGAGTAATGACAGTACACAAAGATGAGATTTGTACATTGTACTCTCGACCTAGCTTGATAGCAGCTAGGTAGAGCATGCATCCACCTAGGTTGTGAATAGGTTTCGGGCATAATGCCAGGAAAAAAGGTGTAATTATTTCCGGCATTAAATCGTGTGTTAGCAAGCGTTATGCAACTTAAATGCCCCTAATTTTCATAAACTCTGCCCAAACCCCTCCCCTTTTGACTACATTTTTAGAATTTGCATAACGCTCTAACGTGATTTGATGAATGACACCCCCCCCCCCCCCCGCATAGTTTGCTAGATTTTCCAACATTTAAGGCAGTCCATATTCAAGAGAACAGGAACTGGGCTCTCTCTGTTTGGGGGCCAACTTTATGAATGACATTCCGCTGGAGATCAAGAATATTCAAGATTTGAAAATATTTAGAAAACAACTAAAAGCTTTTTTATTTGAAGAAGCCTTTGGGTAGTATTGGCTAAGACTTTTTGGGTGAGATTTTCTCTTAATTTTGTTTTTTTTATTATACTATGTTTTTATTTGTTTTATTGCTATGCTTTATGTATGCTGTAACTCACCTAGCATAACTATGTTAATATAGGCAAGCTGTAAATCTTATAATAAATAAAAATGGTAAAGCAACATATGACAGATTTTGGTATATTTGGGGCAACTGTCTTTACTGCATTTATAGGTGCAATGTCCACAGGAACTTATAGTATAGCTCCAGGCTTTGCTCTAGTATTCAAACTGCCTCCTGGGATCCAAGATGGTGGTAGCAGGCAGCTAAGAGGCAGAGTTCCACTGATTTGAAGGTTGCTTTACTATTTTACTTTTTTGGGCTGTAAGAGGAAAGGCAAGTGGGCTGCTGTGTCTGTGGCTTCACATGCTTTGACTTCTATTGACCTGATGGATGCTCATGTGCTCCAGGGTGGTGAGCCATATGGCTCGATAACATCTTATGAGAATGCCTCCCACAGAACACTGATGGTCAGACTCTCTCTATGCGGACCTCAGAATCACCTACGGATGACGTTTCGGTGACTCTCTATGATGCAGGGAATGTTGCGACCAGCAGAATCACCATGAGTTCTTGCATGTCTACTGACTTCAATCTTTGTGGGGACCCAGTGTTGCATTAGGAGGAAGCTTAAGGAGGTTCTGTTCCATTTGCTACGGCTAGAAATTCTTTGCTTCTGAAATTTTTACTTTCACTTTGATGAGACCTCCTGCCTTCACCCTGCAGACCATCTGGGAGGTCATTAAGGGTCTTGAGAAAATTATTCTTCCCAAATAGGCACTTTATAATCTCATACCAATTCCCTGGAATCTCAAGTTGTATTATTGGAAAATTCTAAAGAAGATACAGCCTCTTAATTACTTGATTTAAAAGCATCTATGTCTCAAGTTAAACCTTTGGATTGTGATCTTGGTATCCCACTATTATAAAGCTGATCTGATGTTGAAATATGATATATGTTTTCTTTAAATATTTTTTTGTTTAAACTTGTATTTTCTTAATCAAGTTTATCTTGTAAATATGATTAAAAATTGAATAAATTAAAAATTAAAAAACAAAAAACCTGCCTCCCCTCCAAAAGACAATTTATTGTTATCTATTATGGTGAAACATTTGAAGAATTCCCGAAGGTGTAAGAACTTCCCACTTGTGAATTTTCCTCCAGTCCCTTGGGTTTCTCCTAAGGATATGTTTAAGAGATATGAGCTGGAAGTATTGAAGAGTCCAGAAAATGCATTTCCTTCTATTGCTAGAATAAACTATCTCTGCCTCCCTCCAAACGAGAAGTAGAGTGTAGAAAATCTCAGGAACTCTCACCAGCTTTGGATAACTCTTTGGATGTTATAGCCTTATTAGAGACTTCAGAATTTGTCTCAGCTAAACCATCGACATCACTGATCTCTCTGGTATTAGAGTCTGATCTTTAGAATGTATTTCAGACATCGGACTGGTACTTTCTTACACTGTGGGGTCGTGGCATTTCCAGATGTGGCAAGAACAGCTCAAAAGAAAAGGAAGCAATTCTTACTATTGAAATCTAATGTTGTAGTTGGGGGCCCAGTTTTTTTCTTAAATTTCCTTGCAAGTGCAGTGTAAAATATAGGAATACTATGTAAGGTGAATTTTAAAAGCCTGACGCATGCATCAGTCAGGGGATACACGAATATGTCGTGCTGGCGTGCACCGAGCAGAGTTTTAGAGCTGCCCAGATACGTGCTTATGTTCCAATGCATGCAGAAATGAAAAGTTTTTACAAAAGGGTGAAGCATGGGTGGGGCATGGGTGCTCCAGAATTTTAACTTGCTCATACATGCACTGGCATGTGCCAAGGTCCCCTGCCGCAAAACTTTACTTCTACTATGGATGACATGGAAATAGTAAAAGAAAAAAATCTAGGAAGATTAACTGGGCAAACTGGGAACAAATTGGTTTTAGTGGCAATTGCGACAACACGCGACCCTTTTAAAATTCCCCCACTTCCATGGTAGAAGTAGGATTTGCGCGCACAGAAGCACACCCACTTAAAATTGAGCACACGTGCGAGTGGCCAGCCTATTTTATAAAGTGTGCACATATACATGCACATGTTATAAAATAAACAGAAGGATGCCACAAGAGCACAAGAGCACCGTGTTCAAGTGATGGTCCGGATAAAGTCAACACTATACTTTCATCTATATCGTGTATTCACCAACAAAGTACGTCTCCTCTCAGTGAAATGTACTTTATCCGGACCATCACTTGAACACGGTTCTTTAATTATTCAGCCCCTGAGGCAGCCACCATAGGTGGCGAAACTCGGCCAGAGTCGGGCACTTGCACTTTAATTTACGTCTCCTTGATTAAAGTTTGAAAAAGACGCTCTTGTGGCATCCTTCTGTTTGTTGCTCTCCTACGGTTTCACTGGATCGCCTACCCTGTTGTTTTTTGGGTCCTTCCATGTTATAAAATAGTCATATCCTGGGTGCAGGCCAAACATGCGCAAATGTGCACCTGCATGTCGCTTTAAAAGTTACTGCCCATATGTTTTTTTTATACCTAGCCAACTTTCTTTCTTAGCTGATAAATTTGTAACCCTGATACTCCTCCAGCTGTACCAGAGGCTCCCATGTAGATGGAAACATCTAAGTGTTCTTTTAAATAAGATTCTGGAGTTTGCTGCTTGTTTGTCTTTTAATTTTTCCAGTGGTGTTATCTATTTCTTTTTCCTTTTGGATGGTGATCTTGGTATCCCACTATTATAAACCTGATCTGATGTAGGGATATGAATCGTTTTTTAACGATTTAAATTATCATCCAATAATTTTAAAATCGTCATTAATCGGTAAGGGACTCGATACAATAGGAATTCCCTCGATTTATCGTGAAAAATCGTTAAATCGAGTACGGAAATTATTTGGGGGGAGGGCGGGAAAACCGGCACACCAAAACAACCCCTAAACCCACCCGACCCTTTAAAACCAATCCGGGACACCCCCACCCTCCCAAACTCCCCCAAAATGTTAAATTACCTGGTGGTCCAGTGGGGGTGTCCTGGCACGATCTCCCGCTCTCGGGCCATCGGCGCCATTTTGGCTACCACTGATAAAAATGGCGCCAATGGCCCGATAAAATGGCGCCGATCGCCTTTGCCCTCACTATGGCTCAGGGAGCGACCGTCGCTCCCTGTGACAAAGTGAGGGCAAAGGCGATCAACTGCCAGTATGGCGCCAATCGCCTTTGCCCTCACTATGTCACAGGGAGCGACCGTCGCTCCCTGTGACATAGTGAGGGCAAAGGCGATCGGCGCCATTTTGAAACCAGTCCGGCACCAAGGGTATGATTGAAGGGATGGCTCCCGGACCCCCCACTAGACCACCAGGTACATGTAAAAGGTTTTTGGGGGGGTCGGGAGGGTGGGAGAAGCAAAGGGGTAATTTGTAAAGGGTTGTGGTGGGTTTTTTTTTATCGGGCCATCGGCACCATTTTTATCAGTGGTAGCCAAAATGGCGCCGATGGCCCGAGAGCGGGAGAACGCGCCGGGACCCCCTTTACAACGGCGGCGGCCATCTTTAAATACGGCAGCGGCCATCTTTAAAGATGGCGCCAGCCAGCCAGTGCTCCTACCATGTGACAGGGGCTGGCCAATGGCACAGATACCCTCTTATATGGTAAGGGCAAAGGGCCAATCGCGCCATCTTTATGAGTGGCAGCCGACGGCCTGAGAACGGGAGATCGCTCCCGGGACCACCACTAGACCACCAGGTATGTTTTGGGGGGATCGGGAGATGGGGGAAGCTAAGGGGTCATTTTTAAAGGGTCGGGTGGGTTTTTTTTTATCGGGCCTTCGGCGCCATTTTTGAGTGGCAGCCAAAATGGTGCCGATGGACCGAGAGCGGGAGATTGGTCCCCGCGCCCCCACTGGACCACCAGGTACTCGTAAAAAGTTTGGGGGGGGGGGTTCGGGAGGGTGGGGAAGGTAAGGGATTCATTTTATAGGGTCGGGGTTGGTTTAGGGGTTTTTTTGGTGTGCCGGTTTTCCCCGCCCTCCCCCTTCCCCCGATTTACGATTTTTCACGATAAATCAGGGGAATTTCTATTGTTTCGCGACTCTTAACGATTTTTGACGATTTAAAATATATCTGACGATTGTTTTAAATCATCAAAAAACGATTCACATGCCTAGAAACGAATGCACACCCCTATGACCTGGGTTCATGTAAACAGCTGTGGGGATGTCAAGGTGTTTCACAGCCCCTTCAGTGCCCACATCCCCCTCCCCTGAAATGTCAGTGAATTTTCCTGGTGATTTTAGTGGCGCCTCAACTAGATCTTCATGGGCTGAAAATTATAAAATTAATACCTTTCATTAAGCCCACAAACCCTTCCCACCCTATCCATTTGATCCACAAAATCACACAGAACTCAAATTTAGGATCAACTCTCCATCTACCACTTCCCCATGCCCCCAAAAGCTTATCCCTTTGATGGGTGTGATTTCCAGAGGCATGTGCAAACACATGGAAATGCCGATGTTATAACATGAGCACATCACTGCATGCATGTTATAAAATATGACTTACACACGCACATGTGCGTTTCATTTTGTATCGGCATGCGCATGTTCGTGTGGGTGCCCACTCACGTGCGCAGGGGGAGAAATTCTGTAAAGCATGCTCGGCGATGCGATTGGGCCTTTGCCCACTTCCCTACTCCCCTACCTAACCTTCCTCCCTTTTCCTCTCTCCACCCCGACTCCTAAATCTACCCTAACTTTCCTTTTTTTTTTTGTTTTTTAACTTTCTTCCTCCTTGGAGTAGAAGTAAGTTGCGGCTAGTACACAGCTTAACCAGTGATTGGAAGCATGTTTTGGACATGCTAGGCTAACACCTGCAATAAGAGATTAGCGTGTACAAAATACATATCCAAACTTACGTGTACCTAATAGCGCTTATTAGCTATTACTTCTGATGCAAAAAATTGCCGTGCATCTGATGCACACTTTTTAACACGGCAAATTTAATGCAAGCCCTAGAGCTGGCGTTAAGTCTTGCTGCATGTCAAGGGCTCACTAAAAAACAAAAAATCCTGCTTTCTGTGGTTCCTCCTACTTTTAGTATCATCATGATACTAAGCAGGAGGAACCACAGAAAGCATCAACATGAAAAAGAAAAAGTCTTGACGGCAGCCAGCTTAGGAAAAATGAACACTTAAGTTACCAGCGTCCATTTTTCTAATTTGTGGCTGTGTGCATAGCCACATCTCCTGGGCACCTGGTGCCAGGGATGCACAAGGGATGCACAATTGATCCCTAGTATGTCCTTTTTAGTGCAGTATCTCATTTCCATACTGCATTGGGCGCCCAAGAAACCTGGTTGTGCACGCATTAGAAAAAGGATGCCAGTTTGGACACACGTTTTTACGTGTGGCTTATTGCGTCATCCCCAATTTCGGTAAAGTAAAAAAGATAGAAACCACCTTTATGGCCAAAAGATCTGTTCCTACATTACCCCACTACCCAAAATAAGGGCAATTTACATCAGGGCTTAAAGCCTGATCCCCACAACCCTCACCCCTTCCCAAAAGTCGATGACATTATAGACCCCGGCCCATCTATCCCACTGTACATATGTTTTTGAGTTGTACTTTTTTCTGCTAATAGTCTCTTTGAATGTAGTCCGTTTTATCTCTCTGCAAGTTCTTTTTTCAACTTGTTCCAATGTATGACACCCCAGAGGCGACTGTTTCAGTTCCTTGTAAACCGGTGCGATATGTATATTATACAGGAGCATCGGTATATAAAAAACTAAAAAAAATAAATAAATAAATAAAAGAATTAAGAGAAGGTGCAAGCCATATGTCCCCATATGAAAAATCTAAGCCTGGATTTTTGCCCCCTCCTATCCTCCACCCCACCATCCTCCCAATCCCCACCCCCACCTGGAACTTACTAAATCCCCCAAGACCACCTGAAATAAGTTGAATTTGTACCACTCCGGGTGGCATCCAGTGCTGTTCTGGGTGGAGCAAGTGGGTGGAAGTAGATGTTGCAGATGAATGGGGAGGAGTGGGCCAAGAGCTGGCCTGAGAGTTTTTATATGGTGATGATGGGTCCTCAAGCCACTATGACCTACACCTTCGTTTTTTTGGGGGGAGGAGAATTGGGCGCTATACCTTGACATGAATTTTTTTGTTTTTGGGTAGTGGGGGATGGAGGATATAGTCTGCTGACTACAACAGTGTTTTTTTTGTTTTAATTTCTTTTGCTTTTTACTTAACTAAGGGGGTCATTTTCTAATGGGATCACACACAAAAAGGAACTTTTTGATTGCAATACTTAGATCGGGGTGGCATCAGCACCAGAAGGGGAAGAGTCGGGGCGGCACCAGGGCAGAGGCAACGGAGACATCGCTGGCGGCGAAAAGGTAAGAACCCTTATCGCCGCCAGTAACGCGCCCAATAGCACCACCTTTCATGGTGGTGCTATTGGTTTGCGAAAGCCGGCAGCGATAACACCGCGGTGGTGCAATCGCTGCCGGCTTTTGCAGGCCAACCCCACCCCCCGGTACCGCACGATTCTCAAAGGCCTGCGATTTTAGAAAATCCAGACCTAAATGTTGAATATAGCTAGTTAACTTTAAAGTTATTTGGGTAAACTTCATCAATTAATTAATTTATTTATTGTATTGCCTGCCTTTTTCAATATGAAATTCACTCAAAGCAGTTTACAGTACAATTAGAGTAGCAGCCGATGAACATAGGGCCATTTTGCTTTACAGTGGTTAGCGTAAACAATTTAAAGTTGCAACATTCTGCAGACTTCAGTTTGGCATTCGAAAGGTGCTTAACAAATACTGGCTAAGTTCTAAGATTTTATTTTGTAAATCGCTTTGAGCTTTTGCACAAAAGCGATTAAGAAATTTTAATAAACTAAACTAAAACTAAAACTACTGATTAAGTTTATAAATAGAGGGGGGCAATAGTCAGCTGCGTATAATCAGTGCCTCGGTTGCCCCGTAGAATATACCATCTTAAAGTGGGGCCCATCTCCCAAAGGACATTGCGGCTCCATGGCATGTTCTTTTGTGTCACAGCCGAACACTGTGACACAAAAAAGGGCAGCAAGTGGCGACCTCCCAGGAATGCCATCATCTTAAAGGGCCATGGCCCCCAAAAATAAAAATGCAATCAAATGGGGAGGTTGAAAAGAGGCCAGTGCTGACCCTCATTTCAACTCAGAGCTGCCAGTCAAAGCAGCCCCAACTGCCCCAAGAAAGAAAAGAAAGTTTAAATCATGTGTATGTGATAGTGGTGGTGCCAGCGGTGCCCCCCCCCCCCCCAGAAGTCTAACCCCCTGCTCCCTGGCAGTACTTTAACCCAACCCCACACCCTCTTGGCCCCCTGAAGTACTTTAACCCCGGACCTTCCCCTAGTCACATGGCTGGGGCAAGGTCAGGTCAAGGCCATTTTGGAAAATGGCGTGAACTGGGATGGGTGCGAGGGTGCACCCATCCCTGACGCAGGATCCAGGTTAAAGGGGGGCTCTGGAGGGTGGGGGTGGTGGCCTTGAGAATTGGGGACCATGTTAGGTGGGTCTTGCTATTGTGGGGGCAGGAGGTCAGTGAGTCTTGCTGTAGGGGGACTGCGATATGGGGCTTGCCTTAAAGTACTTTGGGGGAGCCAGGGGGAAGGTGTTAGACTTCAGGGGGGGAACACTGCTGCTGCTGCTACCACCACATGCGTATTTCTAGTAATTTTTCATTTTGGGGGGAGACAACGCCACCTCAACCAGCAGCCACAGGTTGAAATTGAGGTCAGCACTGACACCAGCTGAACCTCCCCATTTGGGTGTAGTTTTTTTTTTCCCCATTCACTTTAAATGTGTGGTGGAAGCCTCGGGACGTGCATTAGGGTCCTGGGCCTCCTTCTGCACATCTAATGCTTACCAAGGAGCTGTTATTTTATCATGGCTGACCACCTTCTCGGTAAGCCATGACAATATATTTGCATTGAATTTGCATGCATTTGCATTATTGATACATGTAAATTATATGCAAATAAGGCCATTGTAATAGGGGAGAGTATCTGAGTGGGGAGATGCAAAATATTGCATATATATATGCAATATACATGATATAACGCATGTTAGAGCCCTAATACAGCTTGATGAATGACCCAGTTAGACGGATAACTTTTGAGTTATCCATCTAAATGGCTTTAGAATGTGGACCTCATAGTGGAAAATTCCAGTGATTAAATTCTGAAGTTAGAAAACATGTAACTAATAATATTTGTAGCATCCTGCTTAACCAGCATTTCTAAAGCATGACTTTAACCAAGGATATTCTAGGGATGTACAGGCCAAATTATTTTGTTTTGTTTTTTTGTTATGGGGGGGGGGGGGTGTTTTTCAGTTAATTTAATGTTTAATTTGGCTTGATTCATTTCCCAAACCAAAAATAAATATTTAAAATCAAAAAAGTAAAAGAAATGGGCCTCTAAAACCCCCCTCCCACCCCCAAAGAAAGCCTCAGGGCCCAGGTCGAACCTAACTGGAGTCTCCCTAGACTCCTTTAGCTCACCTCCTGCTCCACCAATCAAGTTTTAAAAATGCCGGATCTACCCAGCTGGGCTGAGCAGAGCCCAATTGGGGCATCCTAGGCCCCTCCAAACGCTTCCCCTTAATGTTTGCTGGGGCTGGTACCTCCTTGGCCCCCACATACCCCTTCCATGGAGTGAATAGTAAAGAAAGGGACAGGAGGAATTTCCATTTGCACCAGCCCCAACCAATTCCTTTAAACAATGGCACCAGCCACCTTGAGGATAGTTCTACAGTAACGTCACTTTGACTTCTGTCTTCAGGTGTGACTAGCACCATTATGTTGTACAACTATGCTGAGCTTGTTACTTCAATTTTTAATAAACCTATTGATGAGAATACATTACTACTTTATTTGAGTCTCTACCCACAGGCACTACATGATAGTATCCCATTAGGTCAATTTTTCAGATTACGTTGGACTTGTTTTATTCACTCTAATTTTGGTTTTCAAGCATAATACATGATAGAAAGAGTGTTAAAAGTCCTTTTCATAGACATAATACATGATAAAACAATTTTTGGAATGGGGATAGTCATGTTGAGTATTCAGTCAAGCTTATAAGTGTGTGCTCTACATTAATCATGATTTACTTTTTGTTCATCGCCAGAGAGAGACTTCCACCAGGCTCATATGTGTGTTGCCTTTTTCGACTCAGACAGGTCAGATTTGTAATATTAACCGTAAACACTAGCATATCTTAGCTCTTTTACCAACTTTTTCTGAGCCATCCAGATTCACATTTTGTCACAGATGGAATCTCCGTAATCATCTGGTTTCTTCTGACTTATCTGTTCCCTATATTTCTCTCGATATCCTGGGTCATAAATCCTGTGGTCATTGCCTGGTATGTAATTTTGCATTTACTCTGGCATCTTTCACTCATCTGTCTCTTGTCTCAACATTTACACTAAGGTAGGCCTCTTACTGTAACTCCTCATGGGTAGTGTGTATATAATTTTCTTTCTGTGTAATCACTTTTATGTTGGCAAAACTATAAGGCCTCTGAGAATCAGGATCTATCAACACTGTTGTAGTATTTGTATAGAGATTGAGAATGCCACCCTGGTAACACGCTGGATGATGACAAATCATACAGTTGGGGGCTTGTGATTTTTTTCTTATCGATTCTGTTCACCCTCTCCCTAGAAGGGGTGACAGGGACAGGCTATTACTGCAGCATGAACAACACTGGCTTTTTACTTGACATTCTGTACAATTCTTGGGGCTCAATCATCAGATTAAGTGGTAGGTATTTTGTTAAACCAATTTTGTTCTTCAATAACTTGATCAACCTTTCAGTCATTGGCCAGTATAGGTCATGTGACTACTTTGCACCAATTTTTGACATTCTAAATTCTGACGGATAGTGTATTTCCTGTTTGAATGATTTAGTGAGGCATTGCTCTTTGCACTTTGTCACATATGCAAACCTCTGAGCTATCTCTAGGTAGTGTTTTTCTTTGTTGAATTATTTAGTTTTACATTTATTATAATTGTACTAGGTGCTTTTTTGTTCTGTAATGCTAAACTTTTTCAGCTATGCAGCTGTTATCCCTCCCAAAGAAGCCAACAGGTGAAACATGGCCATGTCAGGGGACATTTGTTTTAAACCTCCTTTATAAACTGTATTACTTTGAATGACATTACTATATTTGTGACAGGTTATGAGCAAATATGGAGCAATGTACATGTCTTACTGAATGATATTTTGTTCATTGAAATTATTCCTTTGGATACTCTACTCCTGCTCACTTGTGTGGTATGCTGACTGCACCTACAGCAAGCATCAAAGGATCATCACTTTGGCACCATCCTCAAGAAAGCCTGTGCCATTTTTTTAAAGGAATGATTGGGGCAGGCATGAAAAGGCACTGCTCCTGCCCCATTCTTTGCTCTCCTCTTCACAGAAGGGGTAAGGATGGGGAGGTCCTGACAAGTGCATGGGTGAAGGAGTCAGAGGGGCCTGATGATGCTCCAGCTCAGGCCAACCTGGTAGGTCTGGGCCTCAAGAGTTGTTTTACGGGATGGGAAGGGAAGTTGGAGAGGACTGGGGAGGCTACAGCTGGACTCAGCCAAGGCCCCAAGGCTTTCTTGTGGGGCATGAGTAGGGGCTGAAAGTCTCGCAGAGGGCATTTATTTGAAAAAAATGAAAATACTCAAATATATTTTAGTATTTTAGTGCAAGGTTATTTTCATTTGGTTCTATTGAATGTACAATGCTTTTAAACTGAATGTAAGCACAACAACAATAGTATATTTATTCAGAGGCACAGCTAAAGTTATCCAGACAATTTTTGCCAGTTAATTTTAACAATAGGATCTGCTTGTCCTGCTAAATATCAAGGACAAGTTATCCAGCTTACTTTAGCCTGGTAGCTTGTTCACTCACCACTTTTCTGAAAATTGACCTCCTAAATTTAGGGAAATGTTTCAATTTGCCAGATCTAGTTCCTAACTCCTTTAGTTTAGATTTTTGAATTTTAGTCTCTCAGCCTACAAAAACATCTAGTTTTCTCCAGGACCATACCTGATTTCATCCAGTTTGTCGCTTTAATAAAAAAGCAAAAGTAGAATTCAGAGCTTTTTAAGAATTACAATAATCATTCACTATGACCAGTTGTACCACCCCTTACCTCTAATTGCTCCAGCATAGCATCCTGAACTTGTTGCAGCCAAGGACCATGTATAGCATTTCCTGTTTCCCTTGAGCTACTCTTATAGGCTTGGCAGCCGGGACCTCCTGGGGCACTGGCAGATTACATCTCATCCTGGCCAGGTATATAGGAAGTCCCTTGCATCCAGCCAACACCTCTGCAACAGGTCTTCTTGCTGTGCCTTGTTGCCAGCAGTGTTCTTGCTTTGTTCCAGTCCAGTCTGTCCTGTTCCTGCCTGCATTGCCTCTGTTCCAGGCCTACTCCAGCTTGCTTTGCTCCTGTTCTGGTCCCTGCCTTGCCTTGTTCCTGTTCTGGTCCTTGTCTCACTGTGCTCATTGTCTTGTTCCTAGCCTGGCCTTGCTTCTCTTTTTGCTTGCTTCCTCACCCTGCCTTGTCCCAGTCTTGGTCCTGTCTTGTCTCTCTGTTTTGCCCTGTCTCTCTCTCTCCATCCTCCTTGAACCTTGATTGACTTCTCATGCCTAGATGCTGACTTTGCTTGCCTTGATCTTGGCCTGGTTACTGATTCCACCTGACCATTCTCCATGGGCCTTTCGCCTAAGTCCTTCTGACCTCAGAACCCAAGGGCTCAATCTGCGGGGTAAGAGACTGGTACAGAACAAGCCTAGCCCTTCTCCTAGAGTGATCGGGTCTGCCTGCTGTTGATGGGGATCTAGCTGATTCGCCAGCTGGGCAATACCAAACTTGCCACAGCTCAAAGGACTCACACTCCATGACACCAATCTAAAAATCATTTTAAGTGGTAGCATATGTGCTTGTTAAATTGGCATAAAGAAAGCAAGAAATTATTTTGGTACCTTAGGATGACCTTCCGTTATTATTTTCCATTATTAATGCTCATGAAAACTGCAAATAAATTATTCTAGCTTGCTGAATTAAAATAGGAACTAGACAGACATTTTATCAAACTGTACATGTGTAGAAAACAAATCTAAAGGGATTTGTGCTCAGGTCTGGGTTGTCATTATATACAGCATTTATTCACCAATGCAAAATGTTTATTTCCAGATCTTTTTTTGCAGATCCTCCATCAATGTTCTAATTTGTAATGAGTAGGTACTTCATTTTTGTCATCAAGTTATTTTCTGCATAGAAACTGATGTTTTTCGCATTTTTCTTTTGGCCTACGAATTAGTAGCACAATCTTTCATGTAGAGGAACTGTCACAGAAAACATTTTAGCTACTGAATACAACTGGAGATAAAACACTTGAAAGAATGTGCAACATAATCTTGCAACATGACAGTGCAGACATCATCATGTACTTCACTAAGTCCTCCAGCACCTTAAAACATAAGCCATAAATCAAGCCAGTCAGCACCTGCTGGGTCATCTTGACATATAAGATATCTGAAACCAGAACACAATCTTTTCATTTGCACTGAGAATTCAAATGATGCTGCTCCTCACTAACAGATTTAGCTGTCAATTGCCTGTAGATTTGGGCCGTGCCCCCATCCCATCACCTTGTTCCAATCTTTCTATTTCCTGACTCCTTCCCACTTGAATTTCATGGCTGACTGTAGCTCCCAGTAATGTCTCTGATGGCAGCAGTGACACCCTTCATAGCAGTGGGAGGCAGCAGATCTGCCCTGCAGTGGCTTTTGAAAGCATTAAGAGGCACCAAAGCAATAGGTTTTCATCCCTAGAGGTTGCCAGAGACTGCCCCAGAATTTTGCCACACTAGGGCTAATAGAGCTGGGTAGAAATCCAGGTCTGCTACTACCATAGCTTCTTCACTTCTTCTCAATGTCGTTCCTCTGATGAAGGGCTAAGAGTATGAACTGCATCAGATTCCACTAAAGCTAAAGATCAGTAGAAAGAAAAGGAAGATAAAACTTTGACACAGGATTGCCAAGAAAGGATCATCCCTAAAGTATAGGAAGAATTGAGTTTTTCTCAGTAGTATTTATGGTAAGAGAGAAACAAAGATGTAAATAAAAAAAACAGAAGAAAATGATATTGGATCAACATTCATATTTAAATGGTTTCCTAGTAATCTAATCCATACATTTGTGGGGAGACCCCTCTCCATTCTAACCTTACAAAATATTTGAAGGTGAATTTTAAAAGCCCAGCACATGCCAGAATTGGGAGATGTGCGCCCATGTAGGACATATGCACGCTTAGCCTGTTTAAAAAGCCGCCTGTGTGCACATGCAGCTATTTCCAACTCAAGAAAGGGAGTGGTGTGGGCATAGTTTGAGCAGGGCATGGGCGTTCCAGGGCAGGACCAAGAGATGTGCGCACAAATACTTATGAGCCTGGGCATGCACCCAGGTTCAGTGCTGCGTAACTTTACTTCTTCTATGGAGGAGTTGTAAGTTTAAAGAAAAAAAAAACAGCCATCCCTGAGGAGTGGGTCTGGGGTAACTGGGGGGAGGGCAGGCTCTTAAACTAGGTAGGGTTAGAAGACCTGGCTGTACACAGGGTGAATGAGTGGATGAACTAGTGTAACCGATCATGGTGTGGATGCATGTTGGTTATAACATTTGCTCACATGTGCGGTTCATACCCGGATGTATGCGGCTGTGCATGCCCAATTGCAAAATAGGGCACACACATGTGTGACCATACTATTTATTTATTTATTTAGCATTTTTATATACCGACGTTCTCGATACAAATATCAAATCAGGTCGGTTTACATAAAACAAAACAATCGCGGTGAGGCGTTACAATAAACGGAGTTTCAGAACATGAGAATAAATATTAAATAAACAACAGTGACTCATCAAATGACGAGAATCTATATAGTAAATAACATGTAATAAAATAGATAATGGTGTAAATAACTAACTTGAAATAAAATAAATAATAAATAGAATAGTATAAAATATATATGTAAAGACAACAGTAACTCGTTATGATACGTGAAACATGTAGAGAATAACTAAGAATAAATGATGTGTTAATTTGGGATATACAGGTATCAGGGACCAATGTTTATGTATACTATTGTATAACATTTATTTTATGTATTTATTTATTTTTAATTTTTATATACCAACATTCTTGTATAATATACAAATCATACCGGTTTACATTAAAACAGGAGATGCAGGAAAAAAGTTACCTTTGTCAAATACATTTAACATTAATAACAATGAAAATTGTTAACAAGGGATAACAACTATGAAAAAATAGAAAGGTAAACAAAAGTGGAAGAAACATAGAAGTTAAAAAGAAAAAAAAATGAAAAAAGGTAGCACCAAGGGGTGCACAAAGGGGTGTGCCCCTTTGTCACGCGACGCCAGGTGGAATGGCACCGTTTACCAGCTCGACACTGGGCTGGATGACATCACAAGGGGGCGGGTCTCATGCTCACTGTTTTTCTTCATAGCGATCTCCATTCACATTTTAAAGCTGATTTGTTTCATTTTTTTTTAGCTTTTCTCTTCAGTGAAGCATCTCAAAAGTGCCCGGTAAATAAAAATTAGACCACCCTCAGGTTTTCCTTTCGTTTTCATTTTACTAGTTGATTTCACTGTGTATGATTTCTTACATCGGTTTACCGGCTATATAAATTTGTAATTTTGAGTTGAACACAGGTATGCTTTAAATTTATTTATAAATGCCATCTCCATTTTCTTTGTTGTCCACCTCCTTGATTTATTGGTTTTTAATGTTATTCATGTTTTACTTTCCAGAATAACTAAAGTATTGTTTTTCCCTCCCGACGCAGCCTCGCGGCGAAACACGGGTCTGTGTCGGGGGACCCGAACTGTATTGAATCCTGTTATAATAACACTGTGGAGTTGCCATTTTGAAAAAATACACTCTCTTATTGAACTATGTGTGTACATTTAATTTATCCTGCATATTCTCTTGGCTGATTTGTTTGCTTATGTGCAACAGTGCTCCTTTCTTGTACTTGGATCATGTTATAAAATAGCCATGTTCCTGGGCCTTGTGTCCTTTTGAAAGTTACCTTCCCTGTGTGGGGGAGACCCTGATATTCTCATTTGGTTAAAGTTAAGAACATAAGAAATTGCCATGCTGGGTCAGACTAAGGGTCCATCAAGCCCAGCATCCTGTTTCCAACAGAGGCCAAAACCAGGCCACAAGAACCTGGCAATTACCCAAACACTAAGAAGATCCCATGCTATTGATGCAATTAATAGCAGTGGCTATTCCCTAAGTAAACTTGATTAATATCCGTTAATGGACTTCTCCTCCAAGAACTTATCCAAACCTTTTCTGAACCCAGCTACAGTAACTGCTCTAATCACATCCTCTGGCAACAAATTCCAGAGCTTTATTGTGCGTTGAGCGAAAAAGAACCAACTGATTATACTTGAAATTGATTAATAACAGCCAACCAAAAATGAGCTATTACTGAATTGAGGGGCTGGTTAAGTCACTTACCAGTTCTCCAATGAATATCAAACATTCTACACTGTCTGCACCCTAGAGGGTGACCAAAAGAAAAAAAACCACAGAAAAACAGCAGCCAAGGGCAGGTCAGGGATTGGCCTGCCTTCCTTATAGGAAAGGAAATTTATCTGGGAAGTAATAATTTCTCCTTCCTCTACATTCAGGCAGGTCAGTCACCACAGCTTATGCTTATAGCATTGCTGTCAAGTATAAATGGGTACCAAAATGGATAAAGAACCAAATATCAAATTTGTATCCTTTTATTTTTTTTTTTAGGTATGCAATAGTAAAGTGCTGATTTCAAAGAAGTCTTTTAATTTTCTTTCAGACCATTAAAATATGTTCACTATATAAAATTGCATTAACAGTTGAGATGGGAGAATTTTAGGGTCTTATTTAATACCAATGCCCCCATAGACACCCTTATTGAAAAAGTATTACTTTATATTCTATCCCTATGGGGAAAAATTGTTATTAATAAGACCCGTAGTGGGAAGGAATTCATTGTATTGTCAAATAAAAGATCCAGGATTTTAGCAAAGAAGTTGAAATAGCCCTACAAAGTAATGGAGACTTAACTGTGTCATGTAGAGTCCACTCATTTATAGCTCTGCCTTCTCACCAAACGATCAATGGAATATTCTCTCCACTGCCTGATTTGATTTCCTATCATGCGGTAAGATAATGAAAAAACAAATAAAAACAAATGTATGAAACAAATCAAAAAGTAATTCACTTTATTTTTTTATTAGAGGTAATCAGAATCTTTGAGGGCAAAGGGATAGGTTATGTTTTTGAAGCACTTAAATGTACTGCTATCAACTGTATGAGCAATATTCTGTAGCACTTCCTTGTAAACCTAATCACATAAGTGCCAAAACAAAATAATGCCTCTAATACTGCTGATTTAATGAAGTAAGATAAAGAAGCTTGTATTATCCTTCACTGGTGGCATAAATTGGTTCCTTACTGATGATGAATAATATTTTGGCTTGATAGATATTAGAAACGGTTTGATTGCCTTCCAAAGAGAAAATGCCAAAAGACTGCATAGTGGCAGGCATTACATAGGTAGGTTACTGTAATTCATATGCTACAATAATTCTCAGAGTTTGTTTTCCTCTGTGTTAATCTCAGAACAGATTCAATAGACAGCAAAATGCATGTTTATGGGGATGATTATGATCTTTTCAGCATAGCATGCTTTTCCTTTTTCAAGGTACAGTATCTGAACATTCATAGGAGAAAGATGGGCTCATTATCTCTCTATGGGATAAATGGGCCCAAGCAGGCAAACCAGAAAATCAATTGTATAGAAACAGAGCATGGTGGCAGATAAGGACTATAAGGCTAATCTAATCTGTCTAATTTATGTTCTGGTGCAATGCCATAGGCCACAGTTGATCTCAGCCTTTCCCTTCACGTCATTGCAACTATTAGTGTAGTAACACTGTAGATAACAGCAAATAGAGGTCGATATTCAGTGGACCACTGAGTGGGAAAGTTATTCTGATAACTTTACCCAGATATTCAGCGGAACACACTCAGGTAAATGTTCTGCTGAATATGCCAGTATAAAGTTACCTGGATAAAATTTTCCAGATAACATTTGGACAGGTACTTTTCCACCAGTCTTACCTGACTAATTTTAGATGGATAGCTCTGAAAATCAGCATTTATCAGCTAAAATGTAACCACACTCCCAGAACACCTCCATCACAACCTCTTTTTATCCTACTAAATTTTGTACAAGTATCAGGCGCCGGCGAGCGGGGAGGCTACCCTCCATCCTGGGACCCCGCGAGAACTAAACAACAAACTGAATGGCAGGAAAAAAAAAAAAAAATACGGAACCAACAACCAAGAGCAGGAGGTGAGGGAAATTGAATGACTGAGATCTCTGACCACGCCCCCCCCCCGACGTCACTGGGAGCTCCGGCGACGGTTGAAGAGCGCCTCACCATCAGGCACCGGCAAGCGGGGAGGCCACCCTCCATCATGGGCCCCCGCGAGAACTAAACAACAAACTGAATAGCAGAAAAAAAAAAAAAGATACGGAACCAACAACCAACAGCAGGAGGTGAGGGAAATTGAATGACTGAGATCTATGACCACGCCCCCCCTGACATCACTGGGAGCTCCGGCGACGGTTGAAGAGCGCCTCACCATCAGGCGCCGGCGAGTGGGGAGGCCACCCTCCATCCTGGGCCTCCGCGAGAACTAAACAACAAACTGAATGGCAGGAAAAAAAAAAAAAGATACGGAACCAACAACCAACAGCAGGAGGTGAGGGAAATTGAATGACTGAGATCTATGACCACGCCCCCCCCCCCCCCCCTGACGTCACTGGGAGCTCTGGCGACGGTTGAAGAGTGCCTCACCATCAGGCCCCGCGCGCCGAAGGGGCGCGACAAAGGGGCCCTCCCCTTTGTGCACCCCTTCGTGCAACCCTTGTGCTTGTAAAAAAAAAATATATATATATCTTTTATATTTTATTTAAATTTTATTCCAATTCTTTACCTTTTTTTTTCGCTTGTTAATAATTTTAATTAGAAATGTTCTTTGTATTAGACTATGGAAATGTATTTCCTGCTATTCTGTTTAATGTAAACCGGTATGATTTACATCGGATGTAAGAATGTCGGTATATAAAAATTAAAAATAAATAAATAAATAAATAAATAATAAGTTTTGCAGACAAAATTTAGCTGGCAGCAGAAAGAAATATTCAAATCAGGGATGGTAATTTTTAAACTGGCTTGCAGGCGCATATTTGCACATGAGTGTCGGCCCACGCCCAGGGATGCAGCCATTTTATAACATGTTGTGCATATGTGCACATGTTATAAAACAGCCTGGCTCCATGCACATGTGTGCCAAATTTTAAGTGGGCTCATGCATGTGTGCGCAATTCTCTCTTCTACCACTTAAGTTAGGAGATTTTAAAAGTGGCACAAGCTAACCCATTGCCAGTTAAACCAATTCATCCCTAGTTTGTCTAGTTAAGGTGTAGGTCCTCCAATCCCCCATAGTTGAATAGCCTTCACTCCCCCAGTTAGTCCCAACCTTAAATCCCCACAGATCTGCCTAATTATCTTTATTTTATAACTTAAACCTCCTCCATAACAGAAGTAAATTTGTGCAGCAGGGGATATGGGCACGCACCCAGGTGCATGTGTGCATCTCTTGTTCACACCCCAAAATGTCCATGCCCTGTCCAGACCATGGCCATGCCCCACCCCTTTTTAAAAACTTTGGAGATGTGCGTGCTGAAGGAGATATGTGCATATCTGGGCATCTTTTAAAATCCGCTCTGTACACGAGCCCAACTTATTTGCACATTCCCTAATTAATGCACCCGCTGGGCTTTTAAAATTCAGCTTTTAGGTTTTAGCTGGATAACTCAAAACATTACCTGGACAAACCCTTTGATTATTAACCTCCTTGAAAAACCACATTAGCCATCCTGCCTATCTAGTTCAGATTCTTCCACTTTGGGTTGATGCACATATAAATTACCATATGCAACCAAACACCAACTCCTCCCTTTCCCATCTTTTCTCTACCTAACCTCTGAACCCCTTTCCTACTGTTGTCCTCCGTATCTGAACCAAACATGCCCAAACTCTTTTAAAGTGTTTGCCTCCACTGAAACCACTGGTAATTTAACCATTTCAGACCTTTTCATCTACAGTTTTGATTAAAAACATAAGAACATAAGACAGTGCCATGCTGGGTCAGGCCAAGGTCCATCGAGCCCAGCATCCTGTCTTGGAGAGTGGCTGGACTGGGTCACAAGATGCAACAGATCCCCAATAGTTGATTTATTTCTTATATCTCATTCCCAGGAATAAGTGCTGGTTTTCCCAATTCGATTGGACTAATAACTGTTTATAAACTTTTCATTGAGGATCTTGTTGTTATGATCTGCTCCTCCAGAGGGGAGGAGCTAGCAATCTGTTATGATCTGCTCCTCCAGAGGGGAGGAGTTAGCAATCTGTTATAATATGCTCCTCCAGAGGGGAGGAGTTAGCAATCTGTTAGGATCTGCTATGCTGATGAGAGGAGCAAGCAGATGAGAGCTAACAGTCTGTTGTGCTCAGCTCCTGAAGTAGGAGGAGTGAGCACTCTAAAATAAATAGGTGAATCCTTGGGCTGATGGCAGATGACAGCGCCCCCAGGAGGATATCCTGAGAGGAACCACCAGCTAGGCTTGGGTATGGAGACAGACACAGATAGTTCATTTATTAGACAGGTTCGTAGAACCACCAGAGGTGGCAGTAGTGAGCTGATGTGCCCGGCAGGGCTGAAGTCCCTCAGATACTGGAACTGCGATCCCAGGGTTGCTGAGCTGTAGAGAGACTATAGATAGTGAGTAGACAGGTTATACTGTATACATAGCCAGTAGTAGATGACACACTCACATAGATTCTTAAAGAGGCTCAGTTCCAGGGAAAGCTCTGAGAGAGCGATGGTAACTCACAATTGTCTGTATCTGTAATGGCTTCCAGGCAGTAGAGAATCTTCAGTGTATTCAGGAACATGAGCCCTCGAGGCGAGTACAGGTTCCTATATGCAATCTGAAATAGTAACTCACAAATGTTTGTATCTGCGATCGCTTCCAGGCAATAGAGAGTCTTCTGAGTGTTCAGGAACATAGGCCCTCGAGGAGCGAGTACCGGTTTCTGTCTGCAATCTGAAATCAAGAAAAGAGAGCGAGGCCCCTGAGGAGCAGGTACCCCTGGTAAGTCCGAGGAAGCAGAGTAGCGTAGAGAGAAGCAGGTCCAGATGAATCCCTGCAATCAATCCTTGCTAACTCAAATCGTAAGCGAAGACCTTTTATGTTGGAAGCGGATGTTGTCAATACAGGGGGATGCCCCTGAGGTTCGCGCCATTGCTGGTACATACTTTGGAGCGCATGCACGCCCTAAGTCATCAGGAACATGGCGGATCCGCAGCGTCGAGCCGGGGACGCCGGGGAGAAGCGGCATGGAGATGCCGTGGCAGCAAGCCATCCATCAGACCCGGAGGGAGTCGCCACAGAGGTAGAGAGGGTGGGGCGAGGGTGAAGAGCAGCCATGAGCGCAACACTTGTTCAACCCTCTTTTGAACCTTACTATGGGGGTCATTTATCAAAATGTGCTAAGGCATTTTTGCATGTGAAAAGCCCTGTTAACACATGCGATAGCACCATATCGTATGGTGTGATGCAAATCCGAAAAAGAGGAGGAGTTAGGGGTGGCTGGGTTTGCCAGTCTGTGAAGTGCTATTGCACAGGCTTAATGCTGATTTTAACTACACCTTTTTGTGAGTGAGTGAGAGAGAGAAAGAGAGAGAGAGAGAACCTAGCCATAATGTCCTCTCCCTAGATAGGAATTTGTATCCCTATGGGAGGCCCACCTAGTAACTCGAGGTGAGGTTTAGGTATTAGTGTAGGGGATTAGGGGCCTTTTTGATATTCAATGTGAGACATACAAAGAGAACAGTGTTCTCTTGTGAAGATTTGATGACCTACAGAGAGAGGAAACTCACTCCAAGATGATATTTGTGCAAGGTTCTCTCAACCTATCTTGATGGACACTTTACCTGGGTAACATCAAGCTAGGTGGAGAGAACACTGAACAAATCTCTCTCTCTCTCTCTCTCTCTCCAGATGGCTAGGCTGGTGCTCTGGGAGCTTCAAACCTACTAAAACAGGCCTTTCAAGAGACAATGCACTAACCCCGTAACACAAGCTATCACACAGCTTAACGCTACTGAAAAAGGTGTAGTTAAAATCACCATTAAGTCTGTGCAATAGCACTTCACAGACTGGCAAACCCAGCCCACCCCTGACTCCTCCTCTTTTTCAGATTTGCATCGCACCATACAATATGGTGCTATTGCATGCGTTAAGAGCCTATCACATGCGTTAACGGGGCTTTTTGCATGCGATAAGCCCTTAACGCATGCAAAAATGCCTTAGCGCATTTTGATGAATGACCCCCTAAGTGTTAAGTGAATTGAGTTGAGTTCCATTCAACTGAGAAGGTCCTATCTGATAGATAAGAAAATAACCATTTTAATGGAATGTCACTCATTCCTAACATTAGGTGGGAGATCAATAAAGAATGGTTAACAGTGACAAAAGTTGCACTCATGTCCAGTAGTACCATGAGAAGAGCTTTGCCTTTATCCAGACCCAGACTAATGTTATTAAGTACTGAAATCAAACCTGTTTCCGTACTGTAACCCTTACCAAAACCAGATTGTCTTAGATGAAGAAGAAGTGTTTTCTCTAGAAAGGGAGATAATTGGAGAAATACCACTTTTTCAATGATTTTGACAAGAAAAAGAGAGATTTGAAACTGCTCTATAATTTTCATACCAGTCTGGATCAAGGGTGTGCTTTTTTAAAATTGGGCACTCTTTAGCAATTTTAAGGCTACTTGGAAAATCTCCTTGTTCTAGATTAGAACTGATAAACTCTGTTAAGTATGGAAGTAAGGCAAGATCTGGATTTTTAAGGGGAGAGAGAGGAAGGGGATCTAGTTTAGAGGTAGAAGAGGTCTTCATTTGCTGCAGAATAATAGATAAAGCCGGCACTAAAATTTTATTAAACGCAGACATTTTACATGTGCTAACAAAATAACTTTTGGAGAAACTACAGGAGTCTAAGAAAATGGAAGTGATGGATTGGTTAAGGTCTGGACCTAAATTTGACTGATTATTATTAATATTTGTTTGAAAAGCAAAATCAAAACTATCTGCTGATAAAGCAGAAGGACAAGGACTAAAAGCCTTGGTTGCTGTGCCAGAAAATTGATAGACTAACTTGAATAGTAAATTAGGTCTATTTTCTGCTGTATTTAAAGATTTACTGAAATAATCTTTTTCTTGCTTTCTTAATCTCTACTAAGTAAAATTAGATAAGAGACTTCAATTTAAGTTCAGCAGTCTGTTTTACACTTGTGCAATTTTCTTTCCAACTGACGGATTTGACTTTTAATCACTTTGAATCAGAGTGACACAAAGAGGGGTTACCATTAGAATTGTGAGAGCATAAGAAAGGGGGAGAGATCTGTTCAAAAGCTTGCTACAGAGAGTTATTCCAAATAGATATTTTATCTTCTAAAGATAGGTCACTAAAGCTAGGAAGAAAAGAACAAAGATGTTCAAAATTAGATTGATCTGATGGAGGCAGTGGTCTTTACCAAAAAAAAAATTGTTCTCACTAGTGGAGGAGGGTTGAGGCAAAATACAATTAATAGGAAATAGAATCAGAAAATAATCAGTTCAGGCTAAAAGAGTTACATGGATAGAATTTTTAGGGACCTTATTATACTCTGAAGAATATATTAATCAATCCATTTAGTACACATTAGTCATAGCAGCAAAACATTTTGACCTCAGGGCTTCTATTAGGTTCATCAGCATGTAAGTTAAAATCACCAAACACTAAACAATTTATTTATTTATTTGGCACTTTTATATACCGATATTCATGTAACAAGTTACAAATCACCTCGGTTTACATTATAACAAAACCCATTGCAAAAGGATGCATTACATTAAACAGGGGAGAACAAAACTTGGATCCAACGAAATGGGATTAACAATGAGAACTATGAGAACAAAGAGAAAAATGAGAACTAATAATAAGAACAATGAGAACTAGTCAAAAAATACTCATTCATAAAATCAATTAACTCGATTAAACTAGTTAATGATGAGTGGGGGATAATAAATGAGCAAGCAATTAAAATTTAAGGTTTTATTGAATTGAAGAAAAAGTCCTTCAATTATTGAAGTGGAAGAAATAGGGAAGGCTTTCAGCTGAAGTGATTGACAATAAATATTCGCCAAGCCACCTCTTTTTTTTGTAACATAGTTTTTCAACAAAAAAGAAAAGCTTGTGGGACAGGCCTGCTGCAGACAGGTAATATCCCCATCTTGAAGCCAATTTCCATGATAAATAGGATGTATAAACCATGAAATGAGTTTAAGTCCTTTAGTAAAGGAAAACTAGGGACTAACGAAGGGGGTTTTATGGAAACTTCCTTGAGCAGGAATAGTTTGAAGAACTCAGGCCCGGAAGGAACAAGGTTGAAGAGAAAAGACAGGCTTATATTTACCCATACCTAAGCATACAGGAATAGCAGAGATGCAAGCCATATCAAATGTTAACCAATAAAATAGAAAAACCAACATTTGGATTTGAATTTGAATCTTAGATGATCAAGACATAGGGAGAATAAAAGGAAAGCCACTAACCAGGTTCAAAGAATAAAGTCTCCAGAAGTCCTGCATTGACGCGGTGACGTTAAGGTAGGGGGCAGTAGGAGGGGCAATCAGCATCAGTGAGAGTTCAGTGGGAACAGCAGCCAGAGGGGAAAAACTGACCTGGGACACAGACAAGAGAGAGAATTAAGCACCATTAACCATGCTGATTCATGGATTAGGTTTTAGTGGATATATTTGTGTGGACAATATCCAAGTCATTGTTTCCTTTTCTGATCCAAAGTCAGAAATATCAGGATTTAATGATTGGATCAGACTACCTTGTAATTATCATCTCATAAACTAAATGTAAATCCACAGAAATCTGAAGCTATTTGATATTCAAGACAGCCAGTAACTAATTGTTTAACACCTAAAGTGGAGGAACTTGATATCCTGTTAGTTGATTCCAAGAAACTTTTAGGAATGATATTAGATAACTTCTTATCAATGACCTATAAGACGTTAACTACCGTAAGTCTATTTATGTATGATTAGGAGATTACAGCCATTTTTAGAGAAACCAAAGCTCACAATTTTTATTTATTTATTTCAAACATGTATATGCCACCGATCCATAGCTCTTGGTGACTTACAATAACATATATAAAAATATAAAACCATAAAATGACAAAAAAATCACTGTGATGTCAGACAGAAAAACAGCACATACCCTTCATATGACAAAGCAATGATGGTCCTTAGTAAGACTAACTGGCATATTTTAAAACCCCTACGCATGTCAAAGCCGGGAGATATGCACGTGACTCAGCACAGCGCACGGATTTTAAAACCTGCACGGGTACGTGCATATCTTCCCATTATTTACACAAATCCTAAAAAGCAAAAAAGGGGTGGTGCATGGGTGGGATCTGGGCAGGGGCATGGGCTAGTAAAATCTGTAAAATGAAGTCATTGCGTAAGTAGTTACCCATACAAGCGCACGCCGGGGTTCCCTCCCACGTAACTTTATTTTTGCTATGGACAGCGTGTAGGACATGTAACAAAAACAATTAGACAAGTCAGTGGGGTTTTAAGGGTCGTGAGTAATAGGGTAATGCGGAGGCAAGGTAGCCAGGTGGATTAGGAAATCCTCTCCTTTACTGGGATGAACTGCGAGCGAACTGGGTAAAAGGGCTATTGCATCGGTACACGTTGCTACTAAAATTCCCCTCACTTCCATGTGCGAGGTGACATTTGCACACATATGCACGCGTCGGTATAAAATTGTACGCACATGTATGCGTGTATAGCCGATTTTATAATTATATGTGCGTATGTTATAAAATCGTCACATTCATGTGCGCACACCAACAAACGCGCGCACATGTGTGCCCGCACGTGGATCTTAAAATTTACCTCCTAGGTTGTACCTCCACTTCTAAATGCTAGAAAGAATGAATGCATCTTCAACAGCTTTTTGAAAGATATTGCACATTCAAGAAATGTAATTTCACTGGGAGAGAGTTCCAAATAACAGGCCTAGCCACAGAGAAAGTCCACTCTCAAATGTCAACAAGATGGGCATGTTAGACAGAGGGGATGTCTAATAGGCCTCTTTGCGATCATAGATGACTCAGAGGGTTATATACATGGGGCATTTGGTTGATCCATGGGAGGCAGTTGATTTTCTAAACTTTGTGGATTAATACAGCAATTTTATAAAGGATCCACTCATTATTAGGAAGTCAGTATAAATCTTTTATACTTTAATACTAGGGCATGTGCCCTAGTATTATCCAAGATTAATTATTGTAACTTTCTGTAGTTAGGAATCACTGAAGTGGTTTTAAAGAGGTTGCAATTACTACAGAACATGGTGGCCCATTTATCCTTGGAATTTAAAATTTGAACATATTTCACCAATGCTAAAAATATCTCCATTGGCTGCCTATAAGAGCAAGAATTTATATGCACAATATATAGTGCAATCAGTAGAGGGATCCCTGCCTACATAAGAACATAAGAAATTGCCATGCTAGGTCAGACCAAGGGTCCATCAAGCCCAGCATCCTGTTTCCAACAGAGGCCAAACCAGGCCACAAGAACCTGGCAATTACCCAGTCACTAAGACAGCCTTTTGGTTTCTTATACTTCTAGTAGAATGCTGACATCTCTCACAACTAGAGTTATTAAAACTCCTTCCTCCTAGAGAGGTAGATTAGATCATACTAGCAGGCAACCTTCCAATTTCAGGCTCCACTCCATTGGAAATGTCTGCATTGGATCTCCACAAAGAGAAAAACTACTTTAAATTTCAGAAAGTTAATAAGTAGGGATGTGAATCGTTTTTTGACGATTTAAAATATCGTCCGATATTTTTTAAATCGTCATTAATCGTTAAAGAGTGCGATACAATAGAAATTCCACCGATTTATCATGAAAAAATCGTTAATCGGGTTAGTGCACACTAACGGGAGTTAGGACACAACCTAAAAACCCACCCGACCCTTTAAAACCGCTCCCTTAGCCTGCACCACCCTCCCGACCCCCCCAAAAAGTTTTAAAATTACCTGATGGTCCAGCGGGGGTCCCAGGAGCGTTCTCTCAAGCTTGGGCTGTCGGCTGATAAACAAAAAACCCACTCCGACCCTTTAAAACTGCTCCCTTAGCCTCCACCACCCTCCCCCCCCCCCCCCCCCCAAAAAAAAAACGTTTTAAAATTACCTGGTGGTCCAGTGGGCCCCGGGAGCGATCTCCCGCTCTCGGGCCGTCGGCTGCCACTAATAAAAATGGCGTCGATTGGCCCTTTGCCCTTACCATGTGACAGGGTAACCGTGCCATTGGCCGGCCCCTGTCACATGGTAGGAGCACTGGACGGCCGGCGCCATTTTTAAAGATGGCCAGGCAGATTAATCGATTACAGGTCAAAAACAGATGGGGGGGGTCAAGTAGGGGAGGGTCCTATTCTGGGAATGCCTGTTTAAATAGAGTTTCTAGTGCACATTCTGGGAATGCCTGTTTAAATAGCCAGGTCTCTAGTTGGGTTTTTTTTAAGTTTTTGGGACAGCTTGTAATTAAAAAAATGAAAGTAATCACGAAAGAGTTAACCTTAACTGAAATAGAAAGGTAAAAACATGTTTCAAAAACTTCCCTGTTGAAGTTATTCTTTGTTAAGAAAAAAATATCTGTGAAAGAAAAAAAAGGAGTATCTATGAGGACAGGTATTACTTAATTCTTATGGGAATTATTCAATTTCATTGTTGTTAAAATATACCCGTTTTCTTGCTATAGGCTTCCTCTCTTTTTGCCAGCTAAAGAACAAAAACTCTCCATTCAAGCAGAAGGCATATATACAATGATGTTATTTAAAACTGTGATGTATTTGTTTCTTTAGATTTAAACTAAGATTTAAGCTTTAAAGGGTAAATTTTAAAAGGGTCACACAGGCGCCCCCAAAATGCGCTATTTTAATTACTTATGGGGTTGATTTTAAAATGTCCGTGCACGCGTCCATGTGTGCACGGTTCCCGGAGCATGCACATGGATGCACTGATTTTATAGCATGCGCACGTCAGCGCGTGCATGTTATAAAATACGGTTCCTGTGCGCACATGTGCCCTGGATTTTAATGTCTGCACGCGCATGTGTAGGAGGATGGCCTCCTCTGCACACGGGGGGGGGGGGGGGGGATTTTAGCAAAATTAATGCGGTGATGTGATTGGCCGATTCCCAGTTCCCTATTCCCCTTCGCTTTCTGTCTCGCTTTTCCCTTCTCCTCTCCTCCCTGACCCCTAAAACCCCTTTCCCTACATGTTTTCCTTTATTTCATAACTTACTTCATCTAAATAGATGAAGTAAGTTCTGTGTGCCGGCAGCTGGCCAGCCCATGCTTCCCTGGGACAGCATCTAATGGTGCTGTCCTGTCCCACCCCGCCCCGCCCCTCCCCGCCCAGACCACACCCCCAGCCTGCCCTTTTTAGCTGGCCCAGCACTTCTGTGCATATTGGGGGTTACACGTGTGACCGGGCTCTTTCAAAAATGTGTGTGGCGTCACAGGGCCATGTACATAATCCCCAAATTTTACATGCAGGGCTTTTAAAATTTGGGCGTATGCACGTAGGTTATAAAATACCCTTCACGCGCACGTCTGCAGCTGAACGCACACCAGTTTGATACAGCTCCTAGTTAGGCACAGCAGTCTGTGAACACTGGGGGGAGAGAGAGAGTGAGAGAGACTCTTTATAGGGCTCAGTCTGATGCTCTCTATATGGACCATTGTAAGGGGGCACTTTGATTTGGAGTGAGTTTTCGGGAGGTGGGTTGGGGTTAGGGGGTGGTGTTACAGACACATTCAGAGGTATCCGTTGTAAAATTGACATCGGTAAAGAATTGTTGGCCTTATAAGTGATAAAAATTCTAACAGGAGGAGTTGATTTGTACACTGCAGTGTCTGCTAGATGCAGTGTACAATAAACTCCTTTTCATCACTCCTTTTCATCATTGATTCAAAATGCCCCCTTACAATGGTCCACATATGTGGGTAGATTTTTATACATATGTGTGCGCGTCCATATGCGCGCATTAACCAACGTGCGCACATGGACGTACCGATTTATAACATGTGTGCGCCGGCGCACACGTTATAAAATCCAGGGTGGCGCGCACAAGAGATGGAGTATTATGCAATATCCATGCGGCAACACAACCCGGCCTTCCCCAGTTCTCTCCCAGTCCACTCCAATTAAGGAGCAGACTGGGTGGAAACTTCCCAACCCCCTCTCCCATATTCCCTCCCTCTTCCCCTGTCCTCCCCAACCCCTTTTTCTTTGTTTAACAACTTATGCCAGCTCCTGAGCTGGCGTAAGTTGCGTGCGATTGAAGGCTGATGGTGCGCGATACCCCGGCACAGCAGCAAATGGCCGCTGTACCGACCACCTCCAGCTCCTACCCGCCCCACGCCCTGGACTGCCTCTCCCCTTCCCCCGGACTATCCCTTTTGCGAGACCCAGCTCTTGTGCAAGTAATGGGGGTTATACATGCAGCCAAGCCCCTTCTAAAATGCGTGGCGCGCGCAAGACCCGGCCGCATGCGTAACCCTTGGATATTATGAGCAGGGGGGATTTAAAATTCGCCTGACAGAGTATCAGACTAAGCCTTATAGTGAAGTTCTCTCTCTCTCTCTCTCTCTCTCTTTCTCTCTCTCCCTCCCTAATGATCACAGATTTCTACACCTAACTAGAAGCTGTGGTGCGCATACTGGCCGCATCTCTACAGCGCCACTTTTTCTGGGTGCTCATACTTCATGGCTATTTAAAATTCATGTAGCTGCTGTGCGGCCAACTTACGTATGTAACTGGCTGTTTTTGCATGCGCAAGGCTTTTAAAATCTGTCTTTTACTTAATAATCTCTTAAACCTTCGGCATCACGCTCCTTCGGCATCGCGCGCTGGGCGTCGCGCGCCAAAGGAGCACAACAAAGGGGCCTGCCCCTTTGTGCGCCCCTTCGTGCGCCCCTTCGTGCGAACCCTTCGTGCTGAAACCACCCACACAAAAGACTCTGCCACACACCTCGGCTTATAACCGAAGCACGCTACATCAACATCAACTAAGCATGCATCCAGTGAACCCATTTTCCAGGGCTCATACTCATACCAGCCCCCTCAACACGCACCCAGACCCGCCAACTTGCAAATAACATCGACAGCAATCATCCAGACTCACCAACAAGCATCCAGCCTCACCACTAAGCATCCAGCCTCACCACTAAGCATCCAGCCGCACCAGCAATCAACCAGCCTCACCAGCAAGCATCCAGCCTCACCAGCAAGCATACAGCCTCACCAGCAAGCATCCAGCCTCACCAGCAATCAACCAGCCTCACCAGCAAGCATCCAGCCTCACCAGCAATCAACCAGCCTCACCAGCAATCAACCAGCCTCACCTCTAAGCATCCAGCCGCACCAGCAATCAACCAGCCTCACCAGCAATCAACCAGCCTCACCTCTAAGCATCCAGCCGCACCAGCAATCAACCAGCCTCACCAGCAATCAACCAGCCTCACCACTAAGCATCCAGCCGCACCAGCAATCAACCAGCCTCACCTCTAAGCATCCAGCCGCACCAGCAATCAACCAGCCTCACCAGCAATCAACCAGCCTCACCACTAAGCATCCAGCCGCACCAGCAATCAACCAGCCTCAACACTAAGCATCCAGCCTCACCAGCAATCATCCAGCCTAGACACCATTCACCCAGAGTGTCCAATACCTAAAGCACCATTTTCAACATTACAGTACTGTTCCCAACCAATTGAGCCACAATAATGCACCTCTGCACCATACCTAAAATCTGGCACAAATTCAGAAAGCACACAAAACCTGCAATTAATAACATCACACGACAACAAAGACTATTACCAATAATGATCGCACCGATAACACAATTCCTAGGACTCTCTTTATTTACCTTAACACTATTCAACGCTCAGTCGCTCTCCAAAAAAATGGACATCCTCAGTGACTACCTCATAGAAGCCAACCCAGATATCTGTGCAATTACAGAGACATGGCTAAAACACACAGATACTGTACTCATAAATCAACTGCCCATACAATCTTACGACGTATTCTCCGTCCCAAGACCCAAAAAAAGAGGTGGAGGTCTCCTTCTTGCAGCAAAAAAAGTCTTAATATTACCTTACAACTTACCAACTCCTCCAACAAACTAGAATTCTCCCTCTTTAAATCTGAACAAATCCAAATAGCTTTAGTCTACGCACCACCAGGAACCTTAGAATTGGATCCCTCTCTACTGATAGAACTTATAGCCAAACACATAAACGCCGACAAACCCGCTATAATCCTCGGAGACTTTAATTTACACGTAGATGCTTCTCCACAATCCATCAACTGCCAAACAGTTCTTTCCTCTCTCAACCATTTGGGCTTTATTCAAATTATCAACAGTTCTACACACAAGGCAGGCCACACTCTGGACCTCATCTTTATTAACGAACCCTTTAACATTCATACCAACCCCACCTGCTCACCAGTTCCATGGTCAGACCACAAAGTTATCCACACAACCTTCAATATCAACAACCCACCACCTCAAACCACTAACAAAACCACCATCCACTTCAGGAAACCATGCTCTCCAGACATACTCAGTGAAAAGATGTCTGAAGCATTAAAGCAACTAGATCTCACAGACGCAACAACTGCAACTACCTCCTGGATCAATATTAACAATAAAATTGCAGATCAAATCTGCCCAACTACAACCAAAACCATACAACCTACACTAGACAATAGGAAACCTTGGTTTACACCCGAAATTAAATCCCTTAAACAATCTCTTAGAAAAAAAGAACAAAGCTGGAGAAAAAACCCAACCACTTCAACACATGCCATCTATAAATCGCTCCTCAACAACTACAGGAATACAATCCTTAGAACAAAGAAAGAATTCTACGGAAAAAAAATACACCACTTTATATTCGACTCAAAGGCTCTCTTCTCCTACGTGTCCTCTTTAACCAAACCATCTCCTCCTACTATCCCAGACCACCAAGCACTCAACAAAGCAAACGAACTAGCCAACTACTTCAAAACAAAAATCACCAACCTTACCCATTCAATCACATCCAACAGCCTTACCCTAACACACCATCTCACATCCTTGCCGCAACAAACCACAAGCCTGGATTCATTTGAGCTCACTTCTTCACTGGAGATTGAAAACACACTTAAAAAATTCAAACCTTCCTCCCACCCATCAGACCCAATACCTACAAATCTCCTCATCGCCATTCCAAACACCATCAAAACCAATTGCAGAAATTATCAACACATCCCTTTCTCAAGGTTTAGTTCCTAACCAGTTAAAATTGGCAATACTGAAACCATTACTAAAGAAACCAAACGCTTGCCCATCAGACCCAGCTAATTTTAGACCCATCGCAAACTTACCACTTATCGCCAAACTGATGGAAAAAATTGTCAACAAGCAACTGTCCAATTATTTAGAAGATCATAACATTCTATCCCCAGCTCAATATGGATTCCGAAAACGCCTAAACACCAAATCGCTCTTACTATCTCTCACTGACACAATCCTCGTTAATCTGGAAAATTAACAATCTTACCTGCTCATTCTTCTGGATCTTTCCGCTGCATTTGATACGGTAAAACACTCTACTCTAATAGACCAACTAGCAAACATAGGGATCAAAGGCACAGCCCTTAGATGGTTCCATTCCTTCTTAAGCAACAGATTCTACAAAGTAAGGATAAACAACAAAGAATCGCATCCAATCCTGACAGAACAAGGAGTCCCACAAGGATCATCACTTTCACCCACCCTCTTCAATATCTACCTCCTCCCTCTCTGCAATCTACTCTCAAACCTTAAGCTTACCCATTACCTCTATGCAGTCGACATACAAATACTCCTTCCGATCACAGAATCCCTTCAAAAAACCATCACGTACTGGAACGAATGCCTACAGCCCATCAAAAACCTACTCTCAAGCCTCAACTTAGTATTGAATGCTAATAAAACCGAAATGCTCATTGTCTCCCAGGATCCACACACAATCTCATCCAGCCTCTCTCTACCAAACACAAACAACTCATTCTCATCTGACGTCAGAGACCTTGGAGCATGGCTTGATAATCATCTAAACCTAAAAGTTTGTAAACAATACCACAAAGGACTGCTTTTACAAACTGCAAGTCCTCAAAAAACTTAAACCCCTCCTTCACTTCTCCAACTTCAGGCTAGTACTGCAATCCATCATTCTTTCTAAGCTCGACTACAGCAACTCCCTGCTTCTAGGTATACCCGCCAACACTATCAAACCATTACAGATGGTTCAGAATTCAGCGGCTAGAATTCTAACTAGCACTAATAAAAAAGATCATATCACCCCAATCCTTCGGAACTTACATTGGCTCCCCATTAAACAAAGGATACTCTATAAGGTACTCACTATCATACACAAAGCGACAAACAAACTAGCCCCCATCACATTAAGCTCTGAACTCCAACCGCACACTTCCTCCAGACCAATCAGAAGCGCATACAGAGGAACACTGCATGCTCCGCAATTAAAATCATCATTGAGCAAACGAGCGCTATCCTCAGCAGGCCCACACCAGTGGAACACGCTTCCCCCAGATCTTAGACTAGAACCCAGTCATCAAGAATTCAAAAAAAGACTGAAGACTTTTCTCTTCCAACAAGCTTTCCCAGACGCTTAATCTTACTGTGACGGACAGACTTCCTAATTACTAGGTATCCCTTAATTATGGACACTGTATCAAATACTACTATTAAGAATCTGCAACTGGACAATTATCTCGGAGCTCAAAAATTCACTTTATTTCATATATTTATTTGGCTTTGCTTACGTTAAATAGTTATACTTCTTATATATAAAATATTATATTTCTTTATTTATTTCCAGTTAAACTATTATCACTTTATTTAGTATTATGTTAAATTGTCAACCAGTTATACTGTTCCATATGTTCTACGGTTCCATGTAAAGCTCCGCTCTCTGTTGAGCAGTTCTTCATTTTATGTAAACCGGAGTGATTTGTAGTCCCTACAAGAACTTCGGTATATAAAAATTAAAAATAAATAAATAAATAAATAAACCAACATGTATCAATTCACCCATCATTGTGAGCAGGGATTCCCTGACCCCTAGACACATTATAACAGCTAGAACCAGAATTATGTAATTTCTGTTGAGTGCATACTCTTATCTTTCACTTGTGTCATTCTTATCTACAAAATGAATAAAGAGACTTATTTTTAGTCCGGCCATGGATTGTAGTGAGCAGTGTGTCATATACATGGGCATTGTCCATCAGGTGTGTTACAATGGGAAGGGTTGAGAACTTCTGCTTTAGAGGATGTACCATGCTATCACTCCTAAGTGATCATCTTCCCTTTGGAACTCTCCTTATTAGGAAATTCTTGTTGGACATTTAATAGCGGGGCCTACTCAGTCCTTCAATATTGTACCATGAAATAATCTCCATGTACAATAATCATTTCACTTGTTTGTTAAACTGCTTTCTATAGCATTTCTCCTTCAAGATATCACTGATTTTAAGCATACAGCAAAATCGATATTTCCCTTTTTTTTCCTGTGTACTGAATATTTTTCATTTCTTAAAAAATAGTACATTGTTTTGACAGGTGGCCACACCCACTTCTAGGTTAAGCCCTGCCCACTGACCCTCTCAGCCAATTAGCATACACTTTTGAGTTGAGCTCCACCACTTTTCTTGCCCTAGCCCCAAAACTTTCTTGACATCCAACATAGCCCTGCCCACTTTCCACCCATTTTGGTCTCTTTTTGAAGATGTCACTTCTAGTCATGCCCCCTGTCTGGCCCTTGTGGAAGGCACAGAGCTAACTGGAAAAGCATTTTTCAAGATGGCGGGAGACTCCAGGAGACAGGAAATGATACACATCCAAGATTGCGGATGTTGTGGTGGGGGCCAGAAAGGGACTGGAAATCATGTTACGACTGCGCATGTGTTGTAAAACCAAAACAAAGCACATTTTAATCATGCCATTGTAAACCATGCTGTAGGCAGTCATGTTTGAATGACATAACAGGCCGTGACATCATCCCTGAAAATGCTCAGATCTTTTGTTTACAAGGAAAGAACATGGAGGACAGCATCAGTATCATCAGTAGCATGGGACAGCATCAGTATTGCATCAGTAGCATGGGATCTTCTTGGTGTTTGGGTACTTACCAGGTTCTTGTGACCTGGTTTGGCCTCTGTTGGAAACAGGATGCTGGGCTTGATGAACCCTTGGTCTGGTCCAGCATGGCAATTTCTTATGTTCTTATGTAGCCAGGTAGTGCGCACACATGTATGCCCATGACTAGCTCTGAAAATCTACCCCTATATTTTTATTATTTATTTATTTGTTTTTGTATACCGACATTCATTGGGGTACATCACATCGGTTTACATGTTGGCGTGGAGAAATAGTAGGACGAGCGTGTCTTACTATTTTACATGGAGGAAGTAAATCAACAGTTAGTACAATTACGTTATGCGAATCAACAGTATAATTTCCTTTCAGTAAATCAGCAGTTAGTACAATTACATTTTAGCAGTGGTGAACAATGAAACGGAATTGATTCAAACAGCTCAACAGTTAGTACAATTATATTTTGTAAGTCAACAGTTAGCACAATTACCTTTAGGCAGTGGTGAACATTGAAACGGAATTTATTCAAACAGCTAAACAGGGCGACTTGATTCAAGATCTCAGTAGGTCGATATCTATGGTTACATACAGATAGGCATCTCTAGTTATTTACAGAGGGGGGTCTGTACATGGAAGGCAGGGTGGGGCTTATTGAGGTACGCAGGCATGTCTAGAGGTTAATAGGGATTGTGACATTTCTCTTTTGTTGTGAGATTGGGGTGGGTATGAGTGGGGGGGGAGTTAGGTTTGAGGGCTGAAAGACTTTTTGGAATAGCCAGGTTTTTAGATTCTTTTTGAAGGACTGAGTGGACGTCTCCAGTCTGAGTTGTTCAGGCAGTGTGTTCCACAGAGATGGGCCGGCTATTGATATGGTGCGTTCTCTGGTTGTGGTTAGGTGGACTTGCTTTGTGGAGGGTATGCTTAGCAGGCTGGTGTTTTTAGATCTGAGGTTTCTTTGGGTGTGGTGGTGGTGGAGGCGTCCTTAAGCCATTCGTGTTTTTGTTGTGTATTGATTTCTGTAGTAGGGTAAGGGTTTTGTATTGAATTCTGTGGGATATTGGGAGCCAGTGAAGGTCTTTGAGGATGGGTGTGATGTGGGTGGAGTGACTGCTGTTTGTTAGTGATCTGGCTGCTGCATTCTGGAGTAGTTGCAGGGGTTTGAGGGTGAAGGAAGGGAGTCCAAGCAGTAGTGAGTTGCAGTAATCCAGTTTGGAGAAAATGAGGGATTGAAGTTCTCTCCTGTAAGCTTGGTTGAAGAGGAGGGGTTTTATTTTCTTGAGGACTTGTAGCTTGAAGTAACCATCTTTTATTGTGCCAGTGACGTGTTTTTTTAGGTTGAGCTCGGAGTCCAATGTGATGCCTAGGGTTTTTACTTCGGTAATGCATCGGCTGGGTGGTTGGGTGAGTGTGGGAGTTAGGATGTTTTTTGTGTAGTGCTTGTTTACTATGTGTAGTATTTCAGCTTTTGAGTGATTGAGTGTAAGGGAAAGTTGCGTGAGGAGGTTATTTATTTGGGTTGAGTAGGTTTCCCATTTTAGTAGGGTGCGTTGTAAGTTTTCTTTCATGAGGAGTAGAATCTGAACGTCATCTGCATAGATGAAGTAGTGGAAGTTTAGGCTGGAGAGGAGTTTGCAGAGGGGGAGCATGTATATGTTGAATAGGGAGGAACCATGGGGGATGCCATGAGGGAATGGGAAGAGTTTCGATTCGCAGTTGTTTAGTCGCACTTTATATGATCTGTTGGATAAGTATGATTTGAACCATTTGAGGGTTTTGTCTCCGAGTCCGATTTCTGTTAGCTGTGATAGTAGAGAGTTGTGGTTGATGGTGTTGAATGCGGCAGAGATGTCCAGTGGTATTAAGAGGTAGGAGTGTCCGGCATCGAGACATCTTAGGGCGGTGTCTGTGAGGGATAGTAGTAGGGTTTCAGTGCTGAGTGATTTCCTGAATCCATGTTGAGGGGGAGGAAGATTTTGTGTGTTTCGAGCTGTTCTGAGAGTTGGCGGTTGACAATTTTTTCTAGGATCTTCGAGATGAAGGAGAGGTTTGAGATGTGTCTGTAGTTTGCAGGGTCAGAAGGATTCAGTTGTGTTTTTTTTTAGAATGGGTTTTATTACAGCGCATTTGAGCACATCCGGATAGAGACCTTGTTTGAGGGATGTATTATTTATTTATTTATTTATTTATTTATTTATTTATTTAACGAGTTTTATATACCGTCATTCGGAATCATCAAAATAACGCCATCATAACGGTTTACAAAATACAAGGTTACAGGGATAAAGGGGGGTTAAACAAGGGTTTCAAAGGTATTGGTTTAGCGATAATTTCAGGGATTAGCTTGAGAGTTTTTACTGAGATGGGATCCATGGGGTGGGCTGCTGGGTTGATTTTTTGTATGATCTTTTTGACTTCTGTTGAGGCGATGAGGTCGAATGTGGTCCAGGTAGGAGATGCTGTGTTGTAATGATTTGGTCTATTCGGGCTCACTGGGGGGGTTGGTTGGTATTAATTTAGATATTTTGTCCGTGAAGTATTGGGCAAGTTTCTCACATGCCTTCATTGAGTCTTCCTTTGAGAGTGTGTTGAGGCTTGGTTGGGTTAGGTTGGAGACAAAGTTGAAGAGAATTCTGGGGTTGTACTGGTGTTGGTGGATTTTCTTTGAGTAGTATTCTCTTTTGGCTTTGTTGGTGTCAGACCTGTATATAGGGAGCAATGTTTTGTATCTGTCAAGGTGGAGAGCAGTAGGATGTCTTCGCCATCTTTTCTCTGCTTGCCTGAGAAGTTGTTTGGTGTTTTTTAATTCTGATGTATACCAAGGGGTTTTATGTGGGTTTTCCATATTGATAATTTTGGAGATCATCGGGCATTTGGATTTGGCTATTTCTACGTTGATGGAGATCCATGAGTCGATGGCGGTGTTCACATTGTTGATGTCGAGGGAGGTCAGGGCATTGGGAAGTATTTCTATGAGTTCTTCGCTGGGGCATGGTTTGTGGAATTCAATGTATTTTTTGGATTTGTTGGTTTCAGCTTGGAGGGTTTTCAGATGAAGTGAGGTCTGTATTAGTTTGTGGTCTGACCATGGGATGATGATTGTCATAGGTGGTTTGATTGTGGATGTAGTTTTGTCATTGATGAAAATGAGGTCAAGTGTGTGGCCAGATCTCTGGGTAGGTGAGCTGACGATTTGTTTGAAGCCCATTGCGGACATGGTGTTGAGAAGGAGGGTGCATGTGTGTGTGGTTGGGGGGGGGTGGGGGGTGGCATTGATGTGGAGGTTGAAGTCTCCAAGGATGATTGCAGGTAAGTCAGTGTTGATTTGGGAGGATATGGTTTCAATGAGGTTGGATAGATTGTGATCTAGGCATTTTGGTGGGGAGTATAATAGCAGAATTTGGAGGTTTCTTGACTTTAAGAGGCCTACTTCTAGGGGGGGAGGCGTTATGGTGATGGTGTGAGATGCAGTTTTTTTTGGGCCAGGAGGAGTAGGCCACCTCCTTTTTTTTTGGTCTGGGAAGGGAGAAAATGTCATAGTTTGAGCGAGGGAGTTGATTTATTAATGCTGTATCAGATTTTTTGAGCCAGGATTCGGTGACACATAGGAGCTCAGGGAGGTTGTCTGTAAGGAGGTCATGTTTGATAGGGATTTTTTTGGAGACTGACTGGGCATTTACTAGGAAAAGGATTAATATTGAGATGGCTGGTAGGAGGACGTCGGCGATTGTGGGAATTGTTGTGAGGTGTCTTCGGCGATGGATGTGGTTGTGGTTTTTGAGTGAGGTGCAGTTGCATTTCGGATGTGGGGGGTTGGGGTGGGTGTGCATGGTGTTCTGGTGCAGTGAGGGTACATATATTTATATTATTCTTTATGCTATAAGGCATACATGCTAATGCTTTTAAATTGTGTACAAACAAATCATCTTATTTTTCTTATAAAATAGGTTTTTTTAACCTTAAAATATCCTGTTAATAACTTTTATTCTTATGATTATTGTTATCATTATTACCCAACAAAACTGCATGTTTTTCTTCCTTTTTTACACTTCTTGCAAAAGGTATGTCTAGTCATGTTTAGGATTTCATGTAACATCACATATCTCCTTTTATTTTCACAAGTTTACTTACGTTCGTGTTTAAACTGTAAAATAAAACAAAATAAATAAAATAAAGATGAGAGGAGGGTTGATATGTAGATATAGGGGATGCAGTACTGCTTCTGGCCTCCAGATGGTAAAACAGGGGGGCCATGTGATCTTCCTAAAGTAGAGGAATTTATGGGAGTGCCATACTGCTTCTGCCCTCTGGATGGCAAAAAGCAGGTGGACCATGTGGTTGTTTCTATGGTAACTAACCAGGATGCATTTCTTTTTCCCAAGATTCCTCACACAGTCCATGAGGGCTGTACATATAGATTTGAATATGTGATCTCTTTTTTTCTTTTATCGAAGCTAATAAAACATTTCTCTTGCCTTGAAAGGCAGCTCTGATTTTATAAAATATCTTTTCTGTGTGTGGCACAGTGTGCTGGTTCTATCTGTAATAAAAAAAAAAAGGGCAACAGAGCTCAGTTGAAGAAGGAAGGAAGGGGGATGGAAGGAGCGTGAGCTCTGGAATGCCTAAGGAAAACAGCAGCTAATTAATTTACAATTATGATAAACTAGCCTCTTTTTCTAGCTTGCTTTTTCTAAACAAAAAAAAATCCTGGCTTCTACTCATTTTTATAGTTATACAACTGCTAAAAAAAAACCTACAGTCTTGGCTTGGTCTGTCTTTTTTAGTTTCAAATATTTTAAAAAATTAAACCAGGCAAAGGTCCAATTCTCAATGATAATAAAAAAGGAATTTCTCTCTTTTTCTCAAATGCTGTCTGTGCTAACTGCAGTGAGTACAGTGGGAGAGGGGTGATGTGGGTAGGAGTACTCACTTTTTCTCTCTGCTACAAAAAGCAGCAAGGGTGGAGGCGGGTGGGAGTAGTCACTTTTCTCTCTGCTATAGAAATTCTCTGCTGAGATGAAATGTACAACTGGTGACTTTTCTCTCTTTTCCTCAAATAGCACTGTGATTGATAAAAAAATAAAAAGAAAACACTGGCACAAAAAAATGAATGCTTTGTGGCAAAAAGATATAAAAGGATTTTCTGTTTTTAGTTTAATGACAGAAAACAGAAGTTGCTTACTGAGCATGCTCATTCCTTCCAACATGGCTGCCCTCCATGCTCTCTCCCTGTAAACAAAAGATATGACCATTGCAGGGATGATGTCATGGTCTGTGATGTCATTTCAAAATGGCTGCCTGCAGTATGGTTCAAAATGGCTCAATTAAAATTTGCTTTGTTTTGGTTTTACTGCTCATGGGCAGTCATAACATCATTTCCGGTCCATCTTCTATGTTCATCATTTACTGTCTCCAGAAGCTCGCTGCCATTTTGAAAAATGTATTTCCAGTTCCATTCTGCACCCTTCATGAGGGCCAGACTGGGGGCATGACTGGAAATGATGTCATCAAAAAGGGACAAAAGGGGCAGTAAGTGGGCAGGGCTATGACTGATATCAACAAAGGGACAGGGCTAGGGTGAGAAAAGGGGTGGACTTGACCCAGACATGAACAATGATTGGCTGAGAGGGGTCATTTGCAGGGCTTGACGTAGGAGTGAGCATGGCCAGCTGTCAAAACAAAGTTTGGTCAAGATATCTACCCTATAACTACTGTACATTAACAGTTTGTCCTCCTACAACTTAAGAAAACCAGGTACTCTCCTGTTTATCCCCATTCATGAGTGATACTATCAGGCCTGATTTTAAAAAGCATTTACTCAAGGAAAATTGGATTTTACATGTATAAATACACTTTACTCGAATAAGTGGGCTTTTAAAAATTGCTACAATATATGCCATTGAATTGTCCATAGGATTTACTCGAACAAAAGCTTTTGAAAATTGCTGTACTAGTAGTTACATTTGCACGCATAACTCCTTTTGAAAATTACCCCATATTGTATTTTTTTGCATGATGTACCAGTATAAATAAGAATGTAATGGGCAGCCTTGTGTAAGTCATGGAAGAACTGCTAATATGACTACCCTCTCTGGCTCAACATGGTACAAAAGTTACAGACAAAAGGTTTGAACTAGTTGTCAGTTTTGAAAAGAAAGGGGCAGGGGAGCACAAAAATGACAGAACAGGAGTTTTCTACTAGGTCAATGCAGAGAACAATAGGGGGAAGGGCAGCAGCAAAGGTAACAACAGGACACGCAACTCACCTTCAAAATCCTTAAGAATGCAGGTGAAAGGAGCTGAACAAGGGAAAGGAAAAAGTTAGAAGAGTTAGTTAGGAGACTGTCACATCTGCAGCACTACCTTACTGACAGAAAAAAGGGGCAGCAGCAAAGATAACAACAGGACACGCAACTTGCCTTCCAAATCCTTAAGAATATAGGTGAATGGAGCTGAACAAGGGAAAGGATAGAGTTAGAAGAGTTAGGAGACTGACACATCTGCAGCACTACCTTACTGGCAGAAAAAAGGGGGTACTCTCTGATGTTGGTACTCGGACATGAGGATACTAAAAGATGCCTATATTGGATTTGTACCTCTTATAATGAAATAACTGAAGACCCTATTAGCAGTGATGGAACTATGGATGGTAAAGTGTATAAAGAAGGCAGAGTTTACTCAGAACCTATAATAAAGGAAGTCTGAGGAACTGGCTGGAAAAATGAGGCTGAGATCTAACCAGCATGAAGCAATCACATTGCTGCCCTTCTCAGCAGTGAAAACAGGGCAGCAGCATGTTGAAACAATGGCCTTACTAGTATGTAATGGTTTGATTATTGCAAGGAATTGGAATACTCTCTTTTACCTAGCTGTTTAATTATTTCTGAAATGAGTAGTACCCTCCTTTGCTGGTGAGGATTTCTGTGAGGTCATGAATTGAACTGTAATTAAAGAAAAGACTATGGAATATATTTAAACACATAAAATAAGAAGACATGCAAGTAACTCAGCTCAGTATGGAGTTTCAACTGCCTTAAAAAAATATGGATTTAATTTAATTAAAAACATTCGTTGACCGCAGGAAAAAGGTGTGTTCTGAGGAGGTTTCAGTGACATATTAAAGATTTATGTCCATAATCTGAATTTTCAGTTACTGTTGTTATTCACATAAACAGTCTCCTATTTATACTCATAACACTACACCTTTTTTTTGCCTTGGGAAAAATTATGCATATATATTTAGCCTCATAGGAAAGTGATCTTTAAAGCCATCTTATGCACATGTTTTATGTTTGAAAGTCATGTTAGTTTTGAATGTGCATAAAATTGTACATGAAACACTGAAAATTTATCCGGCATGTATTGAATAAAGTTGTGGTCAATACTTTTACAATATGAATGTATACAGAAAGGAATTACATATTAAACAGATAAAACTCATATTACATTTTATTATAAACAGGTACACAGCTGGTATACAAAATGTTAATTCTTTACAGATTCTTCCCCAGTTTCCTTCCAGTCCGCTCCTTAATTGAGGAACTTCCCTACCACTTACCCTAACTTCCCTTCTCCTTCCCCTCTCCTCCCCACTCCTTAAATGTAGCCTACCTTTCTTTTTTTTTTTTTTGTCTCTTAAGTTGCTGCTCCTCTGGAGCAGAAGCAACTTGCACGCGCTGGCAGTCGGGCGCCGGGCGGTGCGTGCTTCCCCAGCACAGCAGCAAATGACCGCTGTACCCAGAACCTCCAGCCCCTCCCCGCCCCCTGGACTGCCCCTTTTCTTTGGCCTGGCTCTTGTGCGCATAACGAGGGTTACACACATGGCTGGGCCCCTTCTAAAATGCGCACAGCGAGCACAAGGCCCGGATTTAAAATTTGCCTGATTGCGAAATACAAAATGCTGAAAAAACCCCACTCAGGATATGTAGCAAATCTGTCATACCACAAAAGCACTAACTCACAGGACTTCAAAAGCAACAACCGTACCTATGATTAGGCAGCACTGAAAATATTACTCTGTGCCCTAGAACACCAATACACCTTCTATTGGCAAAACACAATGAACAAGGCTGCTATAGATCCCTACCTGCTAGCAGAATACCTCAGCTTGGTTACACTTGCAGAACAGACAGACCTTCACCAAATACAGAATGGTTGACAGAAATTAAAAACTCCAAAAAGCCCAGACTCTGTATACAGTGCAAAGCTAGAAAAATGACTTCCTCTCTTTGCCTTATGTACAGCAGCTTCGCCCCTTTCCCTATTGACTAGTGTGTCTTTTTCTCCCCAGACCTCCACCAGAGGACTGGAGCTGGAGATAGAGCCAAGGGAAGAGAGAGGGAGATGTCTGGGAACTGGGAGGGCAGAGAAGAATAGAGGGAGGTTGGATGGAAAAGAGGGAATCTGGGATGGGAAAGAGAGAGAGAGAGAGAGAGAGAGAGAGTTGTCCCTACCCCTACTCTGGTCCTGTTCCCTTTCACATCTTCACCACTTCTTTAGCCTTTCTCATCCTCAGTACTGCATGCTGTCTCTCACAAACAGAGCCCATCCCCTATTCCTACCAGTTTGCAAGCCTGCCCCATCAGTCAGTTCTTCCAAACCAACTAGCCTCCTCCACTTTGCCCACTCAGTCAGCTTGCCCACAATCCTTTCTTTCCCATCAGTCATCCAGCTAATTCCCTAATCCTTGCAGTGTCCTCCAGCTAGCCAGCCAGCCAGCCAGCCAGCCATTCAGTCTACAGTCCTAACCCCCCTCCCAAAGCCAGCCTCAACCACTCTTAGCCAGCATCCAGCCTTGACTCCCCTCCTACAGCCAGTCAGCCTCTTCCCCCCCCCCCCCCCCAGTCTCCAGCTTATGACCCCTGACCAGCCAGTCTCCAGCCCTCTCCACTCCCCAGCCTTGGACCCCTCCTTCCTTCCTTTCCTTCCCCTACTCTTCCCCTATCCCGCCACTGACTCTGTCTTCCTTCCTTCCTTCCTTCCTTTCCTCTTTCTGTTCCCAGCCTGATTCTTTTTTCCTTCCTTCTCAGCCTTGGACCCTTCCTTCTTTCCTTCCTTCCCCAGCCTCTGACCCTTCCTTTCCTCACCAGCCAGCCAAAAGCCTTGGATTTCCCCCCCCCCCCCCCCCCAATCCATCGCAGCTTATCCCATAGCATTCAGTATCTCCTTCTGTCCCCAAAGTGCTCAGTTCTCTGCAGGCTCACTCTGTTCATGACACATGCAGATTAGTGCATGAAAAGTCATGCTGTTCTGCATATTTTGTGAGACCAGCATGAGCATGCAGAGAGCCGTGCAAAGTTGAGACAGTAATAAATGCTTCCAGTATGACTTGCCTTGGAGGAAAAATTGGATGGGCAAGGGCCCAGGTGGCCCATCCCATTCCGATACATATGTTAATTTCATTCAAATATGTGTTTGTAACGTATCTCTTAAAATGTAATTAATAAAATGTGTTTTTAAAAATACCCAGTTGCCAGTCATAGTCATTGACAATAATTTATTAACCTAACTTTTTTCTTCTGTCACTTTCCCCCCTCCTTGTTTCCTCTTTTACCCTTTTGTAAATATGTTATTTTAATTTTAGTTTAAATCTTTATTTCCCCTACCTTTCCTTTACTCCCTAGTTATAATGTTTCAATATGTTTCAATTGTATTATGTTAAACATGTTCGATGTAAAGCGCCGCCACAGGCACTAGTTTCATGTTACGCTGTGAACCGATGTGATATCATTGATGAATGTCGGTATATAAAACTTTTAAATAAATAAATAAATAAATAAACATATTCTAATAGTAACCATTTAACAGTCAACAAGGTAATAAAAGTGTCTCCTTTGACACAGTGGCAGTGACAAGCTGACAAGAAGAGGTGACAGCCCACCTTATTTTCTCTTATGTTTTTCTAAATTTTTTTCTTTCATTCTGAGAAAGAGTTTCAGAATCAGAACCTCTCTCCCTGAAATCCAACAGACTAACGGTTGAACATACAGTAACATAGAAATGATGGCAGAAGAAGACCAAATGGTCTTTCCAGTCCCTCAGCATGCTTCTTATGGTAGTATCTGCCACACCGTGAAGGTTACCCCCATGTTTCTCTTAAGGGTAGCAATTGCCGCTCCATGCAGTTATTCCCAAGGGTTATGATAATCCATAAAAATGTACTGCTAGCAACATTTTTAATGTGTGATGAGCCTTCTTGAAAATTCAGACAGGGCTGCTTGATGAGTTTTGCTTACCTACTTAGCAGTAGAAGTCTTCCTGTGTTTTTTTCCCTTATGTCTGCGCATCAGTGCCCCAGAAGGTAAAAAAAAGTCAGGGCTCGTGTTGGTTGTCTCTGAATCCAATTCCTCTTTCCTGCAAACTCCCCTCCCCCAATCCCACTGAAGCAGAGAAAGATATTGCTTCAAAAGCATCATGGTTTATTGGTTAAGGCTAGTAACTGCTGCTCTGTGTATGTTACCCCCATGCTTATCAGCTCCCCAAACTGTAAAATGGTAACTGCTGAAAGTTACATTTTGCTTTCACTTTCAGATTATAAAAACATGAGGATCAATTGGGATCACACTAGGATAGGCTGGTTGAAAGTATTCCACCTTGAATGGTCTTCCTCCCTTTTCGCCTTGGCTCTACTGTCTGACTTGCAGAGGAAAGAAAATGGAGTTTTCCTTGCCCCATAGACTATAATGTGTCTGAAAACAAAGGAAATGACAAGTTTGGGACATTTTCTGAGTTATGTTCCACTTGATTCAGAAACAATGAAACAAACTGAAAATGGATTCGTTCATCACCTATTAACTATTTTATTTCAAATGAATGCATGCACATGCCAACTTGTGCTTTCCCTTTCAGAATTTGCACAAAGTCTGTGCTGGAAAAGTACCAATGAACTTTGCATTTTCTTGAATAAATTTGAAAATTGCCCAAAATGTAAAATAATTTTAATTGAATAATAATATTATTAATAATAATATTAACTTCTAATATTAAATACAACATAGATGGTTTATTCACTACTCAGAAGTTTTCAGTGCTTTGAATCTTTTCTCTGCTCTGCAAGCCAGGATCCAGGGCTTGGATTGAGCTGTTTCCTGCACCCAGCCCTCCATTGGACCCTCTCCTCCTCCTCCACCTCGTGGCTGTTGACCCCTCCCCCAGCTGGAAGACTGCCCTGCTTCTAACGAATGTGCTTTTAAATCTCCGTACAGGTACTTGCCTTTCTTTTCTCTGCTCTGCAAGCCAGGATCCAGGGCTTGGATTGAGCTGTTTCCTGCACCCAGCCCTCCATTGGACCCTCTCCTCCTCCTCCACCTCGTGGCTGTTGACCCCTCCCCCAGCTGGAAGACTGCCCTGCTTCTAACGAATGTGCTTTTAAATCTCCGTACAGGTACTTGCCTTTCTTTTCTCTGCTCTGCAAGCCAGGATCCAGGGCTTGGATTGAGCTGTTTCCTGCACCCAGCCCTCCATTGGACCCTCTCCTCCTCCTCCACCTCATGGCTGTTGACCCCTCCCCCAGCTGGAAGACTGCCCTGCTTCTAACGACTCCGCTTTTAAATCTCTGTGCTGGATGCTAAGACCCATATTGATGACATCACTTTTGAGCGACACAAAAAAGAGTCATCTATAAAAATCTAACCTGGTCAAGCGTCACGCGCCTAGCATCACGCGTCGAAGGAGCGCGACAAAGGGGCCTGCCCCTTTGAGCGCCCCTTCGAGCGGCCCTGACGAACGGCACCGCAAATCTGACCTCTACTACCCGCTCTGCAATTTTGTGAGAACCACCCCCTTGGTCATCCCCTCTGAATCGCTGTCCAGCTGAAGGCAACGGACAAAGAAGGAAGCGACACTCCTGTTGGGGTAAGAGCTCCATAAATGTAGGCTCTATCCCTTGATGTTGTGAACTGCCCCTTGTTCCCTCTCAGTTGTTTGTACTCGCAACATTTGAAGGTTTTGCCATTTACTGTGCTTATCTCATTGTATTCAACATTTGAAGTCATTTGCCTATTAATGCTCCTCACAATTATTGTATGTTTGCCAACAAATTTACATGTACCCTCCTTCCCCCTTCATTCCAATTAAAAAACAGGTCGTGTCTTACCAAGCCCTACCAGTACCCCATTACCCCTCGCTACACAATCTCCAATCCACACTTCCGCCTCTGCGCTCTCCTCCACTCTTCCGCTTAATACCACCTAATAATTCCTCATTTTCCTTTCTTTTCCCTTTTCTCACCCCACCTCCTAACACCCCAATTACAAAATGCATCAGCACCAGATCACCATTCTCAAATATAACAAATGCAGGCCCAACACCCCCCTATACCCACGACACCACTCTCATATAAAAACCATCCTCCCCTCCATGATCTCCCCCCCTCTTACCCAAATTATCGGTCTCACTGCTCTATCCCTCGTACTCCTCAATGTCCAGTCTCTAAACAAAAAGATACCTCTTCTCTGCAACCTACTCACTGACCAAGACCCAGATATCTGTGCCTTAACAGAGACCTGGCTAAAGGATTCCGATACTGTTCTCCTAAATCAGCTTCCGTCCGAAACATACGACACTTTCTCCATCCCCAGGCCAAAAAGGAAAGGTGGAGGTCTACTTTTAATCATAAAGAAAAAATTTCACATGATTCTCCACCCTACCTCTCCCCCTCCAAAAATTGAAATAGGCCTCTTCAAATCCCCCTCTTTACAATTATGCCTCATTTACGCTCCCCCAGGTACCCTACATAACAACCCGTCGACCCTCATAGAATACCTTGCAACGAACATTTCCATTGACATTCCAGCCATCATACTTGGAGACTTCAATTTGCATGTTGATAGCTCCCCCCGCACCCCTTCATGTGATGCTTTTCTTGAATCATTAAATGCTTTAGGCTATAAGCAATCTATCCATTTTCCTACTCACAAGGCGGGCCATACCCTCGACCTACTCTTCACCAATGCCCTCATACAAACTGACCCCCCTTCTCACACACCCATCCCCTGGTCTGATCATCACCTCATTAAAACCTCTCTCTCCATTAAGACACCCTCCTGCCATGACAACACTTACAAAACCATTCATTACAGAAAAAATTGCACCAGAGATGACCTTATATCAGCTCTCGACAACAAACTTGACCACCTCGAGCTCACCAATGCAGATACAGCACTTGCTTCCTGGTATGACATTACCAACAGCATAGCTAACACCACCTGTCCCCTGCAATCTAAACGTGTCTGTCCGCAAAACAATAAGAGTAAGAAACCATGGTACTCCCAAGAGCTAAAAAACCTTAAACAACAACTTCGGAAATCTGAAAAGATCTGGCGTAAGAATCCCTCACATACTCACCTGGCACAATTTAAATCCTCCCTAAACCTCTATAGTGACAAACTTAACATGACAAAGCGAGACTTCTATGCCAACAAAATACACCAATTCCAATACAATCCTAAAGTACTATACGACTACGTGAACTCACTCACCAAGACAACTACTCCTGACATCCCTGATGTAGTAGCCAAATCCAAATGCGAAGAACTTGCCACATTCTTCCAAACCAAAGTAGATAAATTGCTATCCAAGTTCTCCTCCTCTACCGGTCCCAGCAACCACTTCGAATTGGCCATCAATCAAACAAAGACCAGTAACTATACTAAAGTTCTCTCCTCCCTAGACTGCACTTCCACATTAGAAATAGAAACCTTTATCAAGAAAGCCAAACCGTCCACTCACCCATCTGACACTATACCCACTAAACATCTTCTCACAATACCCAACATCATTGCCAAACCTTTAACAAAAATCATTAACCTGTCCATTAACTCTGGGCAGGTACCCCTCCCCCTGAAACAGGCAATTGTCAAACCTATTCTAAAGAAGCCCAAACTTGACCCTTCTGATCCAGCTAATTATCGCCCTATATCAAATCTTCCATTCATTTCTAAACTCCTTGAAAAAACTGTCAACAAGCAACTTACAGAATACCTTGAAGATAATCATATCCTTGCCCCCGCACAATACGGTTTTCGGAAATTTCATAGTACTGAGACTCTTTTACTTTCCCTGACAGACCACATTATCAAAGGATTTGAGAAAGGGCAATCATACATTCTTGCCTTCCTTGACATATCCTCCGCTTTTGACACCGTCAGCCATCCTATTCTCCTACAGCGGTTGACTGAAATTGGCATTACAGGCGTTGCCCACAACTGGTTCAATTCCTACCTCAGCAACAGAGATTACAAAATTCAATTAGGAAATCACGTATCCAAGGCCATCCCCCTCAACCGAGGTGTCCCTCAGGGTTCTTCCCTATCCTCTACCCTATTCAATATATACATCCTACCTCTCTGTTACTTCCTTTCCAGTCTAAATCTCCCTCATTACATATACGCTGATGATGTTCAGCTGCTCATACCCATCACCGACTCTCTATCGAAAACCATGGATTTCTGGAATGAAACCCTCCTCTCCATTAACAATCTCCTATCTTCCATCCACCTAGCCCTTAATACCACGAAAACTGAAATCATGCTCATCTCACCCCAAAACCAACCAATCCTCCCCCCCTATTACGCAGTTCCAATTTGCCCAACAAGTCCGTGATCTGGGAATCATCCTTGATGGTCATGTCACACTTAAGAAATTCATCAATAACATACTCAAAGACGGCTTCTTTAAACTCCACACACTAAAAAAACTCAAACCCCTACTACATCCCCCCGATTTCCGTACAGTGCTTCAAACTACAATCTTCGCCAAGACTGACTGCTGCAATTCCCTACTTCTCGGCCTACCCAACAATGCCATCCATCCCATTCAAATCCTGCAAAACACCACAGCCCGGATATTGACCAACTTACGTAAACATGACCATATTACCCCTGTTCTAAAAGATTTACATTGGCTTCCAATAGCTTCCCGCATACAATATAAGGCGCTCTCTCTAATCCATAAGGCCTTATACAACCCTGAAATGAATCGGTTTAACGATTCCTTCCATTTACACCAGTCTATTAAGCCTACCAGACATGCACACCTTGCAACCATGCCTATCCCTTCTCCTAAACTCTACAAACTTACTTCCACGAGAGCCCGTGCATTATCTATAGCCGGGCCGACCCTCTGGAATACAATGCCAGTTGACTTACGGCAAGAGGAATGCCTCAAATCTTTCAAGCGGAAGCTTAAGACCTGGCTCTTTGCTAAAGCATACACCTAATTTTTCACTCTTCCTATCCATTATATCCACCTTCCACTCTCCCCTCTACTTTCCCCTTCACTGTCCCTCTCTCCCTCTCTCCCCTCCCTCTTTCCCCCTCCTACCTCTTTCCCCGCTCCTCCCTCCTTCTCAGCTCTCCTCTCTCCTCCTCCCCTTTCTCCCTCACTAGCCTGCCTGCACTTCTTAGTCTTTTTCCATTGTACATATGTATATATTTGCAAACGTTGCTATAATATAATTTAATGCAAACTTTCCCATGTTATCTCCCACCCCCTTTTAATACCTTGTTCGCATGTTTTAATCGTTCAATGTAAAGCGCCATGCCTAGCGCCAGTTTATGTTACAATGTGAACCGATATGATATCCTGGATGAATGTCGGTATATAAAAATTTTAAATAAATAAATAAATAAATAAATAAATCTGAATGCTGTGCCTGTTTGTTAGGTGCCTTGACAATTAAAGCAGGCTATCCAGCCAGAGTGATTCGAAACTGGTCAGATTTTTTTTTTCTATTTAAAAAAATGGTATCCATAACAGTTTGCAAACCATAGGAGCAATAAGGGATGGATTTTAAAAAGCGTATGCGCATAAATCCAGCGGGTTTACTTATTTAACCTGTCTTACGCGCGCCGGGCCTATTTTAAAAAGGCCTGACGACACGCGTAAAGCCCCGGGTCAGTCCGGGGGCGGGGCAGGGTGGTCCGGGGGTGGGGCAGTGTGGCGCAAAAGGTAAGACAAGAGTTGGGGGGGTTAGAGTAGGGCTGGGGGGGAGGTTGGGGGAAGGGGTGGGAAGGTTAGGTTAGGAGGAAGGAAGGTTCCCTTCCAGGCCGCTCCGATTTCGGAGCGGCCTGGGAGGGAACAGAGGAAGGCAACGCGGCTGTGCACCCTTTTGCGTGCGCTGACCCCGGATTTTATAACATGCGCGCACCTGCATACACATGTTATAAAATCGGGCCTACATGTTCGCACGCCAGGTAGCGCGTGCACATGTAGGCCACGTACGCTTCTTTTAAAATCTACCCCTAAGTGATTTGGTTCTCATATTCCAGGATGCAAAGGGAACCTCAGAAATCACTCTTTTAGTAGAACTATTGGAGCATCCACATGAGGTTATGACAGGATTAGGGTCCTCTCAGCCTTGGGCTGATTCTCAGATTCCCTTCTTCCCCTTCAGGAATTTCTCTTCATTCCCAAATCCTGGGAATTTGGATGATCAGACTCCCTTCTACTGTACTGATGGCAAGGTCCCTCCTGTATTCCCAGTTTTGGTTATAGCTGGGTTTTGGGCATCCAGAGATGAGCTGCTAACAGTGATGAGGATCCCATAATGCTCCATAGGAGCTGCAGGCAGCTAGCCAAGGGTGCTTCTACTTTCTAAATGGTATTGGGTATAGCTGCTGAATCCTAAATCCTGGAACAAATGCCCAGAATATTCTCAACACTACCCATCTTTACCTTAGCCAAAACTACAACATGGCTCTGCAGTGCTGTACCATTACAAGTTGAATAAATATTTAACTTCAACCCACACAGAATATGGAGATGACCTCCATACAGATGTGAGATAAGTTTTCTGACTGCTGTCTGCTCTTGCTTTTGTTTAGCAAAAAAAAAAAACACCTTCATTTTCTTGTGCTAAATCATCCATGCAAAAGTTCTTTTCAGATTTTGCCTGCACATCTTGTTGCATGACAGGCTTTTGCCATTGTTACTAAATAAATATACAACTTACCTCTTTTTTATTGCTTAATAACAAAAATCCAAGATACTGACAGTCCCAGAGGTATTTATAGCAAGATCTCCAGTACATTTAAATGCTGCCAATATGATAAAACAGCGCTGATGAAGACCATTTCTAATTTTTTTTTTTTAAAGTTAAAGCACATGGAGCTAGGTTGTGAGCAAAGTTTTAAAATTCATCAGAAGTGTAACAGCTGTCAAAAAAAACGAAGAAAACTGAGATGAGCTGTATTTGCTGGAGCATGGCAGACATGTCCCCCACCCCCCAGTCTGCCTTATTAATAATAGCAGATGGTGCTGGAAATCATTTTAACTAAATTGCAGTGAGCTGTAGTTGTGATTCAAAGATGCTTTTTCCATAGCATCTATTCCGGTCTCTAGCTCATGTGTCTTTCTTAAATATATGAAAAAGAAAAGAATATCTGAAGATTTCCATGAATGAGTTTATAAGCGGCTTATCTTTCTCAGTAGAAATTTTGGAAAAAACGTATAAAGTACCTGGGGCAAGAAACTGCCTGCATTGGTGCAAACACCACAGGTGCTTCTTAGCATTGGAGTCTGTAGTAATAATCAAAGCAAAAGTCTACATGCAATTATGTGTTGATTCTTGCCAGAAGAAAAAGTACCCGCAGAGATGTCTGCCCATCTTTTCTGGCCGACCTTTGCGGGTGTGGACCTTTGGACCGAGACGGAGTTGGTGCAACCTGCAGGCTGGAGCCCTGCAGGTCCCCATCATCGGCTGGAAGTGACAGAAGAGGCAGAGACCCAACTAGAGCTTCACCTATACCAGCCCACGTTCTCCTCGGGTTGAGCCTTTGGTGTAGGGGCTGGCAGGTCTTAGCTGGGGTCCTCTGCTCATGATCCAAAGATCTGTAGCCAAAGCTGGGCATGCAGGCAAAGTCAAAGACAAGCTCAGGTCAAGACTGACAGCATTCAAGGAATGTCCAGTAGTCAGGCATTGGTTAGTGGCTGGCAGCAATCAAGAGAAGTCTAGGAAACAAGCCGAGGTCAATACCAGGTATCCATCCAAGGGGAAGCAGGATGGATAGGCAGGGCAGGGAGATGAGGAGCAGCATAGGAGGCAAGGCACACTGATGAACCAAGGAACTGAAGACTAACCATAGGAACTGACGGACAAGAAGAAGATCACAAGAACTGAAGACGAGGACAACGAACAGGAAATGAAGACAGGAACGAAGACCAGGAACTGAAGAGAGGAGCGCTGAGGTAACTCATAACACAAGAACTGTAGGAGACCTGCTGCTGAGGCAGGACTGCAGGGGGAAATGGCCATTTATAGGCCAAGGCTTGTGATGTCATCTGGAGGTGCTGCATAGGATTTCCTCCCACAGTGCTCTTTACATTCAAGTAAGTTGCACGTGCCCAGGGGAGACAGTGCAGGAAGTCAGTGGTGTCCTGCTGCGCTTCACATCGGTCCTGTGAGGTCACGGCGGCCTGCTCCGCTTCTTCTCCAGAGGTCTTCAGCATCGGGGCTGGAGGTAAGTGCAGCGGTTCATGGGGGGGGAGAGGGGGGGAACCCGCGGACCGCCAAACCCAACACCGACAGAATGCGCGCAGTTTTGAAAATGTAAAACTAATCATGCTTTTCCCTTCCTGGACTCTGGAATCACCTCTGTATTATGCAGGTAAAAGTAGGCACAGTAATCCACAATGCACAAACTTTTACCTGCATTGTGGTTGGTTGGGCAGTTTTCAAAGTGTCCATTTCCATGAATAAATCACTGTTTTACCTATGGAAATGGCTTTCGTTATTGCCCTTACTATATGCATATAAACAGTGAGGACAGTTTTAAAGGGATCTATCCAGATAAACTAAATATATCTGGCCACATTCTGGGCAGGCCCCCAGGGATGGGATAAACTGGCAGGGGGGAAGTGGGGGGGAGGGGGGGGAGGGGGGGGGAGGAGAAAATTAGGTAGATAGCACTGATTTTTAGTGCTAGTCACCTAAAGTGCTTAATCAAATCTGGGTGCTGCAGTAGCAGTCCCAAATCTGACCAGGCAGTACTCGGAGTCCTCTCTCACAGCTCAATACATTGGAAAACTCAGGGAAGAGGGGACCCTCCAGAATTTCAAATACAGATTCTGGAAAGGTGGATAGTAGAATGGTACTCTGAGAAGGGGATTGGAAGTGATATATTGAGTATCGGTCAGGGATCAGGGCTTCTCCTAACATGTGTTTGTTTATTTTTTTTTATTGAGTGTAGGGAGGTAGATTGGAGTTTGAGAGACATTTTTTTTTTTAACTTCGGGTATTGGGCAAGAGGGGGATTAGAACTTGCAGGAGTATTTTTTAAATTCTTTGATTTTCTTGAGAGAGAAAGATCAAGATTTGGGAGACTTTTTTTTAATTCTCGGGGTGTCAGGGGGTAGGGAAGAGGATGGGAATTGGGGACAAAGTCCCTCATGAGAGGCTTCTACGAAAACTAAAAAGTCATAGGATAGGAGGCGATGTCCTTTTGTGGATTACAAACTGGTTAAAAGACAGGAATCAGAGAGTAGGATTAAATGGTCAATTTTCTCAGTGGAAAAGGGTAAACAGTGGAGTGCCTCAGGGATCTGTACTTGGACCGGTGCTTTTCAATATATATATATATAAATGATCTGGAAAGGAATACGACGAGTGAGGTTATCAAATTTGCGGATGATACAAAATTGTTCAGAGTAGTTAAATCACAAGCAGATTGTGATACATTACAGGAGGACCTTGCAAGACTGCAAGATTGGGCATCCAAATGGCAGATGAAATTTAATGTGGACTTTTGGCAAGTCTTGTGTGGGTCAGGAGGCCCCCCCACCTGGCTAAAAGTACCTGGGGGTCCAGCGGGGGTCCGGGAACGACCTCCTGCACTCGAATTGTGTTGCCGTACGGCTGGCGCCATTTTGCAATATGGCCATATGGCCATTTTGCAATACAGCAACACGATTCGAGTGCAGGAGGTCGTTCCCGGACCCCCGCTGGACTTTTGGCAAGTCTTGTGGGGGTCAGGAGGCCCCCCCCCCCCCAAGCTGGCCAAAAGTCCCTGGGGGTCCAGCGGGGGTCCGGGAGCGATCTCCTACGCTCGTGAATTCGGGGGACAGGAACCAAAATGGCGCCGGCGCTACCTTTGCCCTGTCGGCAAAGGTAGCGCCGGCGCCATTTCTATCAACGCACCCGTGGACCGAGAGTGGAAGATCACACCGGGACCCTCCACTGGACCCCAGGTAATTTAAGACATTTTGGGGGGGTTCGGGAGGGTGGGGGATTTATTTTAAAGGGTCGGGTTGGGTTTTAGGGTTGTTTTAGGTGTGCCGGTTTTCCCGCCCTCCCCCTTCCCCTCCCCCTTCCCCCGATTTACGATTTTTGACGATAAATCGGGGGAATTCCTATTATATATCGCCTCTAACGATTTTTGACGATTTAAAATATATCGGACGATATTTTAAATCGTCAAAAAATGATTCACATCCCTATCTGAAACCTCTTTTCCATCTGCCCACATGACTCATGGTAGCAGCAGCAATAGCAGTATCTTTCCTGCCAGAAATGGCTGTCCCTACTCAACTCTCAAATTATCCTGATGTAACAAAGCTCAAGAATTAATGTTTCATTTCTTGCACAAAACATATCGATAACCCCTGTTTTTCTCTAAATTTAGCACAGCTAGGCCCCTATGTTGGAAAGGGTGTGGGCACCCCATGTTTCACTTTCATATGTGGTGGGACTGTCTCATTGTTAATAATTTTTGGCAACAGCTTGGGGCCTCAATTGGAGAGATTTTGGGCCAAACACTTCAGCTTACAACACCCCTTTGCCTGCTGGGAAGATAGGATGATCTTGTTTTGTCCAAAACTGGGAGACTTCTGACTGTTCATTTGTTACATGCAGCTCATATCACCATCGACTATTACTGTAAATCAAGATGGTAGTAGCAGATATCGCCATAATGGAAAAGATATCTTTTTTACTACTGAAGAAGCATGGCACATGTGATGCTGTTTGGAAGACTTACTGGCAATGGAGGCACTGTATTGACCGAAATTTCTCAGAGTTTCTTAAATTGCTGAGCTTGTTTGTATAATGTTATTGATTAATTGTGTGTTATTTTCATATTGTTATGTCCTTAAAATAGAGTATAAAAAAACTCCAGCACTGCTTCTTTACTAAGGGAAGTATGTTCAGATTTGGATCAAATTAATATGGATTTGGGAATGAGTTTGCTTCTAAATTAGATTATAAACCTGGGCCAACTCTTCATGTGACTTCTTGTGATGGAATCTGAAAAAACTGTTATGAATATGGTTGAAACGAAAAGGGTGTTGTTTTTGTGTTGGACATTCAAGTCATATATTTCTCAATGCATTTGTATCATTCTGAATAAACATAAGAAATTCACTTCTTTGAGTGATAGTTTTAACTTGTTGAAGGCTGAACATAAGAACCTAAGAAATTGCCATAATGGGTCAGACCAAGGGTCCATCAAGCCCAGCATCCTGTTTCCAACAGTGGCCAATCCAGGCTACAAGAAACTGGCAAGTACCCAATCACTAGGTAGATCCTATGCTACTGATCAAGTAATAGCAGTGGCTATTCTCTAAGACATCTTGAAATGGCAATTCTTTTTCCAGCTAAGCTTAGAATTGTTATAAACAACAATCAATATCTTCACAGAATATGGCAATGCAAAATTATTTGTAGATAATGAGGTATTGAAGATTAAAAGACATAGAATAGATGTTCCCTCCAAACATGAGGATGATTCTTTTATTTTTCTGATCTTACTTTTTAAAATTGCATTAACCAATTGTATTGTCTGGTAATGTTTGAGAAAAGCATACTATAAAATGTTTGATGTTTCAGTCAAATATTATGTTTGTTTTGGTCTGTTTCTCAATTGTTTTTGTATAATGACCTAAGTGTCTCATCAGAGATTAGGAGCCTATCATCTTGGCAAATCTTTCTGTGCTGAATCTTGTTTTCCCTTTTGGGTGATAATGGAATATTATTTTCCAGTTAGTGAAAATTTAACATGATTTATTTTGCTTATTTTCATTGCATTTCTGTTTTTCCTGAATGTTCAGTGTTAGAGGAATGCTGATGAATAATTTATTAAATAGAAACTTAGAAAAAGCATAACCGGCCTTTTCATTCTGGGATAGTGGCCCTTGCCCTGTAAAGTACCAGCCAGGAGAGATACCTTGAAATAATAATGTACGCAACCAGGACTATCTCCTTCCTCCACATTTGCCCTTCACAAATAACAAGACAATGAATACAGAACCACAAACTGGAATCAAAAGTCCGCAGCTTTATTGAACAACACCAAAGTGCCTGAGCCCAGATAACACCCACCCCCCTCCCCTTTGGAACTCATCAGCAAATATCTGCCACCAACCAGCAGGATGATCATCACCACCAGCTAAATTACTCCCTCTCTCATCGGTTCTTGAACCAATTGCTCCATAAAACTGTCATTTATTCCATCCAGGAACTTTATCTCTCTAGCATAACCTGATGATACATTTACCCAGTCAATATTGGGGTAATTTAAATTTCCCATTACTACCACACTACCAATTTGGTTAGCTTCCCTAATTTCTCTTAGCATTTTACTGTCCATCTAACCATCTTGGCCTGGTGGATGGTAGTATACCCCTATCACTATAGTTTTCCCTAACACACAAGGGATTTCTACCCATAAAGATTTGATTGTGCATTTAGTCTCATGCAGGGTGTTTATCCTGTTGGACTCTATGATATCCCGGACATAAAGCGCCACACCACCTCCCAGGTACTCCCCTCTGTTATTGTGATATAATTTGTACCCCGGTATAGCACTGTCCCATTGGTTGTCCTCTTTCCACCATGTCTCTGAGATGCATTGCGAATTAAGTCTATGTCATCATTCGCTGCTATACATTCTAATTCTCCCATCTTACTTCTTAGACTTTTGGAATTAGCATAAAAACATTTCAAAGTTTGTTTTTTGTTTGTATTTTCATTCTGCTTTTTAATTGATAGGGATAAGCTAGAATTTTTTAGCTCAGGTGAGTTTTTAGTTACAAGCACTTGTGCTATTTTTCTTGTTATTGGAACCTCACTAATGTGTCATTAGTATCCTTTGAAGATACCTCCCTCTGAGCCATGCGCTGCTGAGCGACTGTTGGCTTTCCCCTTTGTTCTAGTTTAAAAGCTGCTCTATCTCCTTTTTAAAGGTTAGTACCAGCAGTCTGATTCCACCCTGGTTAAGGTGGAGCCTATCCTTTTGGAAGAGACTCCCCCTTCCCCAAGACGTTCCCCAGTTCCTTACAAAACTGAATCCCTCTTCCTTGCACCATCGTCTCTTCCACGCATTGAGACGCCGGAGCTCTGCCTTCCTCTGGGGACCTGCGTGTGGAACAGGGAGCATTTCAGAGGAGGCTACCCTGGAGGTTCTGGATTTAAGCTTTCTACCTAAGAGCCTAAATTTGGCTTCCAGAACCTCCCTACTAGTTTTTCCTATGTCATTGGTGCCCACATGTACCATGAGAGCCGGCTCCTCCCCAGCACTGTCTAAAATCCTAGCTAGGTGACACATGAGGTCCACCACCTTCGCACCAGGTAGGCATGTTACCAGGCGATCCTCACACCCACCAGCCACCCGGCTGTCTACATTCCTAATAATCGAATCACCAACTGTGACGGCCGACCTAACCCTTCCCTCCTGAGCAGTAGGCTTTGGAGACACATCCTTGGTGCAAAAGGACAATGCACCATCTGGAGAGCAGGTCCTTGCTATAGGATCCTTTCCTGCTGCACTAGGTTGATGCTTTCTGATCTTGAAACCTTCTTCCTCCAAGGCAGCACCAGGACTGCCAGTCTGAAGTTGGGACTTGGCTACTATGTTCCTGAAGGTCTCATCTATATACCTCTCTGTCTGCCTCAGCTCCTCCAGGTCTGCCACTCTAGCATCCAGAGATCAGACTCATTCTCTGAGAGACAGGAGCTCTTTGCATCGCATGCACAAGTACAATTTCTCACCGGTGGGTAAAAAATCATACTTGTGACACTCGATGCAAAGACTGGGAAGCCCCCCCTCTTGCTGCTGGCTTGCTGCCTTCATCTCAAATTTGTTCAGTTCCTAATTAAATTTTAGGTTGCTATGGGAATAGGAATGTGTCTAATAAGCATCCTTTAAATTCACTTATGTCTGGTAGTAGCCTACAGGGGAATGATCAAACTCTCAATTAGGTGTGGGGAATTCGTGAAGTGAAGTTAAAAGGCTGCTTTTGTTTGTTTGTTTTTTTTAGTGTGAAAGTGGCACCTGCCTATAAATTAAATGATGAGCTAGGGGTGGGTGGGTGAGGGATGGGAGGGTTGGAAAAATACAGTCTAACTTCTGTTTATTTGCTGCCTTACTGACTATTAAAAGCACAAAACACACAAACACACTAAATAATATTCCCCAATAGTTAACTTTGCCCCAATACTTTTAAAAAAGAAAATTTCCCAAGCAAAACCTACTGATTCCTTTCAGCCACCAGCAAGGTGTTCCTCTCCTCTCAGTGTTCCCACTGGATTGTGGGTTACTGAGATCTTGCCTTGCACTATATATTGTGTTTCTAAGGTAATTAGTGCAAAACAATCCCTTTGGAGAGTTACAGTACAGTTAGTTGTCCTGAGTGACTCACTGCTGTTCTGATTAACAAATGTTGGTACCTAATCAAATCAATCTCACAACCTTAACACTTCAGTTAGTCAACCAGACTGACTCACTGCTCTCTTGATTAACAAATTAAAGAGTCATGGCTCAATGTTACATTTTTGGTTAATAAACCCAAGAACTCCACTCCTTAAGTAGCTCTAGCCACCAACTCGCTAACCTGAAAATCCCCAAAAAAGGCTAAAACAAAAGCTACCCGAAAAAGACAGCATTCATACCGCGAAGAACAGGTATATGGTAAAGTCTCCCAGAGTTTAAGCAAAATGTCATGAGTAATAGGTAGTCTCCCATCTGGGATTTTCACTAATCCCCTGGACTACCCAAGTCACAACCTACGAATCAAAAATCAGCCCATCGGGAAATACCACCCATGCGCTTGCATGAAAAATGAGCATCCCGCTGTCTAGCCACCAACATCTTGGACACACCCTCAGCTCTCGCTTTCTCAAGAAACTGTAATAAGAGCATATCGGACACTGGTCCCCCATGCCAGCCCAAGGACAAAAGGAACAACACCACCTTACTAGCACCATTCATATAACTCATCCAAATAGAAGGGGCTAATGATGCCCGCAGCAGCCTCCAAGCTTCCGGGAACCAAATTTCCAAAGGAAAGACGGCATGACCGCGCCGTATGGATCCGTTTCCGGCGCAAGCTGATGAAACAGATCCCACTTGGAACGAGAGAGAAAATCAGCCACACTGTTAGCTACTCCTGGCACATGCCAAGCCCAAATGGTAACATTTAAAGATATACAAGGAAGGATCAGTTCTCGCAACAAATCAGAAATAAGCAAACACTTAGCTGATCGCTTGTTAATGACTTTGACTACACCCAGATTGTTGCACCAGAATATGACTTTTTTTATTACTATGATGCGAGCCTCATAAACAAACCGTGACTACTATCAGAAATAACTCTAGGAAAGTGATGTTCTTTGTAGTCCCCAGCAGCGGATTCCTGAGGAAGACCGGCCCGGGGATTTGCCGCCCAGGCCGGCCCAGACACATCACGTGGTCTGCCGAGCGCTGCTCCATCACGGCCGCGCACGGCAGACCACGTGACTGGAGCGGCCGATCCACCGGGGGATGCCCGATCCCCCGATAGGCCAATCTGCCCCTGGTAGTCCCTAGTAATTTCCAGTTCTCAGGCCACAAGGCTGCATACCATGAGCCTTGGCAGTAAAAGCACCAAAACCAACGGAGCCCACCACATCAGTAAACAAATCTAAATAACCACATCAGTAAACAAATCAAATAACTCTCTTCAACCACTACAGATGCTACAAAATGCAGCTGCACGCTTGCTTACTAACACGTACCGCCACGAAAATATCACACCAGCGCTACAATTCCTATACTGGCTTCCAATCACCTCAAGGATATTATTCAAAGTGCTTACCCTTATACACAAGTCATTACATAATCAAGATATGCACTGGTTCTCTGATATTTTTACAGTCCAAACATCAGACAAACCAATAAGTAAAATGCACCAAGCTAAACTCTCCTTTCCTACGCTCAAAAACGCAAAATATACTTCAACAAGAAAGAGATCATTCACGATAGCTGGAATCAACTTATAGAACAAAATGCCCACAGATCTGCGCCAAGAACCCTGCCACAAGAAATTTAAACAGAACATGAAAACCTGGCTGTTTAAACAAGCCTACAATTTATGAATACTTCCCGTCAATCAATAATATTTAATAGACTAATTATGGAGTTACTAACGCTACAGCTTCTTTCATTCACTCTTAGCACTCCCTTTTTGACACATATACATGCAGCTCTCTTAATTGTAATTTTATTTGATATTATTATTTTCGAGTCTTATGTGATCACTTATGTACCCTTTTATCTTTTTTAACCTTTCCTATTTTATTTTATAGTTATAATGTTATGAACTATGTACTCTTATCTACCTGTTTTGGATTGTAAATCTTTTGCTAAGTTAATGTTCATTGTAAACCGAGGTGATATTTATTAACGTGCCGCGGTATATAAAAACCCTTAAATAAATAAATAAATAAATAAATAAATCAATCCTGATTCGACAAGCCATCAGACTACCAAATAAAAGTCCTGTTAAAGTCAATTAAAAACCTATCCCAAATTCTCAAGTCCTCCTGCATTCCCTTGTTAATACGGATATGGTGGTAACTCCTACTGATGCCACCCATAGCAAATTAAAATCTGCGAAGAAAGACCTTCCCATCGGAATGACCCGGCAAGCAAAGTTTAAATTCCCCACTAATGCCTGAAGCTTCTCTAATGTCAACTTAGCTTGCAATAGCACACTTCGGACTACCTCTCTCATGTTATCCACCTTCCCTGTATGTACCAGGATCAGTCCAGACTGCAGTATTTCTCTGACTCCAGCAGATTGAGAGAGCATAACCTGCGGTCCTGATCATCTCCAAATTGGGAAGGGTTCCTCTGTCATTTATCTGTCAGGTTTGATTTACTTTATGGGGAATCCTCTGACTAGATCAATTCTTTAAAAAAAGAAAAAAAGAAGAGCCTTGGCAGGCCAGGCAGGGCATTGCCCTATAGCCTTTTCCCAGAGTACTCTTGGTCCCCTGCCCAGTGAGTAGAAGGGGGAGGATTCACCGGTGGGTCGGTCACTCTCCCCCTCTTCTCCAGAGACGCTGCATTCCTTGGAGACACTTGTTGCAGAGAAGTTTAATTCCTCTGCAGCTCATTAGTTCTGTGTATCAGGGAGAATGCTCCCCTGTGTGATTATTAAAATTTACTTTGAAAAAAAAAAAAAGAGAGTTGCTGAATTTTAAAGAGTGAAGGTTCTTGTTTTTTAATACGGACCTGTTTGCCCCACGCCTGCCTTGCTCACTCGGGCCTCCGGACGGGGTGGCTTGCCACCTGACAGCGTTTCATGCCGTTTCGTGCCTTTTTCAATGCCGCGGGGAGCATGGCATGTGGGGAGCCGGGGTACCGGCTCTCCCGCGAAGGCCTCTGCTCCCAGTGCATTCTTGGGGGCGAGGGGCCTTAGCAGCGGCCGATTTCGGGCAAAGAGGTAGCCCTGCCGCGCCAGAGGGGACACAGGTCAGCGTCGCTCCCCCACAGGCAGAGTCCAGACATGCTCCCGATCTCGGGGGAAGTGGCCACTTTGCCTCCATTGGAGCCGGCGGTGGCCATCTTGAATCAGCCCGATACTGATGCAGCTTCTATGGGGGAGGGAGAGGAGCTTCCTCCTTTGTCCCCACCAGCACTCAGCCCTCAGAGACACCGCGATTTTCAGCGTGACTCAGGTCTACCTCCGTTTTCTCCAGCGGGGGAGCCCTTAAAGAGACCTCTCCCTTTTTCTTCCCAGTTTGTTTTGCTTCTCCATAAGGCTTATATGGAGGCAGAAACTGACTAGGAAAATCAGTCTCCTGTCCCAGCTAAGGTTTTTAAGGGCCCAACATTCCAGGAAAGCTCAAGATCGGGAGTGCCTTCCATGGTCCAAACTACTGGACCTCCTAGTCAGGTCTCGGCTACAGATCCTGTTTCTCAAGACCCTATCACTCAGGACCTGGGTGATGATGTGGGTAGTGCGGATCCAGTGGAGGGGGACAATCCGCAGATACTCCGCTTGTTCCACAAGGAGGAGCTGGACCCATTAATTTCGCATGTACTTCAGGAACTTGAAATCCCAGTCCCACAGGCAATTCCAGATACTTCGCCAGGAGACTAGGTGTTATCGGGACTCCGCGCGCCACCGCAAACATTTCCTTTCCATCCATAACTTTTGCAGATCGTCTCCCTGGAATGGGATACCCCAGAAGCTACCCTGCGGGTCAGCCAAGCTATGGAAAAGCTGACAGATAAATGACAGAGGAACCCTTCCCAATTTGGAGATGATCAGGACCACAGGTTATGCTCTCTCAATCTGCTGGAGTCAGAGAAATACAGCAGTCTGGACTGATCCTTGGTACTACAGGAACAAAAATTAAAAGGTAAGAACTAATTTTCCTTTGTCAACAGGCAGGCGGGAAACTATAGCCAATGGGTACAATTCAACCCCAAGAAATACCAATTGTGTAACAGGACCTTCTGTTTTACTCTCCGCAATGGAGATTCCAAAATCTGCTGCCACCGCACGAAAACATTGCAGCAATTCAGCACATTCAGGAATCGCCTTTCTGCCCACCAACCAAAAATCATCCGAGCGCTGCTCAACCACCCAATGCACAAAAGTACTAAAGGCCCCAAAATAAGTGCATGCAATAGAGAAGCCCATTGGCATACACTTATCAAAATAATAAGCATTATCAAAATGAAAACCAAATAAATAAAAATTAGCAGGTTGAACAGGAAGCAATCTAAACACAGACTATATAGCCATTAGGGCTTCCCTCCGAGGATGTGGACCTTCTGCATGGCTGAATCGAAGGACGCATACTGGACCATACAGAGCTCCTTAAGAATAAAACCATTCACCGAATTTCCTTCGGGGAAGGACAAGTTATGAATGAGCCTGTACTTTCCCACTTCCTTTTTAGGGATCACTGCTAAAGGCAATAACACTATTGTCTGAAATGGAGGATCAACAAAAGGACCCACAATTCTCCCAAGTACAATCTCCCCCTCTAATTTTTCCCTAGCTACCTTCACCATTCTATGCACGGATGGGCAATTCCCCCTCCCCCCCCCCCCCCAACACACACACACAACATCTGGAACTCTAAAAGGAATATGAAAGCCAAATTGAAATCTCCGGTTTAAAAGAAGTCCTATCTCAGTCCATGGATATACCTGAAGCCAAGGCAACAAAGCATCAACTTTAATCGGTGTTGGAGCTCACTCGAATGAGTCTCTGACTGGGACCCTTGGAGGAGGATCCCGAACAGGACCCGTTTCACTTGATACATTTAGAGGCTGAGTGGTTCGCATCACAATTGGAACAGACATGCTTAAACTTATAGTCTGGGAACAAGCATCTGGAATGATTAAGTCGCCATCAGACATCCAGAATGCTTGCTGCTGCCCGACCCACGCCTCCCTGCGTGGGACCAGTCCAAAAGGGCCGACCACCAGAGATAGGCACATTGCCACTCACTGAAGAGGAATCTTTACTTTCCATTTGACTCAGCATTAGCCCAGCATCATGGGTACCTCAAGACATAAATTTATTTTCCTCTATAGATTCCTGAAAACGCTCATTATAATTGAGTCAGGAAAGGCCCTCATATTCTTTACTGGCAGCCAGAATGGTGTTGGCATAAGCCAGCAGAGGCCCATACTGTGTGGGGTCATGATGACCCACAACACTTGCCAGCCAAAGGAAGGTTCTAATCTAATTGTGAATATTGTGCGATACCTTCTTCTGAGTCCCGGAAAAACGATCAATGTAGTCTGCCCCACCGCCTCTGCTTGATCCTCCCCCCTTTCAGAACCCCTGAAGGTAACTCACCATGCTGCCCTGCACTGGTGCCCGGAGATGGAGCAATCAAGATATTTTCTGCTGCAGATGTCAGATCATTGCACCATGAGTCTTGTGGCGAAGTACCTGGTCTCTCTGAGGAATCTCGCACTGAAGTACTCCGCGGAAGAAAACAAGAAGCCACAGCCACTAGACTAGTACTGCTCATGGCACCCAAACTTCCTCTCTTCGCACCCACCCCTCTTTCTGCCCCGGTTACACCAGGAGGAAAACCCCAGCCAGGGTAATTCCCCATATAAGGACACCATCCCATCTGACCAAGATTGCTCACCACAGGCCCACCAAATTCAGGACTATAAGAGCAGAAAGCAAGAGGGGTACCCCAACTCACGGTGCTAGAAGAAGTTCCCACCGAACCAGGACTTAGGCAGTGGTGGAAGGAGTCCTCCCTCTGAGGGAACCACTGCAGGTTAAAGCCCTCACAAGGGCTCCTAATATAAGGGAATTTCCCCGAGCTGCTATTGGAGGGAAAAACCTAGTGAAGGATTGCTCTCAACTCACGCAACACCTCCAAGACCTTCTGAACCAGCTCTTACGGCCCCACTCTGCCACCCTTCCCACCATTCAGGACCCCAAAACACAGGACCTGAGGCCGGTGCCTCATTCCCCCGACAGAGAGTTCCCTCACCCAGACCCGGTACCATCCATCCCATGCAAAGCAGAAGCATTATCTGAGGCAGGGTTAGGATTTACAGTTGCCAAACACCCACCCAGAAGAGCCCCATTCTTTTGCACCACTTTGGTTCCAAATAGAGATGTGATTCGGGCGAACCTTTTGGTTCGGCCTTCGTTATCTGCCAGCAGCAGTTCGGGCCGATTTTTTTTGGCTGCCTCGAAATAAAAACCATAAACCCACCACAACCCTTTAAATTCAATTAACTACAACCCCCCCCCCCCCATCCTCCCTACCCCCCCAAAACTTGCCGAAAGTCCCTGGTAGTCCAGCAGGGGTCCCGGGAGCTATCAATATGCCAACAAGAGTGGTACTTTATACATACTGCTTTTTCTGATCTTCTGTTTGGAAACTGAATTCATTCAATATATGTAAACATGCTACCATACTTCAATAAATAGGCTTGTTAAAAATGTATGCTGCTTTAAAATAAAATATGATAAACTAAAGTAACATTTTCCCAACTTCATAACTGTAAAAAATATTGTGAATTCTGCAAGTATCCATTGCAGCAGCTTATTGTTTTTCCCTTTAGTTAACTGTGAGCTATTTTAGAGTGATGTTGGCTTCATCGTTACATTTTCGAAAATTGTATTCTTACTGTTGGTTTGTGTTCACTCAGTTTCTGCACTGCAGAGGTGGCTGTAGCATATGACTTCTGTTAGTAGACAATTATGACTAATGCAGTACACATCACAGTGAAATCTCCCTTAAGCTAGTCTGCATGAGTCACAGGAGCTACCATTCTCTAGAATAATAATGAGTTAAGGAATAATGGACTCCTAAAAATTAATGAGATGGCTTAGTTAAGAAATACAGTACACTGTCAGTTTGTGTCAACCTGTGGTTCCAATAAGATATTCCCTTTTTTAGCAACTGTGTGCAGCGGACCCATAAATTACCATAATTTAATTAGGCCATAACCTTAAATAGAGTGAGGTGTTCATAGTTTGGTCTTCATAATTCCATTGTCTGCATGATATAACAATCAGTACACATTAAAATACTCTAAACAGTTCTGACACCTTATGGCATATAATTTATAGATCGATAACTTTTTGTTCATGTTTTATTCATTGAGAATCATGTTTTCCTATGCTAGATGATGCATGAAGGAGAATGATTTCAAGTTACTGTAGTTTTCAACATTTATTATTTATGCATATGTTTACAAGTGCTTGTAAATTGAAGAACTGTGCACATTTATTAGTGAATACATAAAAGTCAATGGCATGAACAGGAACAGCAACTAGGGAAAGTGGTATGTATGCTACAGGAAAGGAAAAAGGGCAGCAACGTCCTCTTGGCCATACAATGATGGTGGGTACTTGATCTGAGTTTCCAGGCCTCACAACTCTGTCCCAAGCAGACAACCAAGCACACAGGGTCTAAGACTAGCCACAGAATACATTGGTTGTTAAATGCATCACACTGTTGCACTTGATATTAACAAGAGCATGTGTTAAGTGCATGTGGTAAGTGCATTTATTGCATCTGCTTAAAGATGTTCTATTGGCAAAGATCCTCCATGCTAGCAGGGGTGGGGGTTCAGAAGGTCAGGAGGACATTTCCTGTAATGCAGGGATTAGAAGGATGGGGAAACTTCAGTATTGGAAAGGTGAGATGAGAAGACAAGGTGTCCTTTACCCAGCGAGAATTGAAAAGCCAGGGGTTCTTCCACCAGGCTAACCAGCCTATTTAATTTGGTCCAGTCAGCGCAGGGGAACATATATACAAAAATAGATCTACAGAATGCACACACAGAAAGGATCATGCTCCCGATAGTATGGCCCTTTGAGTGCCTGTAGTATATTAGGCAGGGGTGGGCATTCATTTGCAACAAAATAGGAAATACCAATGATATTTTCTATCTCATTGCATTTCAAGAATTTAAAAAAATGATAGAAAAACGCACGAGATTTTGTGCTGTTTTTCCTATCATTTTTTTTTTGTGGGGGGAGCCAAAAAAAGAAAATAAAAAAATAAAAACTCAGACCCTACCCAACCCTTCTCATTTTTTACAATATTGAGCCCCCCCCCCCCCATCCAGCAGCAGATCTCTCCCTGCCCAGCCTCCTGATTGCCTAAGGACTCACTAAAAACTGGTGGTCTAGTAGGGGGTCTGGGAGTGGCCCCTGTCACATGATATGGGCAAAGGACAGCCGGCGCCAATTTGACTAATGGCAGCCACCTGCCTGGGAGCAGGTGATTGCTCCTGGCCCCCCCCCCCCCCCCCACCCCCCGCTAGACCAGCAGGAGTTTTTGGTGAGTCCTGCGGGGTTGTGAGGGTAGACATGGTCCATTGGTGAGGAGGGCTCACTATTTTAAAAAAGGGGAAGGGTTGATATTTTTTTGTTTGGTTGTTTTGGTTTTTTTTTTAACAAAACCAGGAAACCAAAAAAAAAAAAGATCCGGACCGAAAACGAAAACACGATGGAATTTTTGTAGCCTACCACCCCCATTATCAGGCACTAAGCCCGATGTCTGGCACATGCTGAAAAAGTGGATAAGCCCTAAACTGACTGATTTTATTGGATTGTTGTTTTTAGTAGTTTGTATTCCTTCCACATCAGAGGGAAGACAAGCAGTGGTTTCTCGATTTGATGATCAGTGTGCAAGCGTATAAGGTTAATTTGCTGCAAGATCTGTCATTAGGATGCCTTGTCCTTTGTGCTGCAAAGATAAGCATTATCAGATTTTAACACATAGCAGAAAAATGAAGAACCTTAACGTTAGATAAAGTATTTTTATTAATGAGTTATCTACTTGAAAGGGAGAGTTTGGGAATGTGGCCAGAATCATGGTTAATTAATTTTGAGGGTCATAACCCATGATGCTATCTAAAAACGACACTTTACTTTCCAGGGAGCTTTTTCATTTCAATACTCAACACTGCAGGCATTTAAGTGCTTCTCTTTTTTCAGTATTACTGTAAGATATTTCTGTTTTCCTTTTCAAGGATCTATAAAATACAGAATTAATATTAATACAATTTTTCTCAAAATGTGCATGTTTTTTTAAATTTGGATTTGTGAACATCCATATGTTCAAATAAAGGTTACCTGAGGATTAGTCACCACAAATGTGAACTTTGAGGGCACACTTTTTTTGCACTAATTGCATGAACACTTTGCTCAGTGAGCTATTTTCCTGAAATTGAAACAGGCTACAATGTCAATCCTGTTAACGTTGGAAAATTGGGACTGTTGGAGTTATTCCTGTGTAATCAAAGATGCTATACATTTGGGGCCAAAACAAAATTAGGGCAAAGTCAGGATTTTGCATATATTTGAAATAGCATTAACTGTGCACACAGTGCTCGGAGCCGCCACAAGCTCCAGCTCCTTTCAGAATTCTCGCTCCAGGACTGACCCAACTCTGCTTATCCCCTGGAATGGTGAGACGTTTCTCAGTGTTCCAAGTACTTTCCTTACAGAACTGGATTAAACCCTCACCATAGCTTCTCCATAAGAGTGGAAAGGAACAGTCCATTCCCTTTGCTAGGATAATGGTTGACTTTGTATGCAAACAAAGGGCCTTAGATTATACTAAGTTAAACCTGACATTAACTATTTTGTTGTTGATGGTCCTGGTGAATATTGCATCAAGCAAGGAAGCTAATTTTTATGCTCAAGAGGATTTATTCTTTTTATTCTATTAAAATGCATGTACTGAACAGGATATATTTTTTGGAGGGACAAAACATTAAAAACGGAAAATTGATAGTACTTCCAAGGTTTGGGATAACAATGGTTAACATTTATGTACAGTTGCAGAGCACATTTCCTCTACTTGATGGCTCAGTAGAATTGTCACAGCATTACAGAGCCTTTCACTTCTAGGTCACTGCTTCAGATCAAGCCCCGGTAAGGTCAGTAAGAATGTGAAAAGGTGACTTCTGTGAAATGAGTTGTTGTCTTAGTCCATTTGTTTGAGGGACCTCCTGTCCAATTATTATGAAATCTGTGAATTATGCTACATATCTTATTACTGATTTATAACAAGGACACAATGAGAGAAAGAGACCCATTCTACCCAATTACCCTACTATGGTAGACAAAACAGCAATGGCATTTCCTTAAGAGATCATGCTTCTTACCTTTTGACCCAGTCTTGCTTTCACATGATGCTTTGTACTTCTTTTAGGTGGCCAATAATTCCCCCTCTAGAAATAGAAACGTAAGCTACAAATAAGGAACCATTCACATGATAGCACAAGACACTATTTAAAGGATACACATAAGCCTTTATTTTCAAAAGTGAACCAAATTCTTGAGCAATTATCTATGGCAGGGATGGCGAACTCCAGTCCTCGAGGGCCACAAACAGGCCAGGTTTTCAGGATATTCACAAATGAATATGCATGAGAAAGATCTGCATGCACTGCCTCCATTGGATACAAATCTTTCTCATGCGTGCTCATTGTGGATATCCTGAAAACCTGGCCTGTTTGCGGCCCTCGAGGACTGGAGTTCACCATCTCTGATCTATGGGAAAAATGCTTAGTAAATCGGGCCATTATTTTGCTATTTGCATACTATTTTTTTTTTTTGCTGAACTGAAATTTTGTTTGTGCATGTGCTTCTCTGAATCTCAAAATTGCACTTAATATATAAGGGGTAATTAGAAAGCCATGTACAAACATACCACAAAGATTTATGTGCACAAAAGGCTTATTATAAAATTGCCCTGGGTTTGTGTGCATGAAAATATGTGCATAACCCAATTTTGCATATATTTTTATGCTCATAAAAATAGTTGTTCTGGGATTCTGGGAGTAAAAAAGAATGCACATAAATTAACAAGCACAAATTACTCCTGCAAAATGCAGGTGTAAACTTTGTGCGGGTTAGTTTATACACCTTCTTAGGGATCATTTTCAAAGAGAAATTATGTGCATAGGTTTGCTTTGGCATAATTTATGCATAAATGAGTATATTTTCAAAGAGGTTATGCATGGAAAATTAGCATATATATGCTCAAATAGCCTATATTACTGTACATGCTGTTCTATAGACATCGAAAAGATGTGCATATTTTCAGTTCACTACCACCTTTCTTTGCGCCAAATAGGGTCAGTTTAGGAGTCTTTGGGGGCGGGTCCAAGAGATGAACACAGAAGTTTTTATTTTATAAGAGCTTTACAGGAATGCATTAGGCAACATATTCATGCAATTTTACACCTAATTAGCTAGCACAACAGCGGTGGATTCACAATGTCAGATCGGCCCAGGTATTTGCCGCCCAGGCCGGCCCAGGACACATCACGTGGTCTGCCGAGCACGGCTCTGTCACGGCCACGCACGGCAGACCACGTGACTGGAGTGATCAGCCCACCGGGGGATGCCCGATCCCCCGATAGGCCAATCCGCCCCTGAGCACAATTGATAGCAGACTCATCTATTTTCTCTTGTTTTTGGGTGGGAGGTTAGGAGAACTGGGCGGGGGAGTTCAGGGTGAAGCACTAGGAAGGCCTCAGTGAACTGAGGATGGACTGGGTGAACTGGAGGAGGTATCAACAAATTAATGATTTCACTACACTTGAATATTTTAAAATACACTATGTCCACATATAAATCAGTTTTACTTATATATGATACTTTATTTATTTATTTATCGAGTTTTATATACCGTCGTTCGGTTTTCGCCATCACAACGGTTTACAAAGTTTTGATGTTTAACAGAGTGTTCAAAGATTCACGTTCTTGTTAACATCGTTATAGGAGATGTTATAAATATAGATCGGTTGTTAAACTGTACAGGTTAAAATTCGTGCTTTGGATTGGGTCTATATGTTTCTATGTGGCGGTAGTGAGGGAGGTTATAACATCGAGTCATGGGGTGTTTTGGTAGGCTTTGGTGAACATCCAAGTTTATATATATATATATATATATATATATAAATCCAAGTTGATATATATATATATATAAATAAATGAGATATATATATATATATATATATATATATATCATTCTTCATGTGTAAAGTATATGTAGTGTTGCGGCCCTGGTCGCGGCACTCACGACCGGGAGCTTACCTCGTTCCTCCGGGGTTTGGGGCCGGGAGCTCCGCGGTGGCAGTCGCGGTGATCGGGCAGGCTGGCGCGGCCTGTTCGGTGGCGGCGTCTCCATGAGGGAGACGCCGCCGGGTCGCTGAAGGTAGCTCCTCCCCTCCTAGGCGCACACGCGCGTGAGGGGGCTGAATTTAAAGGGCCTTTCCCGCCTTTTGGTGGCCCGGCCCTCTTCCTGACGTCAGACGCCGGCAGATATTTAAGGCCGGCGTCTGCCCCTGATAGATCCCTTGCAACGAGGTTACCTCAGGGTGCTTAGCTGCTGTGTGTCCTGGTGTCCGCTTGGCTCTTGGTCACTGTCTTCAGTTCCTGCTTCAGTTCCAGCCCAGGTTCCTGAACCCCGTAGCCCGGTTCCATCCTTGTTCCAGTTCAGAACCTTCCTGCCTGTCCAGGTATTGCTTCTCCTGTCCTGACCTTTGCCTGCTATTGACGTCTCTTGCCTGCCGCCTGCCTCAACCCCGGATCACCTCTACTGGCATTGCCGCTCGCCTAAGTCCCTGCAGCCCAGGCTCCTACGGGCTCCTCCCGGGGGAGTCTCGGGCTTCCAGGGTGGTCGTCTCCTCCAATCTCCTAAGTCCCAGCGGTCCCCTCCAATCTCCTAAGTCCCAGCGGTCCCTGGAAGCCCACACTCCTGGGGGAGTGTGGGCTTCCGGGTGAAGAGCCTGCACTTCGCTTCGCCTAGTATTCGCCTCCCAGCCTGTATCTTACTCACGGAGACACCCTTCCATTCTCTCCATCAGGCCGGCCCAAGGGTCCACCGTAACATTCAGAACAATGTATGTAGGATTATAAAATAGAGAAAGCAAGCACTTTCAAGGCATTAAAAATATTCGTGCATACTGAATCATATATGCATAATTTCAGAGTTGAACTATGCAGGGCTGTGCAGTTTATAAAATACAAGGATAAATCTCTGTGCCTCCACATACACAAGCAAATCTAGTAACGTGAATAGGTTTGAAAGCTATCCTCAATGGCAATGCATAACTTGCATGGGCTGTTATAAAATTAACCCTCCCTGTGTACAAATGGTTGAGATAAGTGCACAAATAGTACTGTGACACTTTTGCCCACCCCTTAAATTTTGCCCTACTATGAAAAAGTGCCACAAAGTGTTCTGCATACGTTTTTGCTTGCACAGTATTTTGTGTTGAATTGCCTTTAAGAAGTGAGAGGAAATTAAAGCCTTGAGCTAAAACATAGGGAAGGTCATTTTGAAAGGCCATTTCCAAGGGTAAAGCAGTGCATTATCCATGGAAATTGCCCATTCAATGTGCGGGTAAACTTACGTGTATATGTCCAGTTCACTGGTGTTTTTACCTGGACTGAGTGAAGGCATTTCTGAGGAGATGGGCTGGGAAGAGATTTGGACGTACATGTAAGCTTTTGCCTTTTTCCAAAGTATGCATGTAATTTTCCTGAAAATCTCTGTGTACACATTAGGAAGGGTAATTGTGTGTGGGTAGTTTTGATGGGATAGTTTAACAGGGAAAATACATGTGTATTTTTCCTTTGAAAATTGCCATAAAGTATGCATTCATTGACCTCAAATTTATGCAAGCTGTTACAAATTTAGCCCATACTTTTTAAAAACTTGCTGGAAAACTGATTTGCAGCCTGCATTTTTTATTCTACTTTTGCTTTATCCCTTATATCTGACCCTTTGTATATCACTCCAACTTTGAAAATTAAGGCTCTTTTTGTATATAATATTACACAGGTTTCCCCATCATACTGCACTGGAAATGTTAGAATGCATTTGTCAGGATAGGTACGGTGCTTGTAACCAGGAATATAACATGCCAGGAAGGAAAAAAAAATGTACAGATTACATTTGGCTAGCCATCATATTTAATATTTTTCCAAAATGATATTATTATCTCCTCAGCACTTTCTGTAACACATTTCGATGGAGTGGATAATATCCCATCCTGATTTCTCACTGGGTAGAAAGGGATTTTAATGAAAGTGCCACTTTTAATAAGAAAGCTTGGTAATATGCCATCTTGAATGTTCCAGTTGAGATATTAGCATCTAGCACTTTTCCCACCAAATCTTCAATAACTAGAAAGGACAACAAAATATTACAGTGCCATGCTAGCAAAGCATAGGCACAGGGAAAAAGTAATCAATTGTTCTATCATGCAAAAGCATAATTTGTGAATATGCAGAATGTGGAAAGACAGTGTGTTAAAGTCAAAGAAATGAAAAAAAAAAAAGCAAAACATGATTTAGAATGGTTTTGTGTGACTGGTTATTTATCTCTATATCTCTATATCATAGTTGCCCATTTTCATATTACAGATGGCACTGATGAAAATGTAGGGATAATAGATATCATGAGGAGGGCAACAAAAATGCATCAGTTCTCTCTGTGCTTGTCTCTTCTTTTTTTCTGCCCATCTTTCCAGGTCCAGGCCATGTTTCCATGTGATTTCCCCACAACGCTCTCTACTTTCCACAAGCTCTGTGGCCCTCTATCATGTTTGCCACTACTAGATTATCTAATTTGCAACCAGAGACTCTGAGCAAATGACAAGCCAAAAAAAAGAGATGACGTTAAAAATAAGAAATAACTTAGGGGTAGATTTTAAAAGCAGCGTGCGCAGCATACATGTGCGCGCGCTACCTGGCGCACACATGTACGCCCAATTTTATAACTTGCAGGCGCGCGCAAATTATGAAATCAAAGGTCAGCACACGCAAGAGGGTGCGCAACTTGTGCCTATCCAGAGGCACCCACTCTGGATAGGCGGGGGCAGGATCAGGCTGGGAGCCTGATCCTGCCCCACCCCTTTTTAAAATAGGCCCGGTGCGCGTAACTTTTTAAAAATCCGGCCCATATTCTGCATCAAAATTACCTTAGGTATGTACGCTGGCACCTTTTGAAATCTACTCAGCATGTGCTACCTTGATATATTCGTGTATCTCTCAGTTGTGGCACACGCCCAGCCTTTTAAAATTTAACTTTAAGAACATAAGAACCTAAGAAGTTGCCATACTGAGTCAGATCAAGGGACCATTAAGCTCAGCATCCAGTTTCCAACAGTGGCCAATCAGGATGCAAGTACCTGGTAGGCACTCAAACATTAAATAGATGTCATTCTACTAATACCAATAATAAGCACTGGCTATAACCCTAATATGGTAACTTTCAAATTGTCACAGGGAGTACATAAGAACATAAGAACATGCCATACTGGGTCAGACCAAGGATCCATCAAGCCCAGCATCCTGTTTCCAACAGTGGCCAATCCAGGCCATAAGAACCTGGCAAGTACCCAAAAACTAAGTCTATTCCATGCTACTGTTGCTAGTAATAGCAGTGGCTATTTTCTAAGTCAACTTAATTAATAGCAGGTAATGGACTTATCCTTCAAGAACTTATCCAATCCTTTTTTAAACACAGCTATAACAGCACTAACCACATCCCCTGGCAACAAATTCCAGAGTTTAATTGTGCGTTGAGTGAAAAAGAACTTTCTCCGATTAGTTTTAAATGTGCCACATGCTAACTTCATGGAGTGCCCCCTAGTCTTTCTATTATCCGAAAGAGTAAATAACCGATTCACATTAACCCGTTCTAGACCTCTCATGATCTTAAAGACCTCTATCATATCCCCCCTCAGCCATCTCTTCTCCAAGCTGAAAAGTCCTAACCTCTTTAGTCTTTCCTCATAGGGGAGCTGTTCCATTTCCTTTATCATTATGGTCGCCCTTCTCTGTACCTTCTCCAGTGCATATGTATCTTTTTTGAGATGCGGCGACCAGAACTGAACACAGTACTCAAGGTGCAGTCTCACCATGGAGCGATACAGATGCATTATGACATTCTCTGTTTTATTCACCATTCCAATCCTAATAATTCCTAACATTCTGTTTGCTTTTTTAATTGCCACAAAACCCTGAGCCAATGATTTTAAACCATTATCCACTATGACACCTAGACCTTTTTCCTGAGTGATAACTTCTAATATGGAATCTAACATCGTGTAACTACAGCAAGGGTTATTTTTCCCTATATGCACCACCTTGCATTTGTCCACATTAAATTTCATCTGCCATTTGGACGCCCAATCTTCCAGTCTTACAATGACCCCCTGCAATTTATCACTATCCGCTTGTGATTTAATTACTCTGAATAATTTTGTGTCATCTGCAAATTTGATAACCTCACTCTTTGTTCCCCTTTCCAGCTCATTTATAAATATATTAAAAATCAATGGTCCAAGTACAGATCCCTGAGGCACTCCATTGTTTATCTCTCTCCACTGAGAAAATTGACCATTTAATCCTACTCTCTGTCTTTTAAGCAGTTTGCAGTCCACAAAAGTACATTGCCTCCTATCCCATTACTTTTTAATTTTCTTAGAAGCTTCTCATGAGGGACTTTTTCCAAATGCCTTCTAAAAATCCAAATTCATTACATCTACTGGCCCACCTTTATCTATATACACAAAAGCAGCATGTACACATCTATACTATTTTATAATCCTCAAGAGTATGTGCATGCTTGCAATATGGTGGGTACACTTTGCCAGGAAAAAAAAAGGAGTAGTCTAGGAGAATATCAGGGTGGGATTCTAAAGTGCACATGTAAGGTACTATTTTGTATTTGTTTACGCGTATACATTATCGAACTTGTCGGTGCATACCTTACAAAATATTATTACACCTGCTAATTGACTTACACAATTGAAATCTGACTTGTCTTTTGTCTGCAGTTTTTGGGTGGGAGCTCTGGGTGAACTGGCTGAGGTTCAAGGTGGAATGTTAGAGGGTCTAGGTAAACTGGAGAGGGACTGGGTGAACTGATAGAGGTAATGGCATACTGATGGAGATATCAAGAAACTTATGAGTCTGTAGTGGGCACTTCTGGGGGAACTGTTGTACTCATGATTGTGGTTTATTTGGGTCAGTCCCAATGAGAACAAAGGTGATTGATCATATTAAGCTAGGCCTTCCTGACAGAAGCCTTCTGTCTACTGACTTAATCACTTAACTTATTAAGATCCATTGCCTATCCACTACTGGACTCCTATTACAATGTCATTTGTAAGGTTGTCAACTTTGAATCTGAAACCAAATGTATAGTTAATTTAAATGAAATGTTTCTTAATTTAATTCTATTGTAAACTGCTTTGCGGCTATTCATGTAAGAAGTGGAGTATCAAAAGTCAATAAAGAAATAATAAAAGAAATAAATACTTCCCTGTTCTCTATCACCCACAGATGGGAGCGGGCATTCAGGGATTGTATCAGGGCATCCCTTTCAGCTCCATTAACATCTACAAGGGCTAAATAGACACCTCCCTGGTCTTGGTCAGTGGATGACTGTTGGCATAAGTGGGTCATGGAGAGTGTTCCCTTTGCACAATCAATTTGACTCTCTAAGGCTTGAAGGATTTCCAAGCCTAGGAGTAAGATGTGAAAAGAAAGGGTAAGTAAAAAAGAAATAATTGTTTTAAGAAGATCCACTTCTAATGATTAGAAGAATTGTGAGGGAGCATACTATAACCTTATCCCCCCAACTTCTTCACAGGTTGTGTTTGACTTGATAATGCTGCCCCTATTTCATGGTGGTCACTTACCGTGAGAAGAAACTGCTGCGTTTTGGTGTCCACCATCATGCAGAGAGAGTAGCCTTCCAAATCAGCTTCCACAGTTAAGCTAGTAGGAGTAAAGGAACCAGACAACACAAGCATAGTACTCACCAGGGAAATGCCAGTGCTAGCCCCCATTTCTAGTCAACTGTAATTATTAAAATTTTGGGGATGAGCATGGCTTGCCCTCCCTGGCTCCCTGAAAGAGGCTACATCCTTGTATCCTGTGTGGTTGTTTAATGGCTGGAGGTGGTTACAGCCAAGAAGGGATACACCAGAACCCCTGTCCCCTTTGATGCTGTTTGCCCATGTCAGTCTTTCTCTTCTTACATTCTGACTGCCAATGACCCAGGAAGCCACAGTAGTGGCGACCACCAATTCCTGATGCATGTGCTCTTCTGCCCTGCTTCTACAATCTCAGCCCTTTGGATTATCCTATCAGGAACAAGGTGGTCCACTTACCAAGATAGGTGGTACAGAAGGCACAACCATTCATTCCATTTCTCTGATGGATTTTTCCGAATCAACTACTATATGCCGTCCTCCCAATCTGAAGGATGGCATGTAATCATAACAAGGACAATGGCTGTCTTAATTTTGGGGCACAGTCACAATAACACATTGTGTGATTGTAGATGCCGCAGACTTATTACCCATACCAGAATTAGATTTAAATACATCAAAAAAAATGAGTGCAGAAATCATAAGCCATCTCATCTTTCTTTTGTACAGTTGCTCTAATAACATTCTACTCTGTTCAGAAGGGACAGCAGGCAGTCAAATCATTAAGAGCTTGCTTAATAGATTTTAACACCTCAATGTATGTCCCTTCCTCATTGTCATAGCTGTCAGAACTAAAGAGCTGGTGCACATAATCAACCTTTTCCCACAAATTTGCCTACCTAACTCAATCATACTGTTGAGGGGATGTGTGTGATGTAATTATGCAAACTATATCATCAAAATAAGGTCCTCTATATACACCTTCTTAAGCAATGACTCCCCACAAAGATAACACCTCCCCACCCAGAATTCCAGACTGAGCAATTTTGCCCTAAGAGCTCACAAGGGAGGATCCATGATGGCCACGTGAATGGCCACAATAGTTTTTTTTTCCTCTGGCTGTCCTGTTGCTTCTTACCTGGTTTCTTTGTTGAAATGCCTTCTAAAAGGAAATAAAGAGTTTGGGCCTATCCCTCCGAGACTTATGCCCCCCTTCCAATCTCCAGCAGTCCATCACCAAATTTGTGACTAATTTTTCTGTTCCATGGGACATGGTTTTCCCTGTTGCTAAGTCTAGTGGAGGAGTGCTGGCCGTACCAGAGGAGGGTACATCTCTTAGTCCTCTTGACCATCTATCACCACCATGTGAGAGGAGCACATATTCTGTCAGCATTGGAGTGGTGCTAACCGATTAGTTTATTACTGCCAATACATCAGAGGAAGCTAGAGGTGAGCAATCTCTGGGCAGATTGTTACCTTGCTGGTGATGTTAGGAGCTGGAGGAGCATTCAGGGGCCTAGAACAACTATTGGTCGAGCGTCTGATAAGAGGAATATCTTCTCCCAATTCTGAAGCTGTGAATTGGCTATACTCTGAGGCAATTCAGTTCCTGTTGAATTCTGCTACTGGTGAGTTCCATGGCCCACTGGTGAAGTTTGTGGTGGTCACCCTCAACTTGTGGGAGGTTTGGCCAGATTAGATGCCTCCTTTTGTGACTGTTCTATTAAAATTAACTCATTATCTGCAAGGCTGGACTCCTTGATGCAGGGACATAAGATGCAAGCATGGAATGGCCTCCCAATGGAGCATAGGATAAATATAAGGGATCTCTGAAGGAGTGATGGAAATTGTAAAGCTAAATTGGTTGGATGAGCATATTAGATAGTCTTTTACTACCATCATGTTTCTATATTTCTAAGACCACTTGAGGAGAATTCAAACTTTGGAGAATGATGTTAAATAAATTAAATCAGTCAACACTATGGCAATTGAAGAGAAGGTTATCTCTCTAAGAAGGTGGAGTTTTTGGAAAATCATTTAAGACATTTAAATTATTGTCTTCTAAACTTTCCTAAAATAGTAGGGGAATCACTGCATGAGACCTTTAAAAAATACTTGCTCAAGGCTCTACATATGCTAGCAGAGGCAGTTCCACCATTTAATAATAATAATAATAATAATAATAATAATAATTATATATATATATATATATATATATATATATATATATATATATATATATTTGTCCTAATATATATATATATTTGTCCTAATATATATATATATATTTGTCCTAATATATATATATATATATATTTGTCCTAATAGATCTTGGCCCTTCAGAGAGTAAAGATTCTCTGGCATCACAGGTTATAATATGACAGGGTCTCTCAAAATCTGATTGGATCTTTATCTACAAAGGAGCCAGTGAAATCTCCTTTTCTATCAACGTGCAATAAGAGCTAAGAAAAAGAGGAAGAGGAGGTTGAAGAAAGGAGTCTTCAGAGGGGGCAGTAGGGAGAAGAAAGGTAGGAACACAGTCCCAAAGTGGACTCTTACGCACTACGTGTGCAACCACCTGCTTCCTTTGTTTTCTTTCCTCTCTCTTCAGCTCATTTTGCAGACACCTGATCTAAGAATGTTTTCATTTTGTGCCTTCATCAAGAAACATCTGCAACATACATTTGGCAGTGGAAGCCTTCCCTTTATGATCATGAAGAGACAATGCTCTCATAACTTTACCAATTTTATAGTATCACGCATTCCATTTGCAGGCCAGGCATTGGTCCCAGCTTTTATTTATCCAGCCACCAATTTTCCCTTCTCCACTTTTCAACTGAATCGCACTTTTTGGAGTGTTTCCCATTTCTACCATCTGCTTTTCACCCCTTCAATTTTTTTCTTTTTTTTTAAACATTCTCCTTAATTCCCTTCACACCACTTTACACCCCATACACTCTTCTCTGTACATACAAAACCACACACTCATTACTCAAAACAAGGCATTGCCGAGAATCACAAACCCAATTCACTACACTAACATGTGCATTGACAAATGCACAATCTCTTATATCTCTCTTTCTTCAGTGTTGTCTTGCCTTGTCCTTGCTTGGTCCTGTCCTTGTCTGTCCTGTCCAGTCCTGTCCTTGACTGGTCTTGTCGTACCCTGCCCAGTCCAGCCTCTTGTCCACAGCTCCCTGTCTGTTCAGTATCCTGTCCACAGATCCTTCCTTGTCCCAGTTCCTGTTTAGTGCCCTGACCAGTATCCTGCCTTGCTTGTATCTCTCCCCCTAGCAGTGCTCACTACCTTGCCTTGTCTGTCTCTCACAGCCCCAGTCCTTATTCTGTGTCCAACTCCAGTAGCCACGCTCTAGTCTTGTCTTCACGACCAGCCTTGCCTTCCAGTCCTGCCATGTCCAGCTCCTGTACCAAGCTTTACCTTGTTCCAGTTTAACCAATCATATAACCAGGTTCAAAAAAGGATAAGGCAGATTTATGGAAGGCAGATAGATTATATGCTATTAAACAGAACAGTGAGGGCTGCCATGCTGAATCTCTATGAGGGAAACTTTCAAACTGTACCAAAAAGTGCAAAGTGCATGGGCTTTTCATCTACATTTGCCCAAATGTGCGTGAAAAGCACCTGCAGACTGCAAAGCCAAAATGTCAGTTTTCAAAGAGAAGATTTTCCCTTTGAAAATTTGGACAGACAAAGTACCTGCTCAGACATGCACCTGCTATTTGTGTGGGTATTTTATTCAGCAAAATTATACGTGTACGCAATTGCATTTACTTGTGCACATATGTATGTAAGTGCTGATCCCCTCCATGTTTCTGCTCCAGAACTGCCCACTTCATTACTTTATTATTTTTTTTTGGCATACAAAACTACACATGTATTGCCACTACTTGCATAATTTTATGCACAAAGAGGGTAGGCAATTTTCAGAGACTCCATTTCTACACAGAAAACACTGTTTTTACCCACAGAAATGCCTTTCAAAATTGCTCTGAATCATAACTGCAGGAAAATGGGAAAATATGATGAAAATGGGCTCCTGTCCTACATCTTATATAAACATTTTGTATGTGCCTGCTGCTTACGATTGTTGGAGAAAGGATACTGAGCTAGATGATCTTTGCTCTGACCCAGTTTGGAAGTTATGTTAAAAAATCAGTGACTGTCAGACATGAGATTTTACAATGTTAGCTACCTGCTTATATCTAAGCTTGTATCTTGCATGAACTCACATTGCTATAATTGAGTGAAACGTGATGCAGAAATTAGTATATTGTCTCTAACCCACCATCTCTTGATTTTGTGCACCGAGAAGCACTTTAATGAGAATTTAAAAAATTCAATCACAAATTGCAATTATATAATTAAAATGCAGAATCCAGACTATCATATCATCCAAATGTGTTGTGCAAGTGAACTAGCTAAGATAAAAAAATACCTGTTGAAATCTACAAGATAGGATATAGTCACAGAAACCAGCCTTGTAAATTATAATTTATATCAACTTTATAATGTATCCTTGAAGCTCAAATGGCATTTAGTTCTTTTTAAGAAGGAGAGTTTTGTGGTTAGTCTCAAAATCAATGTATTGACAGATGCAGTATGAAAATGGTTCTTAAAGCTGCTTCAGAAAGGCAATCTTATATACAGTATTTAAGCCCTGAGACCTGTTCCACTATGATTAGTGATCAGATACAGTTCAGATTACTTTTGATTAGCACTCCACATGGATTAAGATAATGCTAGGTAATCCTACCCCAGAGACAGAAGAAGAAGAGGTAGTCCTGGGGGTGGAAACAGTGGATGCATGGCCCAAAGTAGCAGGACTGAGAACAACCTGAAGCAGCAGGAGCAGTGAGGATAGGAAAAACAGCATCCACCCAGGCTGAAGCAGCAGCAGCAGCCCAGGGGGTGAGATCAGCAGCAATGGTCACATGGACCCAAAGCAGGAATAGCAGTGTGACAGCATAAGTTAGGAAAAGAGAGAGAGAGAATAAAGAGGTGGTAGAACCTGCTAGGGAAAAAAGAGATTGATATAGGCCTGGAAAGGAGAAGAGAAACTGATATGGTTGGAGGGGGCATAGAGAGAGCAAAAGTGGTGAGACTAGAGAGGGTCAGGTAGAGACTGATGGGGGCTGACAGGTAGGGGAGAGTGAAGACTGATAGAGTCTGGTTGAGGAGGAGTGACACATTGTAGGTGAAGTTGAAGATGAGGAGGTGAGACACTGATAACTGGCTGGGGGGCGGAGAGACTGATGGGGACTGACTAGTTGGAGAGAGAGACACTGATGGGGACTGGCTGGGGGGGTGGAGAGACTGATGGTAACTGCCTGAGGAATAAAGAAGGAAACTGATGGGGTTGGCTTAGAGGGAGTGAGAGACAAATGGGAGATGGCTGGAAGAGAGAGAAAGGAAGGGAAAGGAAGAGGACGGGGAAAAAGAGTGAAACAGGTGGAGACTGACTGAAAGGAAGGGAGAGAAAGGCTGATGGAGCTAGTTGGGTTGGAGGAAACACTGATTGGGACTGTCTGGGAAAAAGAGAGAGACTGATGGGGGTTGACTGGGTGAGAGAGAGAGAATGCGGTGGAAGAAGGATAGACATGAGGGCTGGTGGGGATAGGTTAGGAAGAGAGAGAGAGGGAGACTAGTGGGGACAAATTTTGGGGTTGGAGGAATAGAGAATGGGGGTATGAGAATGAAGGAGGAGGAGGAAATCCCAAACATTTTGGAAGTTGATAAGAGATCCACACAGCCAAACATGTGGAAAACTTTGACCTAAGAAAAGGAATAAAACATCTGAAAAAGTGATATTTGCAGTTAGGATGTAAAATCATTATCAAAGGTCCTTTGAATCATAAACAGGGGGCTTGAGACACTCATTTTCAGTCAGTCCCCGATTATAGTATCAGAGTGAACCAGATTATTGTATTTCAGCTGGCAGGAATGACATAGTTGACAAGATAATTCATGAGCAGTGACACTGTAAAATTCCAAGCATAATTTTATTTTATCAGCCACAAATCTAAGCTGGACAATTTTAGCACTCTGTAAAAATAGATATTTTAACTGAAGTGCAGAGAAAGCCACAGAAGGTTTTCTTTGCTGCATTGCTTGCTGGTGGCAGCATCAGCATTCTTATTGGTTATTTTGTCAGGAAGTCAGATGATTAAGACCAGAACAGCATGTAAGTTTCAAGTTTCCAGAGATCACTGTACTAGAGATGATCTCATCTCAGCAATTTCTAATAAATTAAACGACCTAGATCTTTCAGACGCTGACACTGCGTTAGCATCATGGCATGACATAACTAACACTATTTCCAACAATACATGTCCTCTGCAATCCAGGCAAATCCACCTGCAGCACAATAAAATAAAGAATCCATGGTATACACAAGAATTAAAAAACCTGAAACAACACCTCAGGAAAACCGAAAAGGCCTGGTGCAATGATCCATCCTCCTCACGTCGGGCACAGTTCAAATCCTCCTTACATCATTACAGCGAAAAGTTAAATAAGGTGAAAAGAGATTACTATGCTTCCAGAATCCACCTATTCCAATACAACCCATGAGCCCTGAATGATTATGTTGCTTCACTCACCAAGTCAGCACCTCCTGACATTCCTGAAGAAGTAGTTAAATCCAAATGCGAAGAACTTGCTACATTCTTTCAAGACAAAATCAATAAGCTGCTGACTCGCTTCCCCGCCTCTTCTTCTCCTACACAAACCCACCTAGAAGCTTACCAAACCCTCCCCAGAAACCTCGCTAAGGGCCTCTCCTCACTAGACTGCACCACTGCCCTTGAAATAGAATCATTTATCAAGAAAGCCAGACCTTTAACCCACCCCTCAGACATGATCCCTACAAGAATCCTCCTATCTATTCCTAACCTGATTGCAAAGCCCATAGCCAACATTATTAATTCATCCATTAGCTCAGGTCATGTACCTGACCCTCTTAAGCAAGCGATTGTCAAGCCTATATTGAAGAAACCGAAACTTGACCCCACAGGCCTGTCCAACTACCACCCCATCTCAAACCTTCCGTTTATCTCAATACGTCTCGAAAAAACAATCAACAAACAACTCACAGAATATCTTGAGGACAATCAAATCCTTTCCCCCTCACAGTATGGTTTCCGGAAATTCCATAGCACGGAGACCCTCCTTCTCTCCCTATCCGACCAACTTATCAAAAGCATTGACAAAAGGCAATCCTATATTCTAGCCTTTCTAGACATCTCTTCAGCATTTGACACCATCAGCCATAGTATCCTTCTACAACGTCTAACTGGAATCGCCCTCAACTGGTTTAAATCCTATCTCAGCAATCTAAACTTCAGAATCAAACTAGGAAACCACAGGTCCAAAGCTATTCCCCTTGATCAAGGAGTCCCACAAGGCTCCTCCCTGTCCTCTACCCTTTTCAACATTTACATCCTACCCCTCTGTCATCTTCTATCCAGTCTCAAGCTTCCTCATTATATCTATGCTGATGACGTACAGATGCTTATTCCCGTATCTGACACACTCCCAAATGCCATGAACATCTGGAATTCCACGCTTCTATCAATTAACAAACTCCTAACTACTATCCACCTTGCCTTAAACACTGCAAAAACTGAAATCATGCTTATCTCACCCCAAAGTCACCCCAACACTCTCCCCCTTCCTTTCCTTCAAGCCCCCCAATCCCATTCTCCCAACGTATGAGACCTACGGGTCATCCTGGATAATCACTTCATCCTTAAGAAATTCATAAGCAATACACTGAAAGATGGTTTCTTTAAATTACACACACTAAAAAAACTGAAACCCTTACTCCACCCCCCAGACTTCCGTACTTCAAACAACTATTTTCTCCAAACTCGATTACTGTAACTCCCTCCTCCTAGGTTTACCTAAAAACTCTATCCATCCTCTACAAATACTACAAAACACAGCTGCTCGGATCCTCACCAACGCACATAGAAATGAACACATAACACCTGTACTAAAGGAATTACATTGGCTCCCAATTGCATCCCGCATTCAATATAAGACCCTTTCTCTCATACACAAGGCTCTGTACAATCCAGAGATGAACTGGCTTAATGACTCCCTTAGCTTCCACCAGGCTACTAAACCCACCAGACACCAATACCTCGCCACAATTCAGAACCCTTCACCCAAAAACACCAACTTGGCCTCCACCAGAGCACGTATGCTCTCAGTAGCTGGTCCTGCCCTTTGGAATACAATGCCAGTAGAATTACGCCAGGAGGACTGCCAAAAAACATTCAAACAAAAACTTAAGACGTGGCTGTTCACAAAAGCTTACACCTAGTACCAATCAGCCCATACTCCAGCCCTTTCCACTCCTCTGTCCCCTAAAAGCTCTCTCCCCAACTAAATCATACCTCCACAGTTTACATAGCCGAATCCTCCTTTTCCTTCCTGTTTTTGTTTTCGACGGACTTTCTAGAATGCATACAACATTTAGCTTAAGCTTTTCCCCTTTGTCTCATCTGCAACCATTTTAGCTCCGGTAATGTATATAATTTTACAGTGCTATGCATTTAATCCCTGTAAATAGTTTTCCCCCTCCCCTAGTTGCCATTTTGATGTTTATTTTAACTAATCCTGTTCTATGTCAAATGCTCTCCATGCGTATGTTTTTGTTATACTGTAAACTGATGTGATATCTTTGATGAATGTCGGTATATAAAAACCAATAAATAAATAAAATAAATAAATGCAGAGATTTATGTATTGTATGTTTTTATTCTGTGTGTTTCTAATCTTTAGGATTGTTTTTTTGTACAGCGCTTAGATTCATGTTAAGCAATTCATAATTTTTTTTTTTCCAACGCAATTTTATTGGGAGACACAGAAAATACAGCAAGAACAACCAACAAAACAAAGTAATACGTCACCCAAGTTTTCAACACAAACAACCCCAAATCCCTCCCCCTTGTTCTGTAGAGAATCTCACACTTCTAAGTAGAGTTAAGTGGTCAAGAAACGTACCTTGCATAAGAAAATATTACAAAGTTCAGAACACCAGACATAGCATATAGATCCCACTAGGCACCTGCGAATACTGCCCACCCTGGAGCCTCCCCTGGGATAAACCCACAAACATTCACACTAACACATCAGACCCATACAATGGCGCCAACTTTTTCACTGTTGAGGACAGTGAGCCATAATAGTCAATCCAAATAGTATGGAAAATTCGTTTCTTCCGAGGAGAAAAACGCTTGTATAAAGAGCCGTACTCTAGTTGAAAAAGCTCAGTCAGAAGCGCCGACCACATAGCAAGGTTTGGCGCATCTGGTTCAATCCATTTAAGTAAGATACACTTCTTGGCAATAAGACACACCTTGGCTAAGAAGCCTGTATTGTCAACATTAGCGCTCTCATCCCCAACATCATTGTTAAGAATGCAAAAAGAGCAGGACCAAAGGAGATCCGTGTGAAACAAAGTTGACAAAAATGTCCTGATGGATTTCCAAAAGTCCTGAATCAAAGGACAGGTCCACAGACAATGGATGAGGGACGCCGCCGGATGAGAACATTTAAGACAGGCAGCAGACTGTATAATTCCCATACGATACGCTCGAGCCGGAGAGTAGACAATACGATGAAACACCCTCTGTTGTAATTCTCTCAGGCCCACATTATTAGTAATGCCAGCAATAGATGCATATGAATTGGTAAGCATGTGTTCTTCCAGCTCCTCTTGACAATCGATGGACCACTGAGTGAGCAAATTGAAAAAAATGGGACAAGGCAATATGGCGGTAAGCAGTTTATACAGTTTGGACAAAGAGGCCTGCCGCTGTTGAAAACAAAAAGTCAGTGACGTAAAAGTAGGATTGATGAGCTGGCTCTCCACACCCTTAGTAAGGGAACAAATCGAGGCACGAAGATATCCATAGATCAAAAAGTCTCGTGGGGTGAAGCCCAGTATTGTTTGGCATTGAGAGAAGGAATACATCTGTTGCGAGCTAGGGTCCAAAAACATGCCCAGAGGCCAGTCGGAGGGCATTTCGAATCGGGGACGGGCAGGAAGGATCTCCAAGGATGTCAACGTTACTCCCCGAAGCGGGTAATGAGTAGACACCAAAGGTAAAAGACCCATCAGCTTACGAGTAATGCTCCAAGTTTTCCTGATCGTTTTGACAAAAGTGAAAGGAATATGCAGTTTGCTGAACTCCGTGGGTGAAATATGTAGTACGTGACAAGGATCCCTGGGAAGACAGAGTGATTTAAGGAGATCTGTGTCAGTATACTCTGAAGATCCAAAAATCCAGTCTCCCAGGAAGCGTAAATTCGCAGCCAAGGAATATAAGTAGAAATTGGGGAGGCCATAGCCACCCCGTGTTTTTGGTGCCATTAAGGTCTTATGAGACAGGCGAGGCCTCTTCTGCTTCCACAAAAATTTCCTCAATTCCGTCTGTAAAAGACGACAGTCCCGCTGTAAGAGAAGTACAGGTAACATCAAAAGTTTATATAACAGTTGTGGTGCTATGACCATTTTTATCACTGCAATACGTCCCTGAATAGACAATGGGAGATCCCTCCACCCCTTCATTTTGACCACCATTTTACTGATTGTAGGAGGAATGTTAAGGGAGTACCACCTGCGGGGATCGGAGTGAATAATAATGCCTAGATATTTGATCGTGGAGGACGCCCACTTCACTGGAAAGGCCTCCCACGTAGTCTGGAGAGACCCCGAGATGTCCAAGGCCTCGGTTTTGTCCAGATTCAATTTAAACCCAGATAACGCCTGATATTCCTTAAATATAGTAAGTGCTACCGGTAAAGAGGCCCGAGCCCTGGATAAAAGAAGTAATATATCATCAGCAAATAATAAAGTAAGGTAGGAGTGGGGTCCCACAGGAATACCCGTTATTGCAGGGGTAGATTTCAATTTACTTATAAGGGGCTCGACTGTCAGGATAAATAACAAAGGTGACAGGGGGCAACCCTGCCTCGTTCCCCGGTGCAACCCAAATTCTTCAGACAGTTCACCATTTACCAAAATCCGTGCCGTGGGGTTAGAATAAAGGAGATTGATGTACTCGAAAATCCTACCCTGAAACCCCAATTTGTGAAGGACATGTCGTAAAAAGGGCCAGGCTACCCTATCGAATGCCTTCTCCGCGTCACATGTGACAAGTAAAGGATCAGGCACTCGAGAGTCAGCACACATCTCCAACGCAGTCAGCACCTTATGTAAGTTGACCGTGGAGCGCCTCCCTGACACAAAGCCCACTTGATCTGGGGAAACTAATTGGGGCATGAGAGGTTGCAACCTGTTGGCAATAATCTTGGCATAGATTTTAATATCTAGATTTAACAATGATATAGGCCTATATGAAGAAGGTTGCAACAAGTCCCTGCCCACCTTCGGGAGAACACCTATGGTAGCAGCTCGCATCGTGGAGGGCATCATCTGGAGATCGGCCATGGTTTCATACACCTTCTGGAGTACTGGCGCCACCTCCTCTTTAAGAGCCCTATAAAAAGTGGAGGTCATGCCATCCGGTCCAGGCGCCTTATGATGGGGGAGGACATGGATGGCCGCGAGTACCTCCTCCACTTCTATTTCACGTTGCAGCCGCTGTAGCTGACCCTCAGTCAAACAAGGTAGGGAAAGCTGTTGTAGGAAAGCTTGAATAGCCGCTTCATCTACCTCTTCCCCAGAGTATAGACTTTTATAATAAGCAGAAAAAATTTCCGCAATATTTTTGGAGGATGTTTGTACCACCCCCTGAGAGTTCTTTAAATTGGAAATATATTTGGACGAGTCTTGCGCCTTCAAAAGGCTCGCCAAGAGCCGGCCAGCCCTGTTACCGTGTTGAAAAAAGGTAAACTGCCGGTGGCGAAGGGTGTGGGCAGCCCTGGCATGGAGGAGGGCATTAAGGGCAGACTGAGTCTCTTTAAATTGAGTGGACATCCCACTAGCCATTGAATGAGCCCGCCCTTTCCTCAACTCTCGGAGTTGTTTTTCCAACAATATGATGTCTTTATCCAATTTCCTCTTTTTAAAACTAGCATAGCTAATGATTTCCCCATGGAGGACACTTTTTGCCGTTTCCCAAAACAGGATGGGTTGATCAAGGTGTTGAGCATTGGCCTTTAAGAAATCCCCCCATTTCGTTTTTAGGTAGGGAGGGAACTCTGGGTCACTGTTTAGCGAGGCAGGCAGACGCCATTGACCCCGGGAGGGGCCACTGCCCATCTGGAAGGTCCCAGTAACCGGGCTGTGATCCGAAATCACTAATGTTTCAATAACTGAAGCAGTAAACCTCGAGAATAGTGATTCAGAGATAAGAAGATAATCAATCCGGGACTGGGCAGGGTGTGCTTTAGCAAGATGAGTACATTTGCGCTCCCCCGGGTGGAGCACACGCCAAAGATCCAGAAGCCCCAAATGTTTACACAGAAAATTAGGGCCCTTCTTGTCACTTCTTTGATGGCCCCCCCTGACCGGAGATCTGTCCAATACAGGGTCACTGACAAAATTGAAATCCCCTCCAAGGAGCATGGGACAATCACCCAAACCAGTAAGCCGGGAAAGTAGGGTGGTAAAAAATACGTGGTCATAAGCATTGGGAGCATAAATGGAAGCCAATATGATGGGATGCCCAGCTAAGGTGCCCTTGACCAAAATGTAGCGCCCCTGTGGATCCGCAATAGTCTGCTGCATAATGAATGGAACATCCCGATGGATCAGGATGGCTACTCCTCTACTTTTGGTGTTACCCTCAGCCGAATAAAGCTGGGAGACCCATTTCTTCTTTAACTTAAGAATTTCAGGGGCAAGCATATGGGTTTCCTGAAGTAGGGCAATACGAGCGCGGAGTCTAGTCAGCCTAGCAAACACCTTTTCCCGTTTTATAGCTGAGCCCATGCCTGCCACATTCCAGGTTATCACTTCACAAGCCATATTGCCAGAAAAACAAATGATATTGACAAACAAGCATTAATACCCATATAGGCAAGGCACCAAGGTCAGACCCACCCCCGGTGAAACTGAGCAGCAGACAGTGTGGTGAGAGCAAAAATCTAAGCAAGGAAGCCAAGAAATTCAGTACACAGAGACCAAGCAGTACCCAACTAGTGTGAATGAGATTCTCTACATTTGCTGTTTCCCCCCTTCCCCCCCTTCGTCTAACCCACATATTGGAGCACACAACAAAAGCCATGAACCTCACAATATGTAGTCCCCGTGCCAAGTGACCTTAGCAGGGAAGATACACGTGAATCACATATGTGCTCAGCCATCCCTCCCTCCCATAGGTATTACAGAAAAAAGAAAAATATATATATTTGTAAGCCCAACCACCAGCATACGCATGGCAACATGTACAGGGGCCATGATGAAAGAAAATTAACATTTAAACCGAAACACCCCCAGAAAGAGCAAAACATGAAAGCACAGACTGAGAACCAGTGCAATTAACTGTCGTGGGAATAACACAGCGAGCAAAAACATCTGAACCACAGACATCCAATGGGATCAGAATCCTTGTGATACATAAACTGCAAAATCGGGTAAGAGTCACGTAGTTCCAGAATGGCTGGGACCCGGGAGCCCTTGCACAAAAGCCCGCGCCTCCACAGCAGAGTCAAACATTTTCACCTGCCCTTGGTAAGTGAATCTGAGCTTGGCGGGGAACATAACGGCAAAACGGATCTGCTTATTGACCAGGTCAGCACAGACCTCATTAAAAGCCTTCCTCTGTACAGACACTCTGGGAGAAAAATCTTGAAAAATCATAATGCGCCGTGACTCATAAGAAACCTCTCGTGCCTTCCGATAGTGCTGTAATACTAAAGCTCGATGAGCAAAATGCAGAAAGCGCGCTATAATAACACGCGGTCGTTGTATTGAGCTCCCCTCGACCCGACGACCCAATCTGTGAGCCCTTTCAAACAGGCCTCCGGAGGGAGAAGCTAGGGTTGGAACCACTGCTAGCAACCAGGCCTCTATCACTCGCGGCAGATCAGCATCAGGTAGGGATTCTGGAAACCCAACGAAGCGTAAGTTATTTCTCCGCGATCGATTTTCAAGGTCGTCCAGTTTCTCTTCACTCTCGCGGGCCTGCTTACTGAGCTCCTCCACGCGTCTCTCTAGGGCCCCGACATCATCCTCCACCAGGCCCACACGTCCCTCGACGCGCTCCACCCGCTGATCAAACTCGGTGATGGAGGACCGCACTTCTGCTATCTGTTCAGACAGCTGGTGGAGGCGAGCATCAAGGGCGATCACCACAGCTTGCGAGATTTTTTCTTCCAGAGAATCGCCGTCCGTGAGGACCTCCGGGGGGTCTGAGGCCGCGGCGGCCATTTTGGTAGTGGTGGCCGGCAATTTGTCTTTCTCGCGGCGGAGAGCCCGAGTCGCCATGCGATGCCAAGAAAAGCTTGTGGGTAGCTCGTGTGCAGATCCCAGCACTCGAAAAGCAGGTTTTGCCACAAAAATCAAGCAGAGGGATGTCGATGGCAGGCGATTGCGAGGAAGGGATAGCCGGAGCTCGGAGCACAGCACCCTACCGAGCCCACCACATCACGTGATCTCAATTCATAAATTTTAATAAAGATAAAGATATTAGTTGGCCAACTAGGAGCTGCTGTTTACCATGACATGAGTGAGTTACTTGAGCTTCTTAATTGGGTCTTGGCCTGCTTCAGGAACCACTGGCTCATTCCATGATGGCATACACAGCTGGGCAGCCTCATGGAATTTAAGAAGCAGCAACAAAGAACAGAAAATAAGACAAAGCATGCTTTAATCAGTGTTGTCTGTGTTTGCTTGATTTCCCCCCTTCTATCTTGGAGGATGTAAGGCAGCCTAGAGAGCTGAATACAAGATATAGATAAGCAACTGATCAGCAACACCTGAGCTTTTCATTGCTTACTAGGGATGTGAATCATTTTTTGACGATTTAAAATATCGTCCGATATATTTTAAATCGTCAAAAAATGGTCCGGAACGGCCCCCTCAATTGAATCGTGTTGTCTTCAGCCGGCGCCATTTTCCAAAATGGCGGCGCAAAATGGCGGCGGCCATAGACCAACACGATTCGACTGTAGGAGGTCGTTCCGGACCCCCGCTGGACTTTTGGCAAGTCTTGTGGGGGTCAGGAGGCCCCCCCAAGCTGACCAAAAGTTCCTGGGGGTCCAGCGGGGGTCCGGGAGCGATTTCCTGCCGCGAATTGTTTTTCGTACGGAAAATGGCGCCAGCAGGAGATCGACTGCAGGAGGTCGTTCAGCGGGGGTTCCGGACCGCATAGGCTTTGGAAGCTCTGCCATATGCACTAAAACTTATGCTAAAACTGTTTTAGTGTCCATGATTCCCCATGAATACAACAAATCTTCGCTAAATTATTCGGCCCACCCTCCTGACCCCCCCCCAAGACTTACCAAAACTCCCTGATGGTCCAGCGGGGGGGTCTGGGAGCCATCTCCTACACTCGGCTGCCGGTATTCAAATTGGCGCTGATAGCCTTTGACCTTCTATGTCACATGGGCTACCGGTGCCATTGGACAGCCCCTGTCACATGGTAGGAGCAATGGATGGCCAGCAGGGGTCCAGGAGCGTCCTCCTGCACTCGGGCTGTCAGCTGCCAGTATTCAAAATGGCGCCGATAGCCTTTGCCCTCACTATGTCACAGGGGCTACGTCAGGGGCTATGTCAGCCAGCTACGTCAGGGGCTATGTCAGCCGGCCATCCATTGCATCCTACATCCATACCTACAGTACCTGAATGTAAACTGATGTGATATCTCAGATTGAATGTCGGTATATAAATAAATAAGGTCAGACGAGGTCACAAGCAGGCTGAAGTCAGAAGGCAGGCAGGTCAAGGGACAAGCTGAGGTCTTGGGGCAGGCAGGTCAAGGAACAAGCTGAGGTCAGTACCAGTTAGACAGTCTGGAGGTACTACCTGGGGAAATGTACAGACAAACACAGGAACAAGATGGGCGGGAATTAGGATACAGGACTGGAACAGAAGGATCCTGGAATGAGACTTGGGACAAGAGCAGGAACAAAAGCATAGGTAACCTAGCATACAAGCCGACCTGATTGCCAAGGCAAGGAAGCACAGACAGGAACCTCCTTATATCGGGGGATCAATCAGGGTGTGCTGCGGAGCTAAAGCCCAACCTTGGCCCTACAAGAGGCTGGGTGGTCTATGTGTGCGTAGGGGTGTGGACAACATCCCTGAGGTCGCCAAGCCTCAGCGTGAGGCCTGGTGTGCAGTGGACGGCCTGGCAACTGCAGCTGCAGGAAGCCGGGACCTAGAGGAACTGGCAACTACCGCTAGGGAGGCTGACCTGGGACCTGCCATGGGACTGTGAAGGTGAGCAGGCCTGTGAGTGGGATAGCCACAGATGGGGCATGTAACAGAAATCCCATTTGTGAATAGTGTCAAGATCCAGTGGTGTCCCTGTTGTGTATAAGAGTCCTTCATAAAGGGTTCAGGGAATTGGGTTGAAAATGTGGATCTTAAGGGCCTTTCTGGCTGAAAAGTCATTCCTTAGTGTTTTCTACCTTAACATAAGGTAGCATGGCTTCAGGTTCAGGGATAATGGTACTTTTTTCCAAATTTGTGGTGTGTAACAATTGAAAGCAGCATATCATTCAGGACAATCTAGCAGAAACCAGGGAAGGAGAGGAAGGAAGAGTCATTTCAGAGGACCAGAGTTCCCTTCAGGGTATATAAAGGGAGAGAAGAGAGAGGTATTCAGGGGCATGTTTATTCAAGCATTTGAAGATAACACAGAGAGTTTACATTTTATTCTAATTTCACTGGGAGCCAGTGAAGATGATGTTAAATAAGCTTAATATAATCAGTTGCTTTTACAAAATTCTCATGGCAGTGTTTTTTAAGTGCGGAAGGTATTTCAAACTGTATTGTGAGATGCCATTGTATAAGTAATCAATTTGGCTGGTGATTAATAAATGGATTACATTAGCAAGATTTCATTTTTCAAATTAATTACATGGCTGGCAGATCTGACACAGATACATGAAGGAAGACCTTACTATTTTCAAAATTTGGAGATCCACTGTGAAATTTTGGCCACATTAAACCCCTAGGCTTTGTATTGACTCCTTAGGATGTAAGACAAAACCTACTAGTGAGGGAAGGGATTTCAGGGGTTGACCTTGGCAGCTGAGCCAGAGGAGTTGTGATTTAGATGGGTTTTGAGTCTGTTTTTTCTAAATAATTTTGATGCAGAGTTGGATGTCATCTGCAAATATGTGGCACTTGATATTGAAGTACTGGATAAAGACACAGATAGAATGCATGTAGGTGTTGAAAAGTATCAGGAAGAGGGCGGAGTCCTGAGACACTCCACAGGGCAGAAGAGTTTGTTGGACCACATAACTTATTGCATTCTGTTGACAAGCCACTTTAGGACAATGCTATCAATGTCAGTATCCTTTAGTCGCTGGATCAAGAAATGGTGATCAATTCTATTGAAGGTGACTGAGAGATAAAATAGGACAAGGAGGGAGTCACCACCTTTGTTCACTTGGAGGTAGATACTGTTTGTAATGGCCAACAGAACAATTTCTGTTCTATGACCTCTTCTGAACCAGGATTGGTACTGATGTAGTGTTATGCATGCCGTCTGTGGCAAACCTGTGGCACGGCCCTCTCACCTTTCTATACAGACTCCAGCTTCTGGTTCCTACTCGCTAGTGGCAGTGGGCTGCCAGCTCCGACCTCAGGCCACCACCTTGAATAATAAGGGGAGGATCAGTAGAGATGTGTATTCATTTTTTTTTTCGGTTCACGTCCCCCGAACTATGGTTAGTACACACTAACACAAAATAAAAAATTTTCTGAAATTTCAGAAAAATCTTTTTCATGTTTGGGTGCTCCCGAACTGTAATGAATTAGACAATCTTGTTGAAATTGTCTAATTCGTTTAAAATGAATGTACATCTCTAAGTATCAGCACCAGGGTATTTTTTAGGATGTGTTAGATAACATCTTTTTTGAGTCAACTGTTTAGTGAACCATGGTTCAGAATGGCATTTATTATCTTGGTTAGCCAGGGGACTAGATCATGTTTCAGTTTACAGATGAATCTTAGGGGAATTGGATCTAATGTGTTTGTAGACTGACTGAGTCACTGGAGGATCTTTACCACTTCTCATGGAGTGATTGTTTTGAAGTTGGACAACAGGATCAATTTTGGCAGGAATTCAACAGAATTGGCCTGTGTGACTATTGCATTAATGGGTTGGTTGGTGCCAAGGGTGTGTGAGGTGGAGGAGATAGTGGGAGGAACAAATAGTTTGTAATTTTTCAGTGAAGAATTTGGCAATTGTGTGACCCTCTGTGTTAGTAGAAGAAGTTTGGTTTTGGATAGTTTTGGCACCAGGTAAAAAGTTTTCTTGTGTCAGTTCTAGTTGTTTGGAAATGTAGTCATTTTTTGCTTGTTGAATGACAGCTTTGTATTTTTTTGAGTGTTCTTTGCAGAGACAAAGGTCAATATCAATTCAATGCTTCCACCATGCTTGTTCAAGTTGCTGGGATTGTTGTTTTAGGAGAAGCTCTTCATAGAACTATGGAGAATTTCTGGGGGTTCTAGTAGGATTTGTTTTGAGAGGGGCTAACATCTCAATTGCTGTAGAAAATTCATTTCATTGCTTGGATTACAACTTCTGGTGAAATTGAGATGGTAGTTGTGGGCATGTTAACGAGAGTACTTAAGTTTTCACTTGTAACACAGAATAGATTCTTGGTGGGAGGTTTGGATATAGGTATACTGAGAATTTGATTTGGGAATGGGATGGTGACCCGGACAACTTAATGGTCCATTCCGGAAATGATGACCAGTAATACTGAGTTGGAATCTAGCTTGGTTCTGGCAGATTGGAAAATTAGATTGAGAGTGTGACCCTATATATCTGTAGGGACGTTTAGTTGCGTGAGGCCAAGGTCATCTATGTTGCTCTGGAAGCTGGAGGCATGTCCTTTGAGAGGGGAGTCTGCATGATAATTTAAATCTCCTGGAACCAAGAGTAGTAGTAGCAATGTCACATAGAAATTCAGATAGCTCAAGAAAGGAGTCAGGATGGCTATCAGGTGGGTGGTAGATAAGGATGATTTTAGGTCCCTCAGTGCTTTGGATCTTTGTTACTAAGCAGATTTTCCCATCCATTTGGTAGTTACTAGCTCCAGGGCCAGGGAGTGTTTGAAAATGATAGCAACTCCTCCTCCATGGCCTATAAATCAGGGAATGTGGTGAATTTGGTATTCAGGTGAGCAGAGCTAAGTGGGAGTAACAGTGACTACTTCTGCTATCCAGATTATTCTCTTGTACATGCTGTAAAACAATACGGACATCTCAGCAGTGGGTGCTCAATGTCTGGGAGAAGATCAAGATTTCATCTAGATATATGACCACACAGGTATAAAGAAGTCATAGAAGATCTCATTGACCATAGTCTGGAAAACTGCTGGGGCATTGCAGAGTCCAAAAGGCATGACTAAATATTCTTTCATGAGTATTAAATGCAGTTGTCCACTCATCACCAGCCTTGATTCTATAGGAAATATCTGGTATAGATAACCTTACAGTAGATAATCAGATTTAACCAATAACCTTATCATATGAATTCATTAGTTTAAGGGAGCAGATACGAACACTTTCATAAGGTGGTCAGTTAGTTTATTAAAAGCGTAAGTGAACAAGAGTAATATGGTACAATTATTTCTTTTGTTTCTTTAGTTTTGTTACATTTTCAATTTTATAGCGCAAGCACTGTAATGTGAGGTAATCAGAATTTATAAGCATTATTTTTAAGCTCATCTTTGTACTTAAGAATCACATAATTGCCAAATTAGATTAACCCAGCTATAAAGTAATTTAAGCTAGTGTTCTCACCTTCTATAGTACTGCACAAGTCCTGGGTCACTCCTGTAACAGGACGCTGTCTCGACACCAGGGGATTAATCCAATGAAATCCCTTTTAGTGAATGATAGATAAAACCCAAAAAGTCTTACAGACATCTCCATGAGATATGACGGCTGAAAAGGGGTAAAATTTACTAAATGGACAAAAGTTCTTCAAGGAAATATTTGGCAAACAGTTGAATTCACATTAATGAGCAACTGTGCTGAGTAAACTCAGCTGACAACTCACAATTATAGTGACCTACACAGTCAGTTCTGACAGCAGGGCTCTCAAACTGAGCTTTTGGGTAGTCCATGAAAGAAAGCTGCCATCTGGATATCTCAGAGTCCTTTTCTCAGAGTCAAACCTCATTCAGTATTTAGTTCCATAAGGGCCAAATGTTGATCCAGATTCAATACTGCCACTTCCTATAGACACAGGATTGGTGGGATGCAAATGATGTCATCTAGATCTATTTATTTATTTATTTATTTATTGTTATTTATGTGTTTTTATATACCATTGTTTGGAACTGGCCTTCACAATGGTTTACAGCAGAAATAACGATACATATAACGTTATGCAGGTGAAACAAAAATACATAGGAACGTTTAACAAGAAACATATGTTTAATAAATGTATGACATAAAAGTATAAATGGTTGCAGTTTATGATCTATATAGTGGGTTATAATTAAGAGGTAAAGGGAGATTACAAAGGATAAAGGTGGTAGTAAGATCGATAATTGGTAGTGGGTCGAATGAAGTTCGTTGATGTACTATATACAATGTAGGTTTGGCATGATTCTGTGATTGGTGGGTTAGCGTGTGTTGGGTGATAACTGTGCTCATATTTTCTTATCCAATGCCCTCTCTGTAGGCTTGTAGTAATATCCAGGTTTTAAGGAGTTTTTGGAAGACTTTTGTATCGCTCTATAGTCGTATATTTTCCGGGAGTTTATTCCAGAAGATTGGGGCTGCAATTGAGAATGCTCTGTCATGAGTTGTAGTGAGTCTGGCTGCTGTCACTGAGGGAATTTCTAGTAATGCTTTGTTTGCCGATCTTGAGTTTCATCGTGATATGTGTGTGTGTATTACGTCGTTTAGCCATTTGATTTCTTTCCCATATATGGTTTTGTGTAGCATGGATAGTGCTTTGAATTCAATCCTTTTGTTTATGGGGAGCCAATGCAGTGTTTTTAAGACAGGGGTGATATGGTCTGTTCTTTTGTTACTGGCAAGGACTCTGCCTGCCGCGTTTAGTAGGACTTGGAGTGGTCGTGTGGTCATAGGCCTAACATCAGGGAGTTACAATAGTCTAGGCTTGTCAGGATTAGGGATTGTAGGATGGTTCTGAAATTGTTATGGTTTAGTAGTGGTTTTAGTTGTTTTAGTATTAGTAATTTGTAGAAGACTTCTTTGATCTTTGCAGATATGTATTTTTTGAGGTTTAGTTCTGTGTCTATCTAGATTCCAAGGTCCTTTACTTTGTCGCTGGGTTTGATGTTAGTATTTTCAATTTGGATGGTGTTGTGTGTGTTAGTTATTGTAGTTTTTCTTTGGAGGAGAATGCATTCTGTTTTGTTCATGTTGAGGCAGAGTTTCAATTGGTTTAGGAGATTTTTTTATGCTGTTTAGGTATGAAGTCTGTTATTGGTATAATGAGTTGTATGTCATCAGCATATATAAAGTAAGTGATGCTGAAGCTAGATAGGAGTTGGCATAATGGGAGAAGATAGATGTTGAATAGTATTGCAGGTAGTGAGGAACCTTGTGGCACTCCGGTTTCTAGTAGTGTTAATTCTGATTTGGAATTGTTAATTTTGACTTGGAACGCTCGGTTGTGGAGGAAGGATCTGAACCAGTTTAGGAATATTCTCATATGCTCATTAGAGTCCACCAGCAAAGAAAGTATTAGAACAATATCCATTTCATAACTGGTATCAGGCTGGATAGAAAGTTTCACCAAGGACATGTTCTCAGTTCTGGTCCAAGGTTCTCCTCTAATTTGGTAGGTGATGACAACTTTCTGATATGAAGAAACACAGACTTTCTCCTCTGTGTAAAAACAGTCTCATTTAGAGTTGCCAAAAATATCACATGGCTACAAACTCTATGTTTGCATTGCTTTAGGCCTGCACCTTTTAATCAGTCTGTGTGCATAGCAGTATGCCTCAAAAGTTCATGATGCACATCCTGTTTAGGGCTTCGGGTGTTTACCCTACAATTCAGATAAGGTTATAAGTCCCCTGTGGTCCAGCTTAGTGAATATCTTAGCAGCTTGCAGGCAGTAAAAAAAATTCTGTTATTAGTGGGATGTAAGCTAGGAGTGGAGAAAAGTGAAGACTACGGAGAAAGGTATAAGACCTGAGACTTCTGTTGCTAGTAAAATATATGGATAAATGTTCCTTCCATTCCCATGAAGAGAAACTGAGGGTTAAGAAGCAAAAAGCGTATGAGCTGTGGACTCAGGTGATAGAGAGAGAAAAAGTAATTAAATGGCCAAATTACTCAAGGAACTGTCTAGAATAATTGGAGGGCCTTGTTCTGGAAGAATTGGATATAACTTTATCGAGTCTCAGGTTATGAAAATCCATTGACTTTGGAGTATGTAAAGAAATCATCAATTCACTTTTGCAACCTATCAGTAAAAATGAGTTGGAACCCACACAATTTCCAGCCTGGTTATTGTTGCTGTTAACTAAAGATATCATCAGTGCTGTTTACAAGGTATGTGAAGAAAGATTGGGGTGTGAATAATGCAAAAGGGCTTTAAAGCTGAATTTCCCCCAAGATAGTATCCTGGACTCTGAGTGGTATGCTATCCTGATGAGAACTGAGCAAATACTGGTGAATTATAAAAACCCAATGCAGTCATCAATTAGGGGATATGCGGATATGTCAGGCTGGCACGTGCTGAGCAAATTTTAAAAACCTCACTAATATGCACGCAAAAACCACAGCGTGCACATCTCAGAAGTTTTTAAAAAAAGAGTGGGCATGCTAGGTGGGGCATGGGCGTTTCTGTTACGCTTGGACTCCGGACAGGAGTCGTGCACACCACCCAGCAGGGTGGCTCCAGGTGGAGAGAGACAGGAAGCTCGAACAGAGTCAGGTACCAGGCTGGGTCAGGGCAGGCAGCAAGAATCAGAGTCTGGGTTCAGGCTGGGTCAGGGCAGGCGGCAAGTGGCAGTGTCTAAGTACAGGCTGGGTCAGGGCAGGCGGCAATCAGCAGTGTCTGGGTCCAGGCTGGGTCAGGGCACAGTAAGCAGGACAAGGCAGGTCAGAAGGCCCGTAGGCCCCACACACACACACACGGAAGGCCCGTAGGCCACACACCAATAGCGGGGCAAGGCAGGTCAGAAGGCCCGTAGGCCACACACACACACACGGAAGGCCCGTAGGCCACACACCATAGACGGGGCAAGGCAGGTCAGAAGGCCCGTAGGCCACACACACACACACGGAAGGCCCGTAGGCCACACACCATAGACGGGGCAAGGCAGGTCAGAAGGCCCGTAGGCCACACACACACACACGGAAGAAGGCCAAAAGGCCGCACAAGGCAAGGCAAGGATAGGCCCGAAGGCCGCGCAAGGCAAGGCAAGGCAAGGCAAGGATAGGCCCGAAGGCCACGCAAGGCAAGGCAAGGCAAGGATAGGCCCGAAGGCCACGCAAGGCAAGGCAAGGCAAGGATAGGCCCGAAGGCCATGCAAGGCAAGGCAAGGCAAGGATAGGCCCGAAGGCCACGCAAGGCAAGGCAAGGATAGGCCCGAAGGCCGCGCAAGGCAGGCTAGAGCAGGGAGCCCAGGTGAGCTCGATGCCGAAGCCCCGAGGCAACTGTCAGGCAGGGTTAAGAGGGCACACCCAGAGCATAGAGTGGACATAGGAGATGGACTGGGCCTGTCAGGAAAGTCAGCACTAGAGGGACCCCTGGTGGTGAGGCGGTAGCACAGCAGCCACAGCCGTAACAGTACCCCCCCCTCAAGGCCTCCCCCTCCTCCTGGATCCCATCTGTGCAGGAGGTAGTCAAGAATAACGGGAGACCATCCGGGGGTGATGCGGCAGGTTCAACTCCTTTCCGAGGCAAAAAGGCAGTCCATAACCCCTCCTGGGACAAGGCGGCAGGGTGAGACCCCTCCTGGGGTAGCAGAGGCGGTGCAGATTTCCATAACCCCTCCTGGGGTGACAAGGGGAACGCAAACCCCACCTGGGGCAGAGAAATAGTCCGTAACCCTTCTTGAGGCGATAGTAGGACCGGTCCGGACCCTTCCAAGGTCGGCATTAAGACCGGTACAGGCCCCTCCAGGGGCGGCAGCTGGGCCAGTACAGCAGGCTCGGATCCTACTCGGGCAATTGTAGCAGGCTCGGACCCCTCTCGGGGCGTTGTAGCAGGCTCGGACCCCTCTCGGGGCGATGAAGCAGGCTCGGACCCCTCTCGGGGCATTGTAGCAGGCTCGGACCCCTCTCGGGGCGTTGTAGCAGGCTCGGACCCCTCTCGGGGCGATGAAGCAGGCTCGAACCTCTCTCGGGGCGATGAAGCAGGCTCGGACCCCTCTCGGGGCATTGTAGCAGGCTCGGACCCCCTCTCGGGGCGGTGTGTAGCAGGCTCGGACCCCTCTCGGGGCGATGAAGCAGGCTCGGACCCCTCTCGGGGCATTGTAGCAGGTTCGGACCCCTCTCGGGGCGTTGTAGCAGGCTCGGACCCCTCTCGGGGCGATGAAGCAGGCTCGGACCCCTCTCGGGGCGATGAAGCAGGCTCGGACCCCTCTCGGGGCGATGAAGCAGGCTCGGACCCCTCTCGGGGGCGATGAAGCAGGCTCGGACCCCTCTCGGGGCATTGTAGCAGGCTCGGACCCCTCTCGGGGCGTTGTAGCAGGCTCGGACCCCTCTCGGGGCGATGAAGCAGGCTCGGACCCCTCTCGGGGCATTGTAGCAGGCTCGGACCCCTCTCGGGGCGTTGTAGCAGGCTCGGACCCCTCTCGGGGCGATGAAGCAGGCTCGGACCCCTCTCGGGGCGGCAGCAGGACCGGTATGGACCCCTCCGAGGGCGGCAGCAGGACCGGTATGGACCCCTCCAGGGGTGGCAGCAGGACCAGTTCAGCAGACTCCGATGGCTGACTCAGGAAGTCTGTCAGTAGGACCGGTTCGGACCCCTCCGAGGACGGCAGCAGGGCCGGTTCGGACCCCTCCGAGGACGGCAGCAGGGCCGGTTCAGCAGGCTCAGTTAGAAAGTCTGTCAGCAGGACCGGTTCAGTAGGCTCAGATGGCTGAGTTGCATGGTTAACGGTAGTGTGCATGGAAGACACAGATTGTACTGCCGTGGGCTTGATACCTCGAGCCAAAGTCTGATGCTCCTGATTTTGTTTCTGGAGGAGCAGTTTAGAGAAGGCACAGGCAGTTCTAGGACGTCTAGGGAAGGTGCTCGTTAGTGTCCACTTGGCAGCTGTGGGAAGCTGAGCCCTGCTAGAGTTAATCAGCTCTCTCCGTTGTAGAGAAACCTGTTCCCGAGGCTCTAGCACTGGTCTCACAGAAGCCTTCTTGGCCAGGTAAGTCCTGGGTTTTTCTACCCACAAACTGCCAGCAAAAATGTCTGTTTTGTTTGAGCCAGAAACAGAATACTGGTTAGGAGAGCTGATAGCTTTTTCTAATTGCACAGCTGGTCCTGGAGCAGAACAACAGGGGCAGGGTTTGCCTGGAGGTAACAAACACGGGAGACAGGAGCATTTCCACCACCCTGGTTTAGGAGCCAGACAGTTCAAACACTCCTGATAGACAGAGACATTTTTCTTGTTGCAGTTATTGCATGACCAGTGTTCCTGACCAACAAGTTCACAGGCAAGACAGTTCTGATAGCTTGGATAATTCAAAGTCTGACAGGAATGGCAGGTATAAAACTTTAAAGAAGGAGGCATCTTGAATTAGTGAAAAGTTGACTCACCGGCAGGACACAGACCTATCTCTTCCCCTGGAAAATGTGATGGCTTCGGCATACTGTTACGCTTGGACTCCGGACAGGAGTCGTGCACACCACCCAGCAGGGTGGCTCCAGGTGGAGAGAGACAGGAAGCTCGAACAGAGTCAGGTACCAGGCTGGGTCAGGGCAGGCAGCAAGAATCAGAGTCTGGGTTCAGGCTGGGTCAAGGCAGGCGGCAAGTGGCAGTGTCTAAGTACAGGCTGGGTCAGGGCAGGCGGCAATCAGCAGTGTCTGGGTCCAGGCTGGGTCAGGGCACAGTAAGCAGGACAAGGCAGGTCAGAAGGCCCGTAGGCCCCACACACACACACACGGAAGGCCCGTAGGCCACACACCAATAGTGGGGCAAGGCAGGTCAGAAGGCCCGTAGGCCACACACACACACACGGAAGGCCCGTAGGCCACACACCATAGACGGGGCAAGGCAGGTCAGAAGGCCCGTAGGCCACACACACACACACGGAAGGCCCGTAGGCCACACACCATAGACGGGGCAAGGCAGGTCAGAAGGCCCGTAGGCCACACACACACACACGGAAGAAGGCCAAAAGGCCGCACAAGGCAAGGCAAGGATAGGCCCGAAGGCCGCGCAAGGCAAGGCAAGGCAAGGATAGGCCCGAAGGCCACGCAAGGCAAGGCAAGGCAAGGATAGGCCCGAAGGCCACGCAAGGCAAGGCAAGGCAAGGATAGGCCCGAAGGCCACGCAAGGCAAGGCAAGGCAAGGATAGGCCCGAAGGCCACGCAAGGCAAGGCAAGGATAGGCCCGAAGGCCGCGCAAGGCAGGCTAGAGCAGGGAGCCCAGGTGAGCTCGATGCCGAAGCCCCGAGGCAACTGTCAGGCAGGGTTAAGAGGGCACACCCAGAGCATAGAGTGGACATAGGAGATGGACTGGGCCTGTCAGGAAAGTCAGCACTAGAGGGACCCCTGGTGGTGAGGCGGTAGCACAGCAGCCACAGCCGTAACATTTTCGGGATTTTAACCTGAAATTAGTGCGTAAATACTTACACAAAATGGCATGCGCCAGGGTCCCCTACCGTGTAACTTTATTTCTGCTATGATGTGTAAGTGATAAAACAAAAAAATCTAGGCAAAGCAGTGGGGTTTAAAGATCAGGGCTAACGGAGGAGAAGAAAGGCTATTAAACTAGGTGGGGTTGGAAGACCTATCATTTGACTGGGTGAACTGGGAACCAAATGTTTTTTGTGTCATTGGTGTTGACACGCATCACTTTTAAAATGCCCCTACTTATACAGTAGAAGCGGGATTTGCATGCACAGGCATTCGCCCACTTATTGAGTGGACATGTGCGCGCGACCATACTATTTTATAACATACATGTATAAACGCGTTCCTGGGTATGGGCCAATGAATGTGCGCACATGTGTGCCTGCACGCCAGTTTAAAAGTTGCTGTCATAGGGTATAAACTTGAGAAGTAAGCTTTTGGAGACAGCAGCAAGGTTTTTCTGTCCAGGGACTATATCTAGATACCTCTTCACTTCTTTGCAACCAATAGGCCTACTGGTTACAGCAGCAGGCTGTGAACCAGGGAAGCCAGGGTATAAATTCTGCTGACGCTCCCTGTGACCTTGGGCAAGTCACTTCACCCTCCATCGTCTCAGGTACAAACTTAGGGCCCATTTTACTTAGCATTTCTCCCATAGGCATAAAATGGTAGAACATGTTTAGTAAATTGGCCTCTTAGATTGCAAGCCCTCTATGGGACAGGAAAATAACCATGGTGCGTGAATGCATGAGCTAAAACTAAATACATTTATAAATGAGAATTCTCTATGCTTAATCCCTGTTGTCTTAAATATTATTTTTGCCTTTCCATCAACAATGACAGAATATTCCACATGTAGTCTCCCTTTCCTCTATATTCCATAAGAAGAAGGGAATTGTGAATATCCTTTGGGAAGCCCTGCTCTATATCCTTTTGCCAGTAGAGAAGGGTGTGGGAATTGGACTCACTGCTGTTAGGTATGTAAACTTGCACTTTGTCTTGTATCCCGATGGTAGTGTTAGGAGTACTACAATACAGAAGACCTGAGTTCAGTTCTTGGACCTTGCTTCTGCTGATTGGTTTGGCAGAGGCTGGGGAAGCATAGGTGAATATACCAGGGCAGTGGGCAATACTTTCTGGGTACAGGTTGCATATGCTTAATGCAAGTAAAATAATGACTGGCATTTATCCTTTCTCCATTGGGTGAGGCCTGGACCAGCCTTTCTTGACTGCAGTTGCTTCTGGTCTGACATATAGAAGCCCAACGTATGTGCACCTCTGTACTCATCACCCTTTGTGATTTTTGTACATTTAAACCCTTACAGTTTTAAACACTCACTTGTAAATTATAAGAATATTTTTGCTCTGGACTAGTGGTTGCAAGTTTCAACTTGAATATGAAATTGATCTATGCACTTGATATTGATTACAATCAGTGGGAAGCCATTAATAAAGCCACCATTGTACAAGCTTGAGCAAGAGAATGAATTTGCAATATTGTCTTCATATTGTGCTGCTGAAAGCGGCATATTGATTCACAGAATTGAAAGAAAAAGTAAAAAATGATCAAGAGGATGATTAATAGGTAAATACTGTACCATAACGCACACTTTATTGAATACAATCATTTGCAAAAAACTTTTTTTATATAAAAATGTTTTAATATAATTATGATGGACCTATCTTATCTTATAAATATCCAAAGTTAAAATAAACACACTCTCACTATGACTTAACCCTCAAGTCATCACAACCACACCATATATACCACACCATGCTTTACCCTGAGATCATCACAATCATATCATATTCCCGTCACTCATAATATACCCTACATTCAACACCCCATAAAACCATTTGCTTACATAACTCTCAGATAACCTGATCTTAACAACCAGTGAATTACTTCTCACTCTGCACTTTTTCCTGAGTGGAACAAGCAAATATAATAGACCAATGTCCTTTTAAATAGGTCTTCCCTTTATCTGAATCCAGTCCTATTTTTCTTTCAAATTGATGTTGTCTTTGTCTTCATCCAGTCCAGTCCAACGAGAGCCTCGTTTCTCCCTGTTGCGCAGGGCTTCTTCAGGGACTTCACTTGTAAATTTTTCAATATGATGTTATTTAATGCCTAGATTCTGTTAATCAATCAATATTCTTTGGTCCATCATATCACTGCAAAATTATTGAAATCTACAATATGATAACTGTACTCATACCTACATATGACAATATTTTATACCATATCTAATAATATACTCAATACATATTTCATTAACCATTAGTGCTGGAATGTATGAAACTAATACAGTACATCTCATATTTATACTATATATTTCATTAACATTTAAAATCTGAGTCAATAATATCCATTAAGCATATTACCGTTCATGTCCATTTCACTCAATCTTTTCATACCATACTGATCAAAACATACTGCAGTCTCCTCAACACCACGTCTTCGTACAGTATATCACAGTTATCAATGTTAATAACTTGCTATTGTTCTTTCACGGCTCCACTTAACTTGCTTCTTGTACCCTGCAAATATATCATGGATACATTATTACTATAACACTTATCCTCAACAAACTCTATTAAAAAAGAGAAATTCACTAAATCAATATCTAACCTGCAAACCGCAGCGATGTTAGCATTCATAAGCGCTCCACCAACGCTCAAGTGTTTCTCTTAACGGGCCACAGCCTCAGTGTTAACTACCAATGCATCATTCGCCCCGTGTCGGACTTTTAAATCACATTCAACCAATATCTATCTTGAATTCCCTATGACACACTACATCCGGGCATTATCAATGAACTTTATTGTCATCTACATTGTTATATAGATGTGCACATGCAGCTGAACTACAATCACTCTTACATCCGGGTTCTTTTTCATCAAACATTCACTAATCCAAAATTGTTGCTGTAAGACCAATGAAAATTAATTGTGTAAAATGGAACACCACCATCCTCAAAAAACCCCATTAAGTTATTTCCTTAAATGAGAAGTAATTATCCACAGCATATGTTGATGCGGTTTCTAAATACAATAGACACTTATTCTCTAAAGAGAGTCCCTATACTTTTTTCACCCTAAATTTCATCTTCAGACACACAGCAACACACATTATCTGTTTGTAGTATGAGGTTTCGGAGGATATGCATGTAATTGTTTACCTCAAGAGGATGATTAACCATGTGCCACAGTGGATCAAATTACTACAGCGAGCCAGTCTTCTTGTCCCACAGTACAAAAGTAAGGCAGCTTCCAAAGGCTAATTCAACTCTGTTTTAAAACAACAAAGCCCTCCAAAAACTGAATATCATGGGAAGGGAAAATTTCAAAGGCTTTTACCTGAGTAAAATGTACTGACTGAAAATTGCTCTCCTCAAAAATGGCTAAATTTATGCAGTGGTTCCATAAAACGTGGACTTTGAGCCACATGAAAAAGAGGCTTTCTGTTGCCATGTTGAGGCTGGAGGAGTAAAACAACCTGCAGACATTTGACTTTCAAATGTACATGCACTGTTTTTCTGCTCCCACAGCCACCTGCAAAGGTAACAGCACATAGTTACGTCTAGCACAGATAATTTACATTTGATCATTTTCAAGGAGAAACCATGGTTAGCTTCTCTTTGTAAATATGCAGAAAACACGCATGTTAAAAGCACTAGTGTAGTAGTTTGAATCTACTCATGCTGTTTGAGAATTGTACCCTAACATCTGGACTTAAAACTCTTCTTTTCTTTCTCCTCCATGATTCTGTCTGCATGTGGTAAGAGCCATTACTCAGAATTACCATGTTGCACAATTCCTTATCAGTGTTTCTTGGCACAGTCTGTAGTTGACTGCAAATCTGTTGAAAATACTATTTCGTGAAATGGACATCTTCTACAACTTTTGCCGATGATACCAAAATCTGCAGCAGGATAGACAGCCAGGAAGTCATGGATAACATGAGGAGAAATCTAGCTAAGCATGAGGAATGCTCTACACAGTCTGGCAGCTAAGATTTAAGACAAAAAAGTGCAGAGCAATTCATTTAGGTTGCAGAAACGATAGGGAGAGGTATAATATTGAGGTGAAATTCTTCTAAGCATGAAAGAAGATCAGGATCTGGGGATGATTGTAACTGATGATCTAAAAGTGGCCAACAGGTGGAAAAAACAACAGCAAAAGCCAGAAAGATATTTGCTGCATAAGGAGAGGAATGGTCAGAAAAAAAAAGGGAGGTGATATTGCCCCTGTTAGGTCACTGGTGAGACCTCATTTGGAATACTGTGTACATTTCTGGAGACCACACCTTCAAAATAATATAAACTGGTTGGAGTAGGTCTAGAGAATGGCTAGTGAAATGGCCGGTGGTCTTCATTCTAAGGCATATAGGGATAGACTCAAAGATCTAAACATGTGTACCCTAGATAAAAGGCAAGATAGGGGAGACATAATAGAGACATTTAAATATCTTAAAGGTTTCCATGCACTGGAGGTAAACCTCTTCAGCAGAAAGAAGGCTGTAGAATGGAGGCTCATGGGATGAGGGTGAAAGGGGGTAGATTCAAGACTAATCTTAAAAAATAGTTCTTTACCGAAAGGGTGATAGATGCATGAAGTGGCCTCCCAGTGGAGGTGGTGGAGACAAAAATGATATTTGAATTCAAGAAAGCATGGGATAAATATTGGGATTGTCTAAGAGAGTGATGGGAATTGTACAACTAAATTAGTTGGGAGGATAAGCAGACTAGATGGGCCATATGGTCTTTTTCTGCCATCATGTTTCTATATTTGTCTATGTTTCCTGAGATGAGGAAGCTTCTAAATGACCAACGTGCACTGCTAGCTGTACAACAGTTTTTCCCAACTACTGTGCCATGGCACACCTCTCTGTCTTCAGACCTGGTCAGGTGTGCCATGGAAAAGTCACTACTGCCTGATTCTCTGATCCAGGCCAGCATCTGGGCTCTGTTCTCAGCATCTCACAGCAATAAGAGTCACCAGCAGTGGTTCTTAAATGTACAGGAGCTCCTTTCTGAGAACATGTGTAATCATGAATGCCTCTTCTTCCTAGCTACAGCGTGAGCCCCAGAGTATGGTAAATAATGAGCAGAGAATGGATAGCTGGGACCCGTTTAGTACAGCACACAGCACTCCTTATCTTCTGCATCCTGAATCCTGCAATCCTCTGTCTTACCGCCAGGCTGAGTGAGATGGCGGAGCATGAATTGAGCACCGAGTAGCTGCAGTGGATGAACTCTGGTAATCACATGTGGCAGGCAGGGTAAGTAACTGAGTCCGTTGCCTGAACCACACTGACTTCCTCTTTATCATGCATTGCTATATAGAGGAAGCTGGTACATCGGGACGGGTTCATCTATGTCTTTGCCCCTCTCTCTCTTTGTTTTACATTTTTAAGACTGGTGGTGCTCTCTTGGTTCCCTAGCTCTTCTTTTGGCCACATGAATCCTCTCCATGTCTGTACTGCCTGCTCCATGGAAGCTGGTGTCTCACACAGCAATTTTGTTAATACAGGTGTGCCTTTGGGCTTGAAAACATTGAGCTACACTGCTGGACCATACAGTGCTTGTCCTCCAACCAGAATGGACTCCAGTTGACTTTTCAATGCAGTTGGCAGTTGACACACAGTTTTGTGGTTTGCCTGAAATTTGCAATTCTCGCCTTTTTAAAATCTTCATTTGATAGTAGGTATGTTGCTTAGAAAAATACAAAAGAAAAAGGAAATATAAAAGATTAAATCAATCTGGCACCTGCATTATATTATTTTCAGAAGAACATTTTGCTAGTTTGTTTCCTTTTCAGATATCTATTACATTTTTCACTGTGGTCATTGTTCACAAAAGAGTTGGTCCTCAGGAATCCCAGTGTCCTATACATTTTTAATATGTGGTCATATAGTTCACTTAAGTCCAGTTCACTTAAGTCCAGTTTACTTGATGTTTACAATGTGGTCACATAAGCTATTCAAGAAACATGTTTAATTTAATTTATTAGCTTTTTAAGATCTTTTTTTATTAATAGTACTAGCTGTACCCGGCCACGCATTGCTGTGGCTCAGTCTGGTTAAATGGAAAAGAAAGAAAAGAGAAAGCACATGTTTCTAATATGTTTAATTTCACAATGCTTGTGGGTATACAATATTTTCTGTTGTTCCATTGTCTGTGCAGATATAGAGATTGTCTGGTTTGCCGACTCTAGAACACGCAACATATAATTGTTCATGTGAGAAGCAATCCGTGTCTAGATGTAAACCGCATAATTCTAGAAATGAAAAAGAATGAAAAAAAAAATAAACTATACTCACTAAATGAACGGTATGGTAAACAACACAGCTGAATTCCAACACAATGTCACATGGAATAATTAAATCAAAATGAAAATAAATCGAAATCTATGAAAATTCAATTTAACAATGCAATCGAAAACATTGAAATGGAATCGTAAAATATTTAGTACAAGCCGTTAAGCCCGTTAAAATGGGTGAGATTTTTGTCCCCTCTCCTCCTACATCTTTGCTCTGCTCCATTTCTCCCCCCACGAGGGCCAGAGGCGGTGGCGGTGGTAGGAGCTGCAGCGGTGGCCGAGGGGGATCTCGCGAGGTGTAAATGGTCCTACAATCCAACTCCCTCCCCCCTTCCCCAGTGGCGGAGGGACAGGCTCAGACCCCTTTCATTCTATCCTTACAGGCCCCAACTCCTTTGCTTTCCCATTCCCCTCTACACTCAACCCCTTCCACTCTAACCTATAAGTGGAGAGCTGGCGGGGGTAGAGACTCTCTCTCTCAGACAGCCCCTACATAGGCTTCCTCTCTCTCTCTCTCACACATACACTCTCCCTCTGTCCCTCACACACTCATACACATACACAATCCCTCACGTAGTCTCCCTCTCTCTCTGGCACTCACACTCACCTTCAGCGCACATTAACACACTTCTTTCTCACACAGTTAAAACAGGCGATATTTTTGTCCCCTCTCCACCTAAGTCTTTGCTCTGCACTCGCAAGAGCTTGCAAAGTTCCCACGCCAGTTGTGTCTGGGAGAGTGAGGAAAACACTCCGTCCCACCCCCTTGCAAAGGGCAGGTGGCAGGCACTGCAACAGATTTGGGACACGTTGCCTAGCTTACTTTGCTCTTTCTGGGAGACCTGTGCCTTTAAGAAATCCGATCGGGGGCTTGAGAGAGAGGAGGGAGCAGAGCTCTGGCTTTCACTTTCGTCACAGTGCTTTGCTGGGAGTGGGGGTGGAGCGATGCCCATGTAAACTCTTCCCATGGTGGCTGAGACCCACGGGTGGCTTGACAGCACTGCCTTCCCCCCCACCCCCGCAGTTTTGGGATATTTATTTGGCTTCTCCTTATCTGCGGGACTCAGGAGGCGGGGGAGGATGGCGAGCTGTTCTCTGTTCAGCTCTTTGCGCTTTGGCTGCAGCTGCTTGTGATCTCTTCACAGCTGCTTTCTACTGCATTTGCTCTGTTCCAGCCGTCCCAACTCCCTCCCCCCCCCCCCCTTCCCCAGCAGTGGACGGACTGGCTCGGCGACTCTTCTATCCTTTCCTCCTCCTGTGTGTAACTGTCCGGAAGTCCCTACTCCCTCCCCTCTTCCCCAGCGGTGGAGGAACGGGCTGAGCCGTTTCTCGGAGCGGTGACTCGTCTGCCCTTTCCTCCTCCTCTCTGTTACACCCAGCACGTAGCGCAGAACTCTATGGTCCGCACATGTGCGGTAGAGCTGCTCTCTACTGCGCATTTGCGGTCCGTCAGTCAGAGCCCATTTATATTGTAGATAGCGTGTGTTGCTTTTACGTCCAACAGATGGCGCTGTTTTTCCAAAAAAGCATGTTTTTACCTATCACAGGTGTGACATCTATATAATATAGGTATATAAAAACACGCGCGTATTCGAATGCAACGTTGTGTCAAAATTTCAAAGCAATCTGTGAAGAACTTTCGGAGATTTAAGATTTTGAACAAACGAATATTTACATTTTTATTTATATAGATTTTATTGGCATGATACAAGTCACTCTTTGGGACACACTTCAAATGCCAACAATCCTAAGCATAGTCAAGAAAAAATAAATGTAAATATTGTTGCTCGTCCTGGCTGCGTTGGTGCCTGTCAGGCCTGCTCACCTTGCGCTGCCCTCCACCAGTTCCGGCCTTGCCGCAGCCGCCAGCTCCCAATGTCCCCAACGCTCTCCCCAGGCGTCCTCGGCCTACTCCACACCACAGGCCTTTCAGCTTAGCTCCCGTCGGGGCTCCGCGTCTTCCATCTTCTCGGCCCCGCCCCTAGGTGCATGCACGGCCAATGTCACTGACTTTAAAGGGCCAAGCGTGGGAAACCCGGCTCGGGTGCATCCTGATGACATCACTCAGCCCCAGTATTTAAGGCGAGGCTCTGTCCCCAGAACCTCGCCTTGGCAATTGGGTTGATACCTCGGTGTTTCAAGTTTGCCTGTTCCTTGCTCCTGTGCCTGATCCTGTGTTCAAGTGTCTCCTTTTTCCAGCATCTCCTTGTTCCAGCGTTCCCGTGGTCCTCCGTGTCTTCAGCGTCTGTCTTGTTCCTGCTCCATGTTCCCTGGTAGTACCCTTTGGACTGACTCTTGGTACTGACCTCTGCTTGCCTGAGTACGACTGACCACTGCCTGGACCTGACCTTTGCCTGCCTAACCATGTTGACCGCCACCTGGAACTGACCCTTGCTTGCCTTGACTACGCTCAGACTGACCTGGATTTGACCACTGCTTTGACTGACTACTTCTGGACGGATACCCTGGCTTTGACCCTTGCACTTCACTCGGACACCTCTTCTTGCCTTCTGTGACCACCAGACTGACCTGCTTGGACTCTGATTGTGGCCTTCATCTGACCAGACCCACAGGCGTTGCCTGTTCCACCTGGAGAGCCTTCCTGAACTGCTACCTCCCTGAGGTCTCCAGAGTCTCCAGTTCAGGTCTGGTCCACCCGCTCTGCATCAGCCGTGCACACTTACTCGTGGTGGGCACATCTCTCCGCTACCTCTCCGGGAGACTCTGAGACCCACCCTAAGTCCAGGTGGTCCGGGTACACAAGGGCTCAACCTGCGGAAACCCTGGACTGTTATTGGCAAAGCTCCAGCTAGCCTCTGTCACCTAGTGTGCTCCACCTCCTGGTGGCAGGCACTCTCTGGGTCCAACCGGAGGGTCGTACCAATCCTGCACCAGGCCAAGGGTCCACCTCCAGCGGACAAATATATCACCAACTAGTATTATTTGAATCCCAAACATTTATTTCTGTTTTAACATGCCATTGTCATGTAAACTTTGAGATTTGCAAAAGAAATAGCATTCAGTGCCACAGTATTAATAATATTTGTAATGGAATGCAGTTCCCCAAGGCTAGTGAATTCATTTAGTTCCTTTATCTTATTGTATGCATTTGTTTTCATCCATTTGTTCATTGATTAGAGTATGCAGAACATTTGGGCTAGATGTACTAAGCATATTTTCCTATAGACATGAAATAGCAGGTGGAGGGATCTTTAGTATATCATCCCCTTTCATGCAAAAGTACTCTTGGAAAAGCAAGAATGAAAAGTTGCTGCTTAAGAATCTGCTATGCAGACTAACTCATGAAAAACACATGTAGCAATCAAAATTTGTCTTCTGTGAGTCTTAGGAATTTAAAAAGAACTATTATGTTTAAAGAAATCTAAAAAAAAAAAACCATGTTTATTATTGAAAAGAGAGAAACAGATTGAAGGCTAGAAAGATTTTGCTGCCATCTGCTTTTCTAAACTGGCTCTTTTTAATTGCACTGATGGTTTTGATACTTGAACAGACAATTCTGACTTAGAATCTATTGTATTAATTGAAAGCCCTAATATAGTAGTGGTTTTAACAGTGTTCTGACTCACATTTTACAGATAACAAATGATCTGAGTACTGATGACTGAACAAAAAGCAAAGGGGTAGATTTTAAGACATGCACGCGCGAGTCCATTTGCGTGTGCTACCCGACACGCACACCTGGACATGTGATTTTGTAACATGCGTGCCTGCCTTGGGCAGGTGCAAGTTGTGCGCCCCGGGACTTACACGCGTCCCGGGGCTTTATGCGCATCGCCGGGCCTTTTGAAAATAGGGCCGGTGCACGTAAGCCGATTTACACGCGTAGAGCTTTGAAAATCCGGCCCAAAGTATGCATTTCAGGAAAAACATTATCACCCTTTAATAAATTGATACAATACACTGAAAGTTATCTGTCTACAGCTGATAATGGCAGAGGTCTTTTGCAAACTTCTCCAGCTATGCAAACTGATGAACATGTGGAGCTCTTTGGCTTGTGGTACTCTTTCTTTGCCCTACAAAACTGATCCCAAGTTGGTTCAAGTTACGTTTGGTACAATTACATAAAGACAGTAAATTTGATACTGGCGTGCGGGCTCACATGTATACGCACATGCCGGCTCGCACCAAAGAATGTGGCCATTTTATAACGTTTGCGTATATATGCATGCATGGTATCAAATAGGCTGTATGCGTGTGCATGTGTGCACACAACAAATGCCGCCTCTACTGTGGAAGTGGGGAGATTTTAGTAGACACGTGTGCCGATGCAATTACCAGTTTTCCCAGTTTGCTCCTAGTTCACTCAGTTAAGGAATAGGTTTTCCTAACATCCCCTAATTAAATAGCTTCCCAAGGCTTAAAACCCCATTGACTAGCCTAGAGTTTTTTATTTTACTACGTATATGCCATTCATAGCAGTAGTAAAGTTAGTCAGCAGAGGATCCCGGTGCGTGCTTGTGCGCGGGAATACTTATGCACACATTTCCTGTTAAAATCCTGAAACGCCCATGTGTCGTCGTCCCCCCCCATACCCAGACCACGCCTACATCCCGCCCCATTTTTGCAACTTCTTATTTGTGCACGTACCTGGAGATACGTGCATGCATGTGCGGCTTTTAATATCTGCTCGGTGCGTGCTGGCCAGACACACTCGCGTGTCTCCAGGTTTTGGCACGCGCCGGGCTTTAAAACGTCACCCCAAAGATCTCAGTAAGGATACGCCACTCGCTCCTGAAGATATATAGGCCCACCAGGGAGCTAAGGTCTGTTGGCTTCTATCTCCTTGACGTTCCCATGACACAGAGTCCTGCAAAATGACTTTTGTAGTAGCAGGCCCTGGACTGTGGACTTCCCTGCCCGAACACGTTCAGGAGGAGCCATGTCTCACCACCTTCAAGAAACAACTGAAACCCTTCTTATTTAAAAGAAACCTTCAGACTTGCAGTACCTCATCCTCAGCTTCATACTCTGATAACATAAAGGTCCTTTATATATTTGCTAACTACTGCAGTGTTTTCAGTATTGTTTTATATAACTTTATGTTACTGTAAGCAGCCTAGAACATTGGATTGTGTAGTATATAAATATTTTAAATAAACAACTAAAATATAATTGATTTACTCTTTCCCTAAATTGCTTGCATTTATCAGAACTGAGGCACACGGATGCCGATAAGTGCTTTCCTCTGTAAAATTAAGTATATGCAAGGCTTCTGATTTCCTACAGTTCCGTAGCAACTGCCATAAGATATGTCTTAATGGTGCAAAAAAAAAAAAAACCAATGAAATAAACAAATGAGATGCATGACGAAAATTGAAAAGCTATTCTATTTCTTTTGGCTATTTTTTAAGAAAATATTTAGAGAGTATTTTACATTTTTAAACGTATATATTAAATATTATGCAAATGTACCACAGAATTCCATCATTCTCAAAAAGAGTGCCACAAAATCTTCTCATCTTTGCCACAGACTGTAGGTAAGGAAACATATTGTAGATGGTTTAGTGAAGGCATCCAGGACATCTTATCACTGAACTGGAGATGAGAACATAGAGTGTATGTTCTGATTGTCACTAGAAGACACATTTTAGTGCAAAGTCCATGGGCACTTTTTATATGCAGAATTTACAGCAAATTTCTTAAGGAAAGCTTTTCCTTTGAAACTTACCTAAATAAAAGTGTGCCTACAGATTTGTGCCTTCTATTTGGGCAGGTACTTTTTTTGTCGGGAACTTTGTGCACATACATTCATGCACAAGTGCAAACTCTTCCTCAACCACATCCCCTAGGAATGGCTGCTTCACTCCGGATAAAGTGACGTGCAGAGTGCACTGCACATGTATGTTTACCTGCAGATACAGTTGGCAATATTCAAAACCCCATTTCCACATGGAAATGGCTTTTGAAAATTGCTTTCTACAGATATTTATAATCTCTGTTTTTTTCTCAGCTGAGGGGGTCTATTTAGTAAAGTGTGTTAACGCTAGAATAAGTGGTAATCTGTGTTAAAATTTGTAAACTTTATAGCATACACACGGAAATTAATTATAAAGGGAAAAAGTTTGGTTTTTCAGATCCGCTGCATTTAGAGACATTTTTGTCAGATAAAATGGTATCAGAAAGTTGAAATTTAGTTTTTTTGGTAAGGGTCCTTAAAGAGAATTAAAGTCTCCATCATCCTTATATTTGTTAAGTTAATCTAGTAATGGTCCCTAACATTTAAGAGGGACCAATAGATGTTTTGTTTACCTGAAATAATATGGAAGATCTCCCCCAATTATGTTTTATGTACACCAATTAAGCAAAATATTATTTGGAAGGTATTCTTTTATTTAAGTTTATGATTGCTTTGAATGTATGGAGTACATATTGGTAAATGTGTTTTCATGATGTAATAAATGAAAAACTTAATAAAGAATAAATTAAAAAAAAAAATTCGTAAACTTTAGCACATTAGTCTGTGTTGACATTAATGCAGAGTTGAAGCAGACTAATGTGAAAAAATGTCAAGAATTTGTACTCCATGCAAAGAAGCTTATCAGTATTTAAATGGTTACAGTAAGCTATGCATTAAGGGGCGGATTTTAAAAGGGTTACGCGTGTAAATCCTTAGAGGCTGTGGTCACCAATCCACCCCCCAAACCCCTCCCCATCACTTGTCACTTCAAAGGTCTTCCAAATGTAAGTTGGGGAAGGAAAGAGTGATTCTCCCAGCTGCCCTATCGGTGCCAGGATCTAAAATGGCATCCATTGACCTTATGTGCTTTCCGGTTATCATTTTGGATTTTGTAGCTTGGCACCATTTTGCAGTAATCCAGCCTTTAAGAATCCGGCATGCAAGCTTTATCCCATAGCTGTGCCAGTCCTTGGGGTTCTCTCAGTGGTTCTTCACATTAAGAAGAGTTATGAGCATGACCCCAATTTCCTGTAGCAGCTCAAGAGTAGATTCTATGGCAGGGTAAGAAAATACTATGTCCTAGTTTTTGAGAATCTGCTGCAAAAGTGTGCCATATTTGCATAAGTTTTATTATAATTACTATATACACACAATAGCTGCACATATAAAACATGTACTGAAATTTCACATTTTAAAGATTATCTTTTAAAAAATAATATACTTTTCCAAATTTAGTTATGTATTTAAATAAATATTTATTTATTTTTTTAATTTTTTTATTTCTTAAAATTTTTAATATACATACAAGTTAAAACTTGTTTGGAAATTATAAAATACAATAGAAATACAATAATCATAGTAATAATGATAATGAAACGGTATATTAATTTGTATTTTAACAAATAAAGGAAATACAGAGAGGCCCATGAAAAATGGAGCGACACCAATGTAATCTATTACAACATGAAAAAGAAACCTGAGAAGACACTTCGCCTGTTAAATTTTTTCCGCATTATAGTGAGACATTCTAGGAGCGAGAGGCCAAGAAGTCCCTAAGCTGAGAGGGTTCTAAGAAAATATATTTCTGTTCCTGATAGGTAATATGACAATATCATGGGAAATGCAGTTTAAATTGAGCCCCCTTTTGAACCGCTTCAGTTCTCATATTAAGAAAAGATTTACATCTTGTTTGGGTTGATTTAACTATATCAGGAAAACGCCAAAATTTGTGACCAAAAATTTTTTCTTGACTATTTCTAAAGAAATATTTAAACACATTATTTTTATCCATAAGAAACGCAAAAGAAATCAATAAAGTTCTCCTCTGAGACATAATCATCTCTTGTGACGATTCAAGTAGTGTAGTAACATCAGGTAATAAATGTTCTTCTATATTTCCCCGGTTGGACTCTGCACTTGGTAAATAATAAGCTTTTGTCACAACAGGTTTCACCTCTTCAGGCATCTTCAGAATCTGTGATATATATAATCTAAACAACTCAAGTGGTGTAATATTTCTCAAGACTGGGAAATTCAAAAATCTTAAGTTGTGAGATCTCAAAGAGTTTTCAATATTCTCCAGTCTCTTGTTAACAACAGATTCACTTTGAATTAAATTTGTTTGTATTTTTTCCACTTCCTTTAAACGCCCATCCATTGTTTGCACTCTTACTTCTTGCTGTGTTAATTCAATTGCATTCTTAGTTACTTGATCTTTAACTTCCCGAATTTCTTTAGTGAGACCCACAACTGCCTTTTCCAGTGCTTGTAGTGCATTCCAAATCATTGTTAAAGAAATTTCTGTAGTTGGAATTATGACTCTCTCAATCTTAGGTATCTCTTTTCTCTCACCTCCTCCTCCTACTATATCCCCGGCACCAATATCCAAGCTTGAACTACCAAGCCTAACTGCATTATCCAGTCCCAGGTCGCCATTACCCCACAGGGGCTGTACCTTTGCCGTTTGCTCTGAGCTGACAAGTCCTTCAGTTGGTGTTCCTTGTCTAGCTGCTCATTCCCTCTCATGGGGGGCTGCAGCTTCCATTAATCCTCTTCCTTCAACGAGTCCTGGTGGTGCCGGTCTACACAGAGACCCGGGGCTAAAAGATGTTTCAGATGTCAGAGAGAGCAGATTACGCTCCATTTCTACTCTCTCAGTGACATGCTCTCCAAGCGTTTCAGGCAGTACCGCCACGAAAAAGCTCCCGATGCGGGGTTGACTTGACTCTAATGGGGTAGATGTCATCTCTATCCCCCGTACCCTCGCCTTCCTTTTAGTATGGGGCATAGTAATTCCTCAGCAATACAATTTCAGAGGCAAAGTTTGGGAGCTTCTCACAGACACGACTACTCAGGCAGCCATCTTGTGGGCATCTAAATAAATATTTATTTTTCTGTTTTCTTCTCATCTCAGTTCTTTCTCCATCTTCTCATTTTTTTTACTTTCCATTCTTTATTTTCCCTCTTACCTTTCTCTTTCCTTCTCACTTCCTCCATAAATTGCCTCTTTTCTTGTTGCCTGCCTCTGTACACCCTATCTATTCTCTTCTCCTTCTTTCTTGTGTCTCCTTCTTTTCATCCTTTGATCCTGTTCTCCTTTCTTTCCTCTCTCCTCCAGAATCTCATCTTTTCCCCACCCACTCTAGTCTCTCATTATTCCTTTCCTGCCTTCTGATCTCTTATCCTTCTTTTCCTCCCTCTCTGGTTCTCTAATCCCATCTCCCTCCCAGTTTCAGGTGAAGTTCCTTTTAGCTCTTCCTCTGCCCATCTCACTTTTCTTCCTCCCTGAAGTCTGCTACTACACTCTCCCTCCAGTACTACTACTACTATTGTTGTTGTTGATCTCCATGTGACTGCTTCATGTAAGCCCTGTGATGCTGGTCGTATGTCTGTTTTCCTGAAAGCAGAGAAACTACCAATACTTTGAGGATCACAAGAAGCAGAGCTATGCAGGCAGCTGGACAACTGCTATAGTAATTAGGGTGGTGATAGCTACATAAGAAAGGAATAAGGAGCAGTTAACCCATGGAAGGGGCAAAAGTAAGAGGCAGCAGTAACCAGCAGAGGTTAACAACAGTAGTGGGGGTGGTGGGTGTCACATTATAGACTGCAAAATATAAACCCAAAATGTATACTGGTATTTATTCTAATGCACCCTACCACCATGATTGATACATTATAGACTGCCTCATGCTGGTTATTTTGGTATAATTAACTAGGTCCCATCCCAGAAAAGCTCAACAGGAAGAAGGAACTATATTATTATTTCACAGTGTGCACCCTGGTTTCCCATGACCCTTGCTAATAGCTTTATTAACACAGCCTATAACTGAGCATTATACAATGAACATATACTCCACATCACAATGAATAGAGAGATGGCAGGGCCAATATAGGTTGGATAGTATCAGGCCTGGTGCAAGTATTAGGTGAAACTAGGTGACTGCCTAGGGCACCGGAAGTGGGCGGGGCACCATAGGGGGATGCAAGGGCACCATTTTTTAAATGCACACAGAAGGGATGAGAGTAGTAGCATCACGCCAATGGAGGTTTGTGGAGCGGAGAGAAGGAGATATCGGGTGAAATGGATGGAGGTGTGCAATTTGCCGGTTCGGGGTAGGTTAAAGGAGAGTAAGAGAGAGAGAAGTACTATGTGACACAGTGACTTCACCACCTTGGGCTGCTACAGAACCTCGCACCGGCACTGGATAGGATAGAGAGAGCAGTTGGGGTGAAATTCAGCACAGCATTAATGGCTAACAATAGTGGGGCTCGTTGGCAAGTAGTTGCAGTGAATCCATGGTAGAGGGAAATTCTGAAATAATTACCATAGTCATAGAATAGTGGCAAACTAAGGGCTTTGGTTATGAGGCCTAATACAAATAATTCATTTTCTAATGTAAAACCTTTCCCTGATTATTATTAGATGACTATTTTCATTATTAAAGTTTTGATTGTTATTTATATAGCCTCTTTAACAAAGTGCCTAACAAAGTCAGGGCAACAGCTGATAAAGGTACAATAAATATGGTTAATGGAATGAGTAGACAAATATCACATTAGTAAAGCTGATTAAATGGAGACTAGAATGGTGAATAAAATGGACAGCAGAAGTTAAGTAGCTATTGGGAAGGTCAAGATAAAATATGATTTTAATGGCTGCATTAATATGAATGAAGGAGTTTGATGTACAGGTAAATCAAGACATTCCATGTTTAGTGGAGTGATTAAAGAAAAGGCAGATCTAAAGAAAGCAATTTGTGAGACTATCGAGAGAAAAAAATGTTTTCTTTCAGTCGGATTCTGAAAAAAAACAAAATTCTTCACATATCTATAAAACTAATTGGTATGTAAAAAAAAGTCATTTTCCCCAGGTCTGGCTCAAGTACGAGCCCAAGCCCTGATAAACCAAATTACTGACACAATAGGTTGCTTTTTTTTTTTTCATTTTTTGCCTATTCATCCAAGAAATGAAGTTAATTTCAGTGAGATAGCATATACAGCATGATTTACATAGGTTCTTGATTGCTTTACTTCTGGTGAGACATAATCAAGGTGCAATCAGAGCATACGGGAGCAGGCTAGGATTTAGCAGATGCCCTACCAGTTGATCATGGCATTCAGGGCACTGCTCAAACATTACCAACTTGCTTTGTCTTTAGTTATTTCCTATTAAACTGCACAAAATATTGTATTTGTGCTGTCACACTATTTAACAGCATTGCAATGGTTCTCTCCAAAGAATGCATGCGCTATGACATTTTATGTACTAGATCTCAGAAAGATGCTCCACCTGCTGTGTATTCTAATGAGATTTATGTCGCTACCAATTAGACACCTACAGCGCAATGTGTCTGTGTAAAACTACCTCAAACTTGAATGATAATTACATTCTTCCTTTTTGAACTCTTGAAACCAAAGCATATCACAATGTTTTAGTGTTTTTCTTTGTAGGAAAAGGGAACAAGATAGCTTAAGATATAGGAGGTGGATGAAGTGAAAAAACAGTGGGATAAACTAAAAGAGCAACATCTTTATGTCAGAAGAGTTAATAAAAGTAAGTGGAAAAGAAAACCGGTATAGCTTATCAAAGAGGTGGCTGAAAAAGTAAGGGCCAAAAGATTAGTATTCACAAAGGGTCACAAAAGAACAACACAGGACAGAATATCTAATTAAGCTGAAAGAAGCTGGAAAAGAAGTCAGGATGGCCAAAGTGAAAATGGAAGGAAAGATAGCAAAAGAAATAAAATGTGATGACAAAACTTTCTTCAGGTACATCAGAAAATGAAGGAAGGCCAGAGGTGGTATTGTAAGATTGAGGGGAGATGAGGAGCAAAGTATGGAGAGAGGTGAGAAAAAAAAAAAAGCAGAAATGCTAAATAAATACATGTTTAGTTTTTTCTGAAGAAGGGGTTGGAGAAGGGCTGCTGATCAGTGATCATTGCCATTGGTAGAAATGAGAATGGGATAGAGCTAACACCTTATACAGAGGAGAGTGTTTGTCTTTGATTGGCAAACCTGAAGGTGGACAAATGGGATGCACCCTAAGATTACTGAGGGAATTCAAAGGTGTCCTAGCAGCTCCAATGAAAGATCTATTCAATAAGATCTTTGGAGATGGGCATGGGTCCATGGGACTGGAGAAACATGGATGTGGTCCTTTTCATAAAAGTGGTAACAGAGAGGAGGTTGGAAACTACTGGCTGCCTTACCTCAGTGGTGGGAAAATTGATGGACACTTTTCTAAAGGAAAGGATAGCGGACTATCTACAATGCAGTGGATTTCCTGGTCTGAGGCAGCATGGATTTTACCATGGGCAGATCATGTCCGACAAATCTCATTGCTTTATTTGACTGGGTAACTACAGGATTAGATCAAGGACATGTGCTGGATGTGGTTCACTTCAATTTCAGCAAGGCTTTTGATACTGAATAGCCTGGAGGCAGGTCGCAAAGTAGTAGTTTGGATTAGAAACTAGTTGATTGATAGAAGATGGAAGTAATGGTAAATAGAATTCACTCTGAGGAGAAAAGGGTGATACGTAGAATACCTCAGGAATTGGTCCTAGAACTAGATCTTTTCATTATCTTTGTTAGCGTTCTTGCAAAGGAGTTAGAGGGAAAAGTTTGCCTTTTTGCAGATGATACTTAAGATCTTCAGTAGCATGGACATCCCTGAACAAGTAGAATGATCTAAGAAAGTTGAGGAGTGGTGTAATATTTGGCAGGTAAGATTTAATGCCAAATAGTGCAGAGTTATGCACTTGGGTGTAAAAATCAATGGGAGTGATATGTGGTAGGTGGTGAGGAGATGATGTGCACCAACCAGGAGAGGGTCTTTGGTGTGATAGTGTTGGATGATCTCAAGATGGTGAAACAGTGTAATAAGGTTGTGGCTAGAGCCATGAAGATGCTTGGATGTATAAGGAGAGGCATAACCAGTAGAAGAAAAGAGGAAATTATGCCACTTTACAGGTTACTAGTTCAGTGCTAGAGGACATATCTCAGAAATGATACAGAAAGGATAGAGATGTGTGTCACAAATGAGGGCCTGTCTAGAGCCTGGGAACCCCCACAGGGGCAGCACAGGACTTCAAGGCAGGGCATAGAGGATCTTGCACCTGTAGCAGCCACATCTCCTGCAGGTTGAGCCCTTGGGTTCTAGCAGCCGGCAGGACTTAGGCTGTAGCTGGAATCAAGGTGCAGACTGGAATTTGGAGGTACAGGCTGAAGACAAGGGCTGGATATGAAGGCAAGGCAGGTCTGGAGACTGAGGCAGTGTAGGGTTGGAGAATAAGGCAAGGCAAAGCTGGAGACTGAGATAGTGCAGGTCTGGATACTGAGGCAGGGCAGGAACGGAGACAAAGACTGGGCACATATGGAACTAGGCAAGGCACTGGTAGTACAGGGAGCAGATACCAGGAACAGGACTAGGCCAGTTAAGGACAAGACTAAATGAGACAGACAATAATAGGACTAGAAGAAGGAAAACAGAGGCCTGAAGGCAGCGATTCAGGAAACCCATAGGCCACTAAGCATATGGCCCAGAGGCCTGAAAAGGAGAATACTAGGAGGCCCAGAGGCCACAGGCTAGGCAAGCCAATGCTATGTCCCCTTTAGAGATGAAAACTGCTGTATGCAGGCTTTCCCATGCCATTCAGGAAGCACAATGCAACAATATCACTGATGCGCTGGGCTGCAGCTGTCGCTCAGTGAAAGCTACACAGTTCTCTCATTTGATCCTTTTCTTTCAGAAACCAAACTGAAATGCCACACCAATATCTAATTCAATCTGCTCTTAAGCAGGGAGGAGCCGACTACTGCAGCGACCTCACAGGGGGTGCTGTAACGAAGTGATATGCTCCACTTCTTCTTCCATATACACGCTATACTAGGGCCCAATCCTAGTGGAGATCCCAAGGAAGTCTCTGCATATAATTAAATTACTTATTTACTCAGACACTAGGAAGCTGGAGGCATTCATATTGACTACTTATAGCACAAGAGAGCAATATCCAATGTCATCAGTTCTCAGGAACACAAACTAATGAACATATAGATTTCATATGTGTCTTTACACAAATACAACATCTTTACATTCATCACTCATATTCTTTATAGAATACATATCATAAAACACAAATGGTCATGGAAGAACTCCCAACACTGAAGTTATAAATAAATAATTGAACAGATGTATTTACTGAAAATACGAAGGAAAGTTTCTGGTATGCCAATGTATTCCCTCAAAGCATCAAAAATTATAAAGTGCTCTTGACCATGTCATACAGCTTATACTTATGATGGGAATAATACATGTCAATCGAAACCTGCCTATACATGAGAGGACCATGAAGTGGAATGTGAGACTGAGTATAAATAGAAGGCATGTGTTTGTGAAAAGATTATTCCTTATTGATGTAGAGTGCTGCTGCTAAAGCAATAATGACAATGCAAAGCGTATAAATGGGCAGAGGTATTTATTAACCTTTATTTTCATTATATATATATATATGTTCGTTTTTTAGAGATGCGCATGCGGGAGAAACGAAATAGGAAAAAAAATGAAATTTCCTATTTCGTCTCATTTCATTCTCAAAATGAAATGATTGAAAATCCAATGAAATGTTGTTGGTTTTCACCATTCATTTTTAAAACAAACAAAAAAAATGGCATCCATCAGGTCTAGGCTCAAGCCCGAGGCCGGGGACTCGCCTAGGGAATAGGCCATGGGCTGATGCAGGGGTCTGGGCCTAGGCTAAAGCACAACACCAGGGTCTCATCCTAGGCCCAGACCCAATGCTGGGAACAGGGACAAAAGCCCAAAAATGTTTCTTGGGCCGGAATACCTGGCCCGCAATTACCTTATTCATTGGGGATCCAACCTCGACAGCTACAGGCAAGCCCAATGATAATGCCCAGCCTGGAGGATGAGTTCTGATGACAGGGCCTTTGCCAAGGCCAAGACACAATGACAAGGCCCAGTCTGGAGGCTATGTTGCAATGCTGGGGCCTCTGCCCAGACTGAGGGCCAATGCTGGGGCCAGCCCAAGGACCAGGTCCTGATGCCTGGGCCTTGGCCTAGACCAAGGCCTGATGCTAGGGTCCCAATGCTGGGTCCCAATGCCAGGACCTCAGCCAGGATCCATGACTGATGCTGAGTACAGCCTGGAGGCTGGGTTACGATGCCTAGGCTTCGGTTTAGGCCAAGGCCCAGACTCAATGCCAATCCAGAGTCTGGGACCCAATGCCTGAACTTTAGCCAAGGCCCAGGGTCTAGCCTGATGCCAAGGCCTGGTCTGGAGGCTGGGTAATGACATCTGGGTCTTGGCGTGGACACAGACCCAACACCAGGCCCCGCCTGGAGGTCAGATCCCAAAGCCTGGGCTAAACCAAGGCCGATGGCCCAGGCCCACAACAGTGCCACAGACCAGGCCCAGAGGCCAGAGCCCAGGCCTTGTAGCTTTGTTTTCTTCTTTAAAATGATGGTGTCCACTGGGGAAATGCCAGAATTTATTAACTTCAGCACCTCCCTCTTCAGTGGAAGTCGCCATTTTGGCAGATTAAATGAGCTGGCTCCCAGACTAGTGTATTAGTGTGTAAGGGACAGTTGTGCAGATGTATCCCACAAAGGGTTAATTTTGTCCCTTATGAGAGAGAAATACTGTCATATAGTTATGATTTATTTACAATTACAGTTATTGAATGCAATTTTGTTTTGTATTCACTGAAAAACAGAGAAACAGTTCTTGCTTCACAGCCCCTCTCCAGTCTCCACCTTTCCCCCCTAGTATTAACATGAATTATTTAAGATGATGGAAATGTAGACGGAAGATATTACAGAAAGTACATGTTAGACTCCATTATTATGTACAAGGTCAGCTTGTAGCTTGTTGGGGAGTACTGAATATGTTTGCTAGAAAAGATAACACTGACACACAGTACTGCTTAACATTACAGGCTTGTGGGCTGTAGGTAGCCCCCTTCGCTCATCTCCCTCCCTCTCCTCCTTTGCTTGAAGCAGCCTGGAACATAATACAGCCTACACAGCTCTCCCTTCATCTAACTTGAAGTCTGCAATTTCAAGGTCAAGCACACAAAATGAAGATTATGACTTAATTAAAAGTATAAGAACACGACTTACTTAAAGCAAGCTAGCAGATTAAGAGTTAAATCTTAAGAACATAAGAACATAAGAAAATGCCATACTGGGTCAGACCAAGGGTCCATCAAGCCCAGCATCCTGTTTCCAACAGTGGCCAATCCAGGCCATAAGAACCTGGCAATTACCCAAAAACTAAGTCTATTCCATGTTACCATTGCTAATGGCAGTGGCTATTCTCTAAGTGAACTTAATAGCAGGTAATGGACTTCTCCTCCAAGAACTTATCCAATCCTTTTAAAACACAGCTATACTAACTGCACTAACCACATCCTCTGGCAACAAATTCCAGAGTTTAATTGTGCGTTAGTAAAAAAGAACTTTCTCCGATTAGTTTTAAATGTGCCCCATGCTAACTTCATGGAGTGCCCCCTAGTCTTTCTACTATCCGAAAGAGTAAATAACCGATTCACATCTACCCGTTCTAGACCTCTCATGATTTTAAAACACCTCTGTCATATCCCCCCTCAGCCGTCTCTTCTCCAAGCTGAAAAGTCCTAACCTCTTTAGCCTTTCCTCATAGGGGAGCTGTTCCATTCCCCTTATCATTTTGGTAGCCCTTCTCTGTACCTTCTTCATCGCAATTATATCTTTTTTGAGACTTTGAAGTGCAGTGCAAGTAATTTTGCAAAAGCTGAAAACACCTGGCAAGTGCTCAGAATTAATAAAATATGTACATAAGTTTTATAGACTTTATGGATACACATTTAGCTTTTAGGGATAAGGAAAATTCCTTTTCAATGTACATAGGATTGTGAAGGGATGTTATTAAAAGCAGGAAGTTGGGTGTTTTGCTTACTTTATATTACCCCGCAATATGTATCAGTGGTGTTTAATGTGATATTAGATTTCATGGCAATCCTGAATGTTGTGAGGGAAACACACACAATAGATGCCTAAAACATGTCCGTTGAAGAGCTTTATTAAGGAGACTTACAGGTCCAATGCACAATATGCCCGACTCAGGCCGAGTTTCGCCCCCCTCGCGGGGGCTGCCTCAGGGGCTGTGTAAAATAATCTTTTATGCGTATATGGATGATCTTATTACCATTGGATTTTCTTCTGAAAAAGTATAATTGAAGTATGAAAATTAGTAATGTAAATATGGACTTCCACATGAAGTGTAAATAGGGACAGTGAATGTCACTGCACTTATTGTGGACTCCAAAGCTGACTGGCACTCTAGGCAGCAAATGACCGATCTTAAACGTTGTAACAGGCAGCGTGTCAGTCTCCTTCTCCTTCTCCAATGGTAATAAGATCATCCATATACGCATAAAAGATTATTTCACACAGCCCCTGAGGCAGCCCCCACAAGGGGGGCGAAACTCGGCCTGAGTCGGGCATATTGTGCATTGGACCTGTAAGTTTCCTTAATAAAGCTTTTCAACTGACATTTTTTAGGCATCTATTGTGTGTGTTTCCCTCACGGCTTTTTTAGATCGCCCACCTCCTTGTTTTATCAATCCTGAATGTTGAACATATGAGATTGATCAAAATAGGAGATTTTAATCTTCATTATGATGATGATATGTCTAGCATGGTAATAAGTTTTTAAAACTTTTTAACCTCAATAGGATTTTTGCAGATGATTAATGAGTCCACTCATCATACAAGTCATGTTATTGATTTTATTGTTATACTTGAGTTCTTAGTTGAATCAGATGGGATAACAAACACAAGACATATGAAAGTGTCTATTAGTTTTCTCCCTAAAGTTGAACATGGTGAAAAATCTTACATGGTACGAGAAGATTATGAGAAAGAAACTTGATGTGGAACATTTTAACAATCTATGGAAAGAATGTAAAAAAGATTTTTCAATTGGTTTATCTGAAAATATGATAGATTTGTGGGAATAAAACATTGAAAAATATATAAGATGATACAGCGCCATGGTCTGAGGAAAATAATGCCCCTTGGTATTCTAGAGAATTGGTGGAGAATTGCAAGATAGTACTTCAGAAAGAAAGGAAATGGAGAAAAATGAAAACTGATTTAAATAAACTGATTTAAATAAATAAACCTATGATGCCGCTATGGCAGATTATAAAGCTTTACTGATAGTTGTATAGAAGAAATATGATTCAGATGTAGTAAATAAATCCATAAATAGGACTTTAGAGCTTTTCTCTATAGTAAAAAATCTAATAAGCCATCCAAAAAAAAGACAAAAAACTTGCCAAATTGTAATGAATTGGCTGTTTACTTTAGAGAGAAAGTCGAGAAGTTAGGGAATTTGAGAAAAGTATCTACTGATATGGTAGAGTATAATGATATTGATGGATCCTAGGAGATGAAATGGGACACATTTGTCCCATTAACCAATAGAAGTTTGCAAGATGTTGTTTCATTGATTAAAATACAGAACTATATATTGGATCCATGTCCATTTGGAATTTTAAAATCAATGCTGCCTACAGTAGGCATAATATTAATTTCCATTATAAATCAGTCATTACAGTATGGAGAAGTATCTAGTATTCTGAAGCAAGCTATAGTGAAACTGATTCCAAAAGACTGTTCTAAAGTGAGTTCAGATATAACTAATTATCATCCAGTATCCAAAATTTGTACTGTAAGCAAAGTGATGGAAAAATAGGTTTTGATACAACTGGAGGATTTTTTAGAAGATAATAAAGTGATACATAAGGAGCAGTTTAGATTTCAAAAGAGACATGGGACAGAGACCTTATTAGTTTCTTTTAAGGATGGTGTTTATAAAGATTTCGATAGGAGACAATCGGGAATACTTGTGCAACTAGACATTAAAGCTGTGTTTGATTGTGTTCTGTAAGCTAGATTGCTTATGAAACTAGAAAAAATGGGAATAGGGGGTATAGTGTATAGGTGGTTTCAGTCAAACGTAACTGGATGTTTACAGTGTATTAGTCACAATAAAGAGATTTATTTTTCAAACTTTATTTTTATTGAAGTTTAACATTGTTTCAAATATAAATCATATTTGAAAAGAAATACAAGGATGTATTTCAATCAATAAGTATTTATCAAATGGTAATAAGAAAAATACCACAGCATTCTCCTCTTGGTAAACATAAATATAATGGGAGGGGGAGGGAAGAAAAAGGTTTAGGAGCAAATAGACCATTCAAATCAAGAAAGGAGAAAAAAAAGAAAGAAACTAGATAGCGTTCCTGACGTATATTACCCACAAACTTAATATTCATCTTAAGTGGGCTGAGGGGAAACAACACGTCTAGCATCAATGAAGTCTCTCTGAGCAGAGTAAAAAAAAACATATCTGACTGCATTCAATACCACATACAAGAAGCCCCCAAAGCTAACACATCTGGTTGCAGAGCAAGAAACCTTTTTCTATGGTCCTGAGTGGACCTAGCCAGGTCAGGAAACACCCAAATTGTCTCCCCTTTAAAAAGAACTTCATGTTTACGGAAAAATAAACAAAGGATATTATCTCTATCATGTAAAAATACAAAAGAGACAAGTAAAATAGCTCGATTATGAAATGGCAAAGAGGAGTTCTCAAGAAAATCCATTAAATTCAAGGAAGCTTCTTGTGGTATCCTATCCAAAATGTTCTTGGTAGATGGTAAATAAACCTTTTGAATAGGAAGATAGGCTGATTCCTGAATTTGCAGAACTTCTTTCATATAGAGCTTGAACATTTCGATTGGAGAGAGTAATGGGCTTTGAGGAAAATTCAGAACATGTAGGTTCAAATTCTTGGAAGTGTTCTCCAAACTTTCTAGTCTATGTGACACCACAGTAGATTCTAGTACTTGTTTAGCTTGCAAATCTTTAATCTCAGAGACCAAAGTCTCCAGTTTAGAAATAGAACCTTCACATGCAGCCATACGTTGATCTTGATTTAAACATTTAGAATGGATATCTAATGTTATAGATGAGACAGATTTCTCAACTGATTTAAGGACACTACTTAGACTGTCCAAAGTCATTTGAGCAGGTCTGAACAAAACATGTCTTACCTGGAGGATATTGAATGCATCCCGAATCTCCTGTGAGCCAGAGCCCTTGCCAGATGAGGAAACTTCACCCGAAGCTAGAGCAGCTGGGGCCACTCCCTCAAACAAACGATCTGTCTCCTGGCATAGTTGGAACTGCTCCGCTGCTTTCAACTGTGGTCCCTCAGCAGTGGGAGAAATGCCAGAAAGCTGCGCTTGTTCCGATGAATCTGCTCCCACACCGGCGGCAAATCCAGGAGGCAGCAGCAATGACCATGCAACTGGGCTAAGTGATGTTTCAGCAATCGTTGGGCTGGCCGCCTCATTGGCCAAGTCAATGGTGTTGCACCGGAGGTGGACCCTTGGGCCGAGGTGGTGTTGACGCTACCCATAGGAGGGATCCTACGGGTCCCCACCGTCGGCAGGCAGAGAGGGCTGTTGAACGGAGGCTGGCTGGTGCTTCACCAATATCAGCCCTTGTTCCCCACAGGCTGAGCCTTTGGGTGCCCGGGCCAGCTGGACTTAGGTGGCCTCCATCAGTGGTCATTGATGGGTGGATCGAGGTCAGCCCAGAAGCATCAACTAGTGTAGGTATCAGTCTGTACTGGATGAGGCGGAGTCCCAGAGACCTGGGTGCCAATAGGAACATAGTCTGACAGAGGGCACCCGAGCAAGAGCAGGCTGAAGCCTGAATGAACCACATCCAGGGCAAAGGCTGAAGAGGCATCTTTAAGCAAGCTGGGATCAGGGCTGGCGGCAGTCTGGAAGCAGTGGCAAGCAAGGCTGAGGTCTAGACGAGGAGAGAGTCAAAGGATGGTCAGACGAAGCAGAAGTCCAGGGCTGGAGAGAAGCAACGACATAGTCAAGTGATGCAGAGGTCGAGGGCTGGAGAGAGGCAACGTAGTCAGGCAATGCAGAGGTCAAACCAGGTTAGCAATCCGAAGGAGAGACAAAGGAACAGGAACACAGGAACAAGGAAACAGGAATGAAGGCAATCAGGATTGGGAACCAGGAACTGAAGAGGCAAAGAGTACTCGACTAGTGAGGGGATTTGTTGCAAAGGCCATTTGAGAGAGTGGAGCCCAGGCTTATATACCAGAGCTCAGCCGACATCATCATCCGGGGCCGTGGCCAGGTTCCCGCCGCAGGCCCTATTTAAAGACTAGCTGTGCGCATGTGCGCACCTAGGGAGGGGCGCAGCGCTGGTCGGGAAGGCGTCTCTCTGCGGGCCACACGGAGAGGCCCGACATGGAGCATCAGGAGCTGCAGCAGAGCCGGAGGCCCCAGGGGCGGCCTGAGGACGGAGCCAGTGGCCCACAGCCGCCAGAAATGAGGGACCAGGTGCTGGATCACTTTGAAAGAGGTGAGGGGGCCGAGCCGTGGGTCTACCATGGCCGTTGCATGTAACAAATGGTTGGTACTGGAGAGGGTGTTGTTAGTGAAAACTCATGCAAGATGGTCTGCCGCAAAGCTCTGGTGGAGGGGTAAGTGCAAACAACTCCTTTCCTCTTCCCCATAATGCCAAAAAGAAAGGAGACACGAGAAAAGGTAAGGTAAGTAGAGGAAATGCCAGAGCGACAAGTCCACACATCTCATCAGGGTGCCATCTTAAACATGCCCCCCAAAGAGATTTCAAAATGGTATCCTATTGATATGGGGGTCCCCGAAGGGTCTTGCTTATTATCTGTATTATTTAATATATACTTTAGTTCTCTTGCAGATGTGTTAGAGTCTTTTGGCTTTTTATTTAAGCTCTATGCAGATGATGTGCATTTTTATCCCTAATTTGTGTAAAGGAGAATTTCCTCTGGCTGATTTAACTCAGGGGATGAAGGAAATTAATAATTGGGTGGAATCCCGTGGGATTATTCTAAATCATGAGAAAACAGTTATGACATGTTTAGATAGATCAGTTCCCCTGGTTTTGTCTGATAATGATATATTATTATTTGTGCACCCTGTGAAGGTACAAAATGAAGTACAGGATTTAGGGATAATATTAGATCCTAGTCTTTCGTTGACAGCACAAATTGCTAATGTCAGCAGAGTATCCTTTTTCAAATTAAAAACAATTCACCCTTTAAAAAATATATTGACTGCTAAATATTTCAAAGCAGTAGTATAGAGAGTTGTCCAAAGTCAATTAGACTATGGCAATGCTATTTATTTAGGGCTGCCAAAAGGACTAATTAATGTATTGGGATTGGTGCAAAATGCTGCTATATGTGTCATCTTTGGTTTGCTATGGGGGTCCATATTGACTCCTTATTGGAAAAAAATTAAACTGGTTGCCAATAAATGAAATAATTTGTTGTATGGTTCTAACCATGGCATATAAATCAATGTTTTTGGAAGAGTATTGTCTTATGGGAAGGTTACACTCTCAACCTAGCTTGATGGACTCTCTACCTGGGTAACATCATACTAGGTTGAGAGAACATTGCACAAATCTCAGCTTTGGGTGAGTTTCTTCACTCCAAATGTCATCAAATCTTCACAAGAGAGCACTGTTCTGTTCGTACGTACGTCTCACTTTGAATGTCAAAGTGGCCCCTAACCCCTACACTACTATCTAAACCTCACCTCGAGTTACTAGGTGGGTCTCCCATAGAGCTCTCTCTCTCTCACATCACAAAATGAGATAACACCTTAACACAACCTATCTAGCATCAGCTTTAAAGCTTTGTAAAACAGTAAACCCAGCCCACTCATCCTCTTTTTCTGATTTGTATCGCGCCATACGTTATGGTGCTATCGAATGCATTAAGGAGTTTTCGCATGCGTTAAAGATGTGAAAACACCTTATAGCATTTTGATAAATGACCCGAATAGTAACATAGTAATAACGGCAGAAAAAGACCAAAATGGTCCATCTAGTCTGCCCAGCAAGCTTCCCAAGGTAGTAACTGCCGCTCCATGCAGGTTACCCCCCCCATGTTTCTGTTAAGAAAAAAAGTTATTCACCACCTTTATATTTTTGCCAGAGAAAGAGGTAATTTGCCTTAGCAATGCCTGAGTGGGAACTAAACCCTGGCTTCCCTCCTTAAAAGATGAACATGTCAGAAGTAAGATTTGAACCCACACCTCCATCAGGAGACTAGAACACCCAGCACAGAGAGAAAGGAACACTTAAATCTGGCACCTTAGACCACTCAGCCATTCTGAAAACTCCAGCACAGCCATTCTGACAACTCAGGAGTTGTAGATATTATCCCTTGGAAGTATCAGGACACTAATATATATCCTGATGCATCCACACAGATATTTTAGGGGCCACGCAGCCTACCTAAAAAAGTGCACTCCCAAAGAATGTAAAATTTTCCCCATGCCCACACCCCCTGAGGTGGACCAGCAGGACCCAAAGTTTAAAGATTATAAAAAATACTTGCTAGGTTATGCCCTAGCCCCTTCCCAGAAACTCCCCTTTAAATAAATATTCCCCTCCCGGTTTCCCACTCACAAGACATCCTGTTCCCATGCCCCCTTTTGTTGAAATAAGTCCCTGGTGTCTAGAGCCCTCCCAACTTTAGTCCAATCCCCAGACTCCTCCATACCTTGAGAAGACATCCCTGCTGTCTTCTTAATGTATGTGAAATTCCAGGACTGGGCTAGGGTAGAGGGGCTGCTAGGTACCGGAGACCTTTCCTCAGGAAACAGCTGTCTCCCTGGGGGGTGGGATGGGGCTCACTGGAGTCCCCTGGGGTTTGAGACTGGGGGTAATTTTTGGTTTCAGAAAGTAGTGCATGCTATTTGCAAATAGCATGGATTATTTTCCAAAATGAAAAACAAAATAAAAAAAAAAAGAAGAAACTAAACAAGATGAATAAAGCTGTACAACAAAATCACTTGATAAACTAAATGAAAGTTTTTGCTGTGCACACCCCTGTCATCAGGGATGGGTAACAGATATCTTTTTGAGAAGGCCATTGGAGAGTCTTTCTTTAATTTCAGATAGAAGGAAGGATATCAATGGCTTGGGGAGGAACAGGATTGACCCCAAGAGATGTGGGGGCCTGGGACAAATCAGCCAGAGTCTTGTGCCCCCCCCTGAAAAAAATAAAACGAAGAGCAGCATGATCCGCTCCTACTCTATTTCTGCCCACTGAGGTCGCTAAAATTGTCATCTTAAAGATTGTTCTTCCCAACTGCTTTGTCACACTGACTTCCTGTTTTGAGGAAAAGGAACATGAGGTAATGATCCCTTGTTCCCTTTCCTCTTTGGTGACCTAATATTCTTCCCTTTCCAAATGTTATTTGACCCTTGCATTTCTGCAGCCCAAATAAATGATTTTGCATTTTTTGGCTTACACTGTAATCACTAAACCCTTGGCCATTCATCCAGTATTTTATGTCATTATTTCTTTTTTTAAATTGAACAAAGCTTTGTGCCAGACAAACTTATTTTTATAACTTGGAATAAGTTTTCAAATATAAAGGTCAGAATGTTTCGGCTGGTTAGAACTGGAATGCATTGCCTTTTACTTTGTGGACTCTGGTCTCAATCTTTCCCAGGTCAGTAATGACTAAAAGTCATTACCATTGGATAGCACTTAAGTGGCCTATATAAACTTCGTTGACAGATGTTTAGTCTCATTTTCACTGGACAATTACCAACCTCAAAGAAATTAGTATTAAATCTTATACCAATTGTTATCTTGGTTGGAAGTCTCAATAGAGAAAATGAAAATTAGATGAGAATATGGGAAGTGAGGCTTATTCCTTCAAATGTGTTCTCTCAAACTGAAGTTTCAGTCACACTGGCAATGAGGCAGAAATGATACAGAGGCTGCTGGCACCTTATAGGGTAACATTAATTGAGACATAAGATTTCAAGGACAGGAGTCCATTTAGTTAGATGTGTTGTTTTTGCTACTACAGACTAACAGAGCTACCCCTCTGGAAGTTTTATTTGCTATATAGGAAGTTTGTATAGAAACTAGATAAGATGCATCTGATCTGTGGACCAGCAGAGTTCTGTGGACCTTTGGTTCGATTGTGAACTGGTATGATGTACCCACTAAGGCAGTATAAAAAAAGTTTTAAATAAATAAATACATCTTTTATTCTAAAAACTGATTGAGTGGATCCAGAGGACCAAGTTGAAAACCACTGCTCTAAAGGAATCATATGGCACATCACACTATAATTTCATGGGAACGATTTTGTAATATTTGCTGATATCATTAGATCAAGCTTGTGGATTGTACACAAAATAGCAAGTTGAGAGCATGAGGCAGCATGCAGAGCTCCTAACAACATAAGAAGCTACTTTTTTGTTGTGGGGAGGGTTGAAATAGCTCATTCTTTCTGTCTGTTTCTTTCACTCGGCCCTTCCTTGTTACTTTACTGCAAAGGAAAGCCCAACTTAAGGGTAAGTTGCTTTAAATAATATAAAAACTCTAAACAGCACTAAAAGATTTCTCCATAAAAGTGTCCTCCTGATAAGACTATAGAAATGACTAATAATAATACTAAGTGGTTTATATTTTTAAAAGGTTTTTTTAGGTCAAAATTTCTAGTTTGATTTTACATTCTCTAACTCACTTAACTAATATTTTTCACTTTTCTACTGTTTTTAAACTCTTTTAACTATTTTTATATGAGAGAAAATGACACTGAACAAACTACCAATTGCAAAGGCTTCTTAATGCAATAAAAAAAATTTTATTAGTTTAAATTTGTTACATGCTATATTAATGTCTGTATTATAAAACTGTATAGGCTACAACTGGCCTATACAGGAAGCAAAGTATCTAACATATATCTGGCAAGCAAATCAATATAAAACACCTTACTGCTATACTCACATTAACCCACGGCCTGTCAAAGTACAGCTTTGCTTGACTACTTCTCCTTTCCAACTGTTTTTATAGGTTTCCTATTATGCATTGCAAGCTAGAAATTTGATTGCTCTAAATCAGCTCATTATTGCTCCATACCTACATTCCAGGTCACATTTTCCTTATCATGCCAACGGTCAACATGGCCTAGTTTCTGTTCCCCTTATCAGTGACTTGCACGCACGTCCTGACTTCACAGATTTATTTTCGTACCCAGAAGCATAGCCTCACTTTATTTCCTGTTATTCACTTTCTCAATTCAGACTTTGAATTGCTGAAGCACTACTTTAAATTCCTTTCTTCAGTCCAACAACTTTCCATGTTTAAAAAAATATATTGTTTTGTTCCTGTCTTTTTCATTTTTAAAACATCTTTATACCTTTGTTCTACATAGCATCCACAATTCAACATATCTTAATATTTCACCCTATACATAATAGACTCAGAGATGGTCCTTCTGCATATGCACTCCAAAGCCTCAGCAAATTTATCAGCGTAACCTTGAAACAAATCAGAATTGTGATTCAGTGTCTTTGCAGAGAAGACAGGAACCAAGTTTCAAGGCCAAACCTGTGAATTAATATACCAGTTTACAGTGTGTTGCACATTTGCACAGTTCTCTCATGCCATGTTTGGATAAGTTCTTGGAGGAGAAGTCCATTAATGGCTATTAATCAATTATACTTAGGGAATAGCCACTGCTATTAATTGCATCAGTAGCATGGGTTCTTCTTAGTGTTTGGGTAATTGCCAGGTTCTTGTGGCCTGGTTTTGGCCTCTGTTGGAAACAGGATGCTGGGCTTGATGGACCCTTGGTCTGACCCAGCATGGCAATTTCTTATGTTCTTATGTTCTTATGTTGCCAGGTCCTCAGCAAAAATAACAGAAATCAAGTTCCATTGAAACCTGAACCTGGGGTGGATTGCAGAAAAATATCAGCCCGGGATATTTTTTTCAAGACAATCTCACGGGGTATCTGATTGATTTTCTTGTACACTATTCCTACAGCACATTTTTCAACAGCTCCCAAAAGCAAGTCAAACTGATCTTTGAGAGATACATCATTTGACCTAGAGCCTGGCAAAATTGAGTCAAAAAAATCTCCAACATAAATTTCATACTTCTCCTAAATAACGAAGTAATACAGCATAGGCTAGACCAGGGTTGGGTAAACAGAGATGCAGTCACCCTTCCACCATGCAATCGGTTCCCCCACACAAACACAAAGTTTAGTCACATATCTCATATCCTGGATTCCTGGTCTGGTGTTAAAGTGTATTGACAATCAGTTCTTGCACTAGTTGTCAGTTAATGAGACAACCGCACTGCCAATCAGTGTCAGAGACACACACATATAGTCTCTCAGACATAAACACGGGGACAGTAACTTTGAAAGCCTCATGGGCACATATGTGCGCGCTTATGCCGGCCTGCACCAAAGGACATGGCCATTTTATAACATACATGTATATGTGTGCATGTTATAACATAGGCTGTACATGCATACATGTGTTCATAATTTGGTATGACTCACAGATGTGAACGCAAATGCTGCCTCTACCGTGTAAGTGGGGTGGATTTTAGTAGACACATGTGCTGATGCAATTACCGGTTTCCTCAGTTGTTCCATTTGCCTAGATAAAGGGTAGGACTTCCTAACCCCCCCCCCCCCCCTTCCCCAGTTAACTGGCCTCCCTTTTACCCTGTTAGCTCCTATCCTTAAAACCCCACTGACTAGCCTAGTTTTTTTGTTTTAGGATTTACACGCCATCCATAGCAGACGTAACGTTATGAGATAGGGGACTCTGGTGCACGCTTGTGTGTGTAAGTATTTATGTGCTGGTTTCATTCATAAATCCTGGAATGTCCATGCCCTGCCAATCATCTCACCCTTTTTTTGGAAAAAAAATGTTGTGCGCAGACCATGAGATAGATATATATGCGGGCACTTTTTAAAATCTGCATGGCACTCGCCGGCCCGACTTCTGCACATGTATTCTGGTTTTGGTGCACACCAGGCTTTTAAAATTCATCACCCACAGTATTATATGAGAGTATGAGTGAGTGTCTTTCTGATCCTAAGACACACACATACACACACATTCTTGTACTCAATGGGGTAGATTTTCAGACGAGCGCGAACAGCCTACTTTTGTCTGCGCTCCAGGCGCAAACAAAAGTACGCTGGATTTTAGTAGATACGCGCGTAGTCGCGCATATCGGCTAAAATCCTGGATCGGCGCGCGCAAGGCTATCGATTTCGTATAGCCTGCGCGCGCCGAGCCGCGCAGCCTACCCCCGTTCCCTCCTAGGCCGCTCCGAAATCGGAGCGGCCTAGAAGGGAACTTTCCTTTGCCCTCCCCTCACCTTCCCCTCCCTTCCCCTACCTAACCCACCCGCCCGGCCCTGTCTAAACCCCCATCCTACCTTTGTCGGGGGATTTACGCCTCCCGGAGGGAGGCGTAAATCCCCGCGCGCCAGCGGGCCTCCTGCGCGCCGGGCCGCGACCTGGGGGCGGGTACGGAGGGCGCGGCCACGCCCCCGGGCCGTAGCCACGCCCCCGTACCCGCCCCCAAAACGCTGCCGACACGCCCCCGCAACGCCGCGCGCTCCGGCCCCGCCCCCCGACACGCCCACTCCGAAAACCCCGGGACTTACGCGAGTCCCGGGGTTCTGCGCGCGCCGGTGAGCCTATGTAAAATAGGCTCACCGGCGCGCAGGGCCGTGCTCGCGTAAATCCGCCCGGTTTTGGGCGGATTTACGCGAGCAGGGCTCTGAAAATCCGCCCCAATGTGTGAGTGTGACTTTGTGTCACTGAAAGAGAGAGAGAGAGAGAGAGAGAGAGAGAGAGAGAGAGAGAGTTTGTGTGCACATGTGTATCAGAAAGACATTTATACAAATAGGCCTGGATTTTAAAAGCTCTACTTGCGCCGGGCCTATTTTAAAAAGGTCCGGCCATGTGCGTAAAGCCTCGGGACATGAGTAAGTCCCAGGGCTTCAGAAAAGGGGCAGGGAGGGGGCGGGGCAGTCCGGGGGGAGTGGGGCGGGGCGAGGTCAGAGGCTCCCAGCACACCAGTTTTGGTACAACAACTCCAAAACAGTCCAATCATTACAGTCACAGAAATTTGCAAACTCCTGAGTATTTCTAAGAGCAAACCTTGATTTAGGTAGAGCAGATCTCCTTCCTTAGCAGAAAAAGGAAACTAGAAATAAAGTCTCCTGAAGAGTTACAACAGAGTTCTGCCGATTCCCTCTCAGTCACCCTTTAGCCAGTTCACAAGTCTGGAAATCCTCCTTTTTTATTCCAACCAGTAAATGCTTAATTAAGACATTTAAAGCAATCTTAATGAAATCAAGGAGTAGGAAAATAATTGTTCTTTCAGGAAATCTAACCTCTGGTCTTCTCTTGCATGCAAGTCCTCCTGCACTCAAGAATGCTTCCAAATTCTGAAGGCCCAAGTCCTCCTCCTTTGATCTTCAGCTATCCTTTTAGGACAGAAGACTGGAAGAATAAACATAAACCAAAGTTGGCTTTATGTTTGGCAGTCCATGGGATGTCTCCGAGAAACTTCACACTCACCCCAGACGTTGACAGCCTTCTCCTACGCTGGCCACATGACTGGCAAGACCCTGCTCCATTCGCGGCCCTGATGCTGTCTGCTTTGGCCTTCTCCTGGATCCCCTCTTAGGCATGTGTGAATATTATGCATGCATTCTTAAAGGGTCTGCGGTAGGGCAAACCATGCAGAGCCCTTAGATGACTTCACCCAGCCCGGGATATTTAAGAACCTCATGTGCTGCTACTTACTGCCTCGGCGTTCCTGATTGTCCTGCGTTCCTGTTGCTCCTCTTTGTTCCTGCATTTTTGTGCTTCAGCCTTGCCTTGTCCAACCTTCCTTGTCCAGCCTTTCTTTGTCCAGCCTTCTTCTTTCAGCCTCATCTTGTCTAACTTTGTCTCCTCATTCCAGTGTCTTCTGGGTGTCTTTGTGCTTCTCTGGCTTGATCTCCTGGTATTGTCCCCTTACCTTGGACCTGATCACATTTGCCTGCCGCTTGAACTTGACCTCTTGCCTTATACCTGACCATGCTGGTCTGCTGCCTGCTCTGACTTCGGCCTGTCCCCAGCTCAAGTCTGCTGCTGTCCTGAAGCCAGCATGCCCTCAGACTCTTGCTTCCAAACCACCTAGGGATCCACCTAAGCCCTACCAGCTGCCAGAACCCAAGGCCTCAACCTGCAGGGGGAGGTAGCTGATATAGGTGAAGTTCCAGCCTTTCCTGCTACAGGGCACATTCACCAGCTGTCAGTGTAGGCCTCGTAGGTTAACCTACAGGGCAGCATCAACTATGCCACAGCACCAAGGGTTCACTTTCATGCCACTCATCACATTCAGCTAACATGTTTTATGAAACGTATTCCTGTGTAGATGCCTTCCACTGGGGAATGTCAGAAACACTATGGAGTCCATAGTTAGCTACTGTGCAGCTCTGCTGCTAGACAGAAAAGAAGCGCTGTATATTCATGATATTCAGATAAATGTATCTGGCTAACTTTGGGATATTCAGCACTGCTTTAGGATATTCGGGTATATATTTCAAAGTTAGCAAAATACATTTATCTGGCTAAGTTTAGAAAAGATGTATGGACCGGCCAGAAATAGCCATATAAGTTATATGGCTAACTCTGAATATCGGAGTTAGCTGGATAACTTTTACAGCTATCTCAGCTCCTCCTCGGAATGCCTCTGGACCATCCCTGGAACACCCCTGACTTATTTAGCCCCACTACAGGCCAAACTCACCTGGACCACTGCCAAACTCACCTGGACCATTGCCGACACAATGCCAAACCTCTTCACGGCATAGATGCCACCAGCTTGCTCCTAGCCTGTCGCAGCGCACCTCTCCTTAGGCTCGCACACACTTGTAGCATTTTTCAAGGCAATGCAGTGGGAAACAGACTCATGGCACCTTCAAATGACATCATAGCACTGGATAATTAAGCTCAAGTCCTCGTCTCACCCAGTGCCTCAGCAACAGATCCTCTTGCGTTTCCTGCAATGCATATTGTCGTGATTCCTTTCCAGCTGTGTTCCTGTATCTTGCCTGGCTCTGCTCTGCCTCATCTCGTCTAGCCTGTCCTGCCTTGTTCAGTCCTCCTTGCCTCATCTTGTCCAGCCTACCCTGTCTCATTCTACCCTGTCTGCCCTGCCTGCTCCAGCCAACCCCACTTTGCCTCAGCCTCACTACTCGGATTTAAGCCTTGCTTCAGACTCAGACTACTTTCTTGCCTGCCAGCCAGCATTGAGCATTGCTTTGGACCTAGACTGCGCTTTGCTCACCGCCTGCCCCAACCCTCGGCCTGTACCCAGTGATTGCCTGGCCACTGCCTGCCCCAGCCTCAGCTTGGTCTAAGACTCTCTCATCTTCATTGGCTTGTGGGACTATCACTTAAGTCCTGCCAGCCCCTGGAACCCAAGAGTTTAACCTGCAGAGAAAGGGGTTGTAATAGGTGAAGCTCCAGTTCTGTCTCAGCCGGGGGCACGTTGCCAGCTGTCAGCATGGGCCTAATTGGTCCACCTACTAGGCTACATAATCCACACCACAGCACAAGAGTCCACTCCCCTTATACCAAATTTTAACCAAATAGTTATCCGGCTAGAATTTAGCTGGATAAGTGGCCAAATTTTCATTTAGCCGGATAACTTCATAGTTATCTGGGTAAATGTGTTTGAATATGGCCACTGTTGGAAACAGGATGCTTGGCTTGATGGACCCTTGGTCTGAACCAGTATGGCATGTTCTTATGTTCTTATCTATACATTTCTATTCTGTCTGACCTCATACATCTTTTTAATATTTTTTGATGAATGATTATTTGTTTTATGTCCTGGTTTTAAGTGATTTTAGTTATTCTTGACTTATTTATGAATAATTTATTGTAATCCGCTTAGAAAGGTTGATAAGCGATCTATACATTTTTAAAATAAATAAATAAATAAATCTAGCATCTATCTAGACTGACACATATGGTACTTTGTTAATACCTTTCTGTGCAGGTTAGTCTTAGAATGAATTTTCCAGATAGTGAGCATAGTGGCCTCGACAACAAAAAAGAACAATGTTCCACTACAGCAAGAAGAGTTAGTTGAAGATTATGATGGAGATTCTGTGGCTTCTGTGGCTTCTGTGCTACTTTACTTGGAGAAATGACCCTTTAGAAAAGCAAACAGAATGTTGGGAATTATTAGGAAGGGAATGGAGAATAAATTGTAAAATGTCATAAGGCCTCTGTATCGCTCCATGGTGAGACCACACCTTGAATACTGTGTACAATTCCGGTCACCGCATCTGAAAAAGGATATAGTTGCGATGGAGAAGGTACAGAGAAGGGCAACCAAAATGATAAAGGGGATGGAACAGCTCCCCTATGAGGAAAGGCTGAAGAGGTTAGGGCTGTTCAGCTTGGAGAAGAGATGGCTGAGGGGGGGGATATGATAGAGGTCTTTAAGATCATGAGAGGCCTTGAACGAGTAGATGTGAATAGGTTATTTACACTTTCGGATACTAGAAGGACTAGGGGGCATTCCATGAAGTTAGCAAGTAGCACATTTAAGACTAATCGGAGAAAATTCTTTTTCACAACGCACAATTAAGCTCTGGAATTTGTTGCCAGAGGATGTGGTTAGTGCAGTTAGTGTAGCTGGGTTCAAAAAAGGTTTGGATAAGTTCTTGGAGGAGAAGTCCATTAACTGCTATTAATCAAGTTTACTTAGGGAATAGCCACTGCTATTAATTGCATCAGTAGCAGGGGATCCTCTTGGTATTTGGGTAATTGCCAGGTTCTTGTGGCCTGGTTTGGCCTCTGTTGGAAACAGGATGCTGGGCTTGATGGACCCGTATTCTGACCCAGCTTGGCAATTTCTTATGTTCTTATGTCCTTAATGCAATTTCATCATTGCTCTTTGTTTCAACAACAGTGAGAAAAGGGGAATTGGATTCAGACAGAAACCAAAGATGGCCTCGACTTTTACAGTTTAGGGGACAAATAAACATGGGGTAACAAGCTGATGCAGCACTTATTACCCATAATCACTAAGCCTGACACTTTTGATGCAACTCCAACATTGCTTTCTGCTTTCTCGGTAACGATTAAGGGAGATTGGAATCAAACAGCATCCGAAGGCCCTGACTTTTATGGCATAAGCTTGCTGGGCATACTGGGTGGATAATTTGATCCTTTTTTGCTGTCATTTCTATGCTTCTATGAGTGCTTTTTATCTGAAGACTTTAGCTGAAATTTTCAAAGCAGATTTATGTGCACAAATCCACGTTGAGAATGTGCAGGTGTCCGCGGAACTACTGCCAACATACACACATAAAGTTGCACTGACTTGGGAGCAGCGGAAACTTTGTGTGTGTATATATTTAAGCCACATGCTATCAGAAGTCTAAATATGCACATAAATCATGTCCTTGCCCCACATTTTCTCCCCTCCCAAAGCGCTTCTTTGTAGTGCATGGAAAAATATGTGTGAAATCACTTTTGTGTGTGCTTTTACATGCACAGCCCCCCCACCCCCGGTAATTGTTAAAGACCAATTATACAAATAAAACCAAGGATTATGCATGTAAATTCTATTGCAAATTACCTTCATGTTTTATATTATGTCATTGGACCTATTGTAACATATTGACTGAAGGCGTTGCCTGTTGAAAGGCATGAGTAAACTAATACTTGAGACAAGGTTAAGAAAAGAATGTGAGAAAAAGCTAAAAATTAGGGGTGTGCATTCGTTTGCAACATATTGGTAATCCACAAAGTATAGGGCCATATTCGTTGTATTCATGGGGAAGCGAAACGTATCGCGATTCCCCACGAATACAACAAATCTTCACCAAATTATTTGGCCATCTAAAGGAGTGAATTTAAACAACCCCCCCACCCTCCTGACCCCCCCAAGACTTACCAAAACTCCCTAGTGGTCCAGCGGGGGGTCCGGGAGCCATCTCCTGCAGTCGGGCCGTCGGCTGCCGGTATTCAAAATGACGCCAATAGCCTTTGCCCTCACTATGTCACAGGGGCTGACCAATGGCACCGGTAGTTCCTGTGACATAGTAAGCTCAAAGGCTATCGGCACCATTTTGAATACCGGCAGCCGACTGGAGTTTTGGTAAGTCTTGGGGGGTCAGGAGGGTGGGGGGTTGTAGTTAATTAAATTTTAGCCGGGAAACGAATAAGAATGAATGCATGAACGTATCGGGGGACCCCCTTGCCGAATGCAACGTATCTGCCCCCCGACGAATACGAATACTGAATGAAACGTATGCCGCCCCTCTGCACAACCCTACTAAAAATGGCTCTGATTTTGAAAAGAAAAACTCCAAATCCATTTCAGTCTGGATGTTTTGGACGATTACAATCCAAACATGGTCTGGAAAGGGCATATCTCTATAATTTCAATACCCAAGTCACATGCATGGATTTGTTTAGGACAGAAATTACTCTTTAGGCTAATCCCTCAATATTTCAACCTCTCCACAGTTCAGAGCATATCTAGGCAGATCTTACCAGTAACACATATAAGGTCATAGGGAGGACTGGGCTTTTGAGCTTTGTTAACTAAAATGGAAAAAGGACTGCATACATGCAGAAAAGTGTGTGCATGTTCGTTATATGTGGGTGTGTATATATATATATATATATATATATATAGATAGATAGATAGATAGATAAAGATATATAGAAATGTATAAATAGGCAATGCTGACCCTACTTGCACAGGCACTGCTTATAACCAGGTGCCCATGGTGATGGCCTACATGATTGCCTTTGGTGGGGGGGGGGGGGGGGGGGGGGGAGTTATCCTGAGCATCAGAGGCTTCTGGCAACCTTGTCTTTGTTGTTGGCCAGTGCAAATGATATCATGCATTTCCACTGCCCAGCTGCCTGAAAGCTGTGCGGGCTCCCCTGATGGGACCAGCCATTCCAGAGGATATCACCATTAAGTGGCCAGATGATACTGCTCATAGGGGGAGTGAGAGAGGAGGACAAAGAGGAGCTGGATCTGGCGGCCATCGCAGCTCTCGGGGATGTGGCAATTGCTCGGGGACAGCCTCCCCTTTGCACCAAGGTGCCCAGGCCCATTGTTTGCTGCCCTTGGTGGGGGTCGGAGATCAGGCAGGAGCAGGGCAGGAGCAGAGCAGGGCAGGAGCAGGGATAAAGGCTGCAGGCAGATGCAAATCCAGCCTTATTCTCCTTCCTTCCATGGGTCAGCCAAGTGCCGCTTACACCCATCTGCCCCACTTATCTATTTGGTTGGATACAGAAGGATGAATTAATTAGATTGCACGATGTGATTGATTTGTTCAACAATTATGTTTTATTTTATTGTGTATGGTGGTAATAACATTGTCACAGTGGAGCAAGGATACCTGAGCCTTAGGGTGGGGGAGAACTTCTGTGTTTGGGACACCATTGCATAACAAAAGTCTCTCTGGAATGCCTGGTGTCATCTGTGACCTCAAGACAGGCCCCCAAGAGGTTAATTTTCAAAGGCATTTCTATGGTTCCTCAGTGCTTTACATGCAGAAACTGTAAAACCGTTCATCTGATGTGTGGGTAAACCTATGCTCATACAGTATGGATGCGCATATGTTTGCTCACAGTGAGCACTGCAGAGGCATTCCTGAGGGCGGGATTGGGGAGGGGTTTGCACTTATAAGCATACTTATGTGTTTATAAAAGTGTGCATGTGAGAAAGCAAAACCTCTACCGGGCCTCCCCTCCAAATCTCCCATCCCTCAAACCCTTTTACCATATTTTCTTTGTTTGCAGGGCAAGATCGATCTCCAGTTGCTCCTGTCCCTGCAGTAGTATGCTTAGCAATGGTGCCGGCAGACCAAGGCCAATGCTGTTGTTAATTTCTTCCTTACAAAATGGCAGCAGCCTGGATCTGGGCCTGGCCAGCACCATTTTGTACCAAATAAATGAATAATGAGAAATCGTTCCTGCCCCATGAGGAAAGAAAACTATGGTAAGCACGGTCAAGGAGTGCAGTAGGTTCAGAGAGAGTCTTAGCTTTGTCTTCTTATCTCACTTAAGCAGTATCAGGTGATGTTTCCTGTACCAGATAAGATGCCACTTACAGCACCTATGGTATCAATATTTATTGCATAAATTGCATATACAAGTCAGTTTACTCCATGTCCATACAATTTCTAAATAATGATATGAAATCTATTTGTGTATCATTGGTCTTTCTTCCAAGTTCTATATTGTTATCACACTGTACAATATGACCTTTGAAAAGGCCAGAAAAACATTATTGTCCTTTGTGCCACTCAAGTTTTTTTTTCTTTTTTGTTTAAAATAGGCCTATGGTACTGTACAGTTATTTTAAACATTGTTCAGCATGGTTGCTCTGAGATTTCTCATATTAATGTGTCAAAAGCTGCAGCTTTGAGGACATAGTATATCCTTACCACCATCTCTAAGTGATAAATGTTCCTGTGGGAGTTTCATTAATGCACAAAAATTACACTATCAATTCAGCTCTCACAGCTTCACCTCCTTACAATGGAGAAGTCACAGCCGGTGAGCACCAAACATACTATTCCGAGTCACAACCTGATAAAGCTGCATTTAAGATAGTTACTGTAATGAAAATAGAACTGTAAAACTGGTATGCTGATAGGATCTCCTTGAAAGTGAGTTAAAATTTCATTACCCTTAAGACTTGAGATTTTTCTTTGTAACATTGTTATCATCCAAATAATAATAATAATGACAAAGCTATTTTCTGGTTGTTAAAGAAGGGGGAAGAAGGGTGGAATATCTACAATGCTATAACTAACATAATCAACATTTGCCTTTAGCATGAAAAAATGAATTCTTTAAATTATTTTTCTCTAGCTTGCATTAAAGTATTTTCCAAACAGTATCAGTGAAAATACAGGTATTGTTTTAACACTTCCTCTTGTTTTAGAAACATACATTTGTATGATTTCATTTCTAAATTACATGGACTTGTAAGCTAATCACTTGCTTCTTAAATGATAAATGTACCATGTAGCTAGAGGGTAGGCATGTACTATCCTCATCTGGCAAGACTGGAACTTTTGTGTTCATGGGATTTATCCACTGTACTTAGAATTCTTCAAAAACAATAAGTGATTACCCAAAATATGACTCTTAACATTGGGGCAGATTTTAAAAGCCCTACGCTTGTAAATCCCAGAGGATTTACACACGTAGGGGGTTACGCGCGCCGGGCCTATTTTAAAAGGTGGGATGCGTGAAAGTACCGGAGCTTTACAAAAAGGGTGGGGAGGGGGCGGGGCCAGAGGCCTCCCCATGGCTGCTTGGCCGGCGCGCGCAACTTACTACAGCCCCAGGGCTGTAGTAAGTTTTAAAACAAAAACAAGAAATTATCAAAGGTAGGGGGGAAAGGGCGGGGGAGGTAAGGGAAGGGAAGGTGGGGGAGGGAAAGGAAAGTTCCCTCCGAGGCTGCTCCGATTTTGGAGCAGCCTCAGAGGGAACGGGGAAAGCCAGCTGGTCTCCCCGAGGGCTCAGCGCGCGCAAGGTGCACTAGTGTGCACCCTCTTGCGCGCACCGACCCCTGATTTTATAACAGGTATGCGGCTACGCATGCCTGTTATAAAATCGGGCGTATGTTTTAAAATCTGCCCCATTGTGCATAAGTTAGAAGGCAAATAAGTGCATAAGTTATACCAGTTTTTCAAGTGAATTTGCCTAAGCGTTAAGTCTGCTTTAAAATTTATCCCATCAAAATATACTTGCGCCTAATTACACCTGCAAATATTACCTGACAAAGGGGGTCATTTTCTAGCTAGATAAGGGCGGAGTCAGGGCGGCGTTGGCACCAGAAGAGGAGGAGTCAGGGTGGTGTCGGGGCAGACGCAGTGGAAACTTAGCTGGCGGAGAAAAGCTAAGACCCCTTATCGCCACTAGTAACGCGCCCATGGTGGCGCTATTGGGTGCGAAAGCCGGCAGCAATAACACCGCGATGGTGAGATCACTGCTGGCTTTCTCAGGCCCGCCCCCCCGCTTCGCTCCCCATTACAGCGCGATTCAGAGAGATGCGCGAGATAGAAAATCCAGCCCAGAGTTTACATGCATGCTATTGAAAATGCAAAAGAATGATCGTAAATTCAAACTCCTTCTCAATTCCACCCCTGGGAATGCTTTCACTCTGTTCAGGTAAATTTACACATGAACAATGCATACGTGCACAAGTTTACCCACATATCCGCTAGGCAAGTTTGTAAAACTTCATTTCTGCTGGTAAAACATTGTTTATACCTGTAGAAAAGTCTTTGAAAATTAACTTCTTAAAATACTTCAAAAAATGCTATCTCAATGTCTCTTTCCTTAACATTTAGTTCTAAGCCTGCAGGACTTCGGATCTTTTCAACATTTTCGTAAGCGACATAGTGGAACGATTGTCAAGAGAGGCTTGTCTTTTCGACGACGATACTAAATTCTGTACCAGATGAGGGTGAAAGGAGGTAGACTCCGGAGCTATCTTGGGAAATATTTGTTTACAGAGAGGGTAGTGGATGCCTGGAAAGGCCTCCCTGTGGAGGTAGTAGAGACAAAAACGATATCTGAATGCATGGCATAAAAACAGGGGATCTCTGAGGGAATGATGGGAATTGCAAAGCCAAATTAGTTGGGCAGAGGGACAGACTATAAGGGCCATAGAGTCTTTTTCTGCCATCATGTTTCAATGAGTGAAACTAACAGTTATGGTCATGTGGCTGTTAAGCCCCGCTGATTCTATACATTATCCTACAAAGGTGGTGCCTTGAGTTTGGTTCCTAGTTGGGCTAATGGCGGGCAATAAATGCACAGTGAGGTGAGCGTTGCACTGTCAGAAAGCTGAAGCACCACACAGCCAGGTATACACAAAAGACCGCAGGGAATCTTTGCTTCTGCTGTCAAACGCAAGAGACTGTTGGAATAAAGGCACTTGTCGTTACAGGAATATGGCATGCAGTGCTATACGCCTGCATGCCTGTGTGTTTAGAAAACAATTGAAAGCTTATCTTTTTCAAGAAGCATTCTTGGTATAATGTCTGTGTTATTTTGGAGATGTCTGATATATTTAATATGTAATTATGTGTTTGTACCATGAAATTTGTATGATTTTAATGTTGTAATCCGCCTAGTGCAGTGGTTCTGATATAGTCAGACAAGAAATGATTTTAAATAAATAAATGGATAAATGTTGTCACTCACAGTTCATACAGAATGAGAGCAACAGACTGCTTTTTTTTTTTTTTTATGAGATATTGAATAATAAAAGCCTTTGGTTAAAAAAAAAACAAAACAAAACAATGGACTTCATTAAAAGACTATAAAGAACTTATAAAAGGACCTGCTTCCCACTGAAATCTAGCATTTGAATTGATCTTGTGCACATTTCCTGCAAGGCGTTGTTGCAGCAGGCCTTCTGTCTCTTTCATGAGCATGTCTGCAGCGTAAAATGACCACACACTTGCTGGTCTGGAATAATGGCCATGTACTTAAAGTTTGTCGAGGAGGAGTAAACATTCAGTTCATTTGCTAGTTCGGTACTTGCCCGAAGCGCCTACTGAGCCATCCATACCTGCTTTGTATTCAGAAAGCTAACCTGTAAATTCTATTGCTCACTCCCCCAGTCTGCAGGCATGAATCAACGGCTTCGGCAAGAAAATAGGAATGAGTCATTAAAGAATGTTTTTCCTGCAATATCAAAATGTACAGTATACTGCTGGGCAACATGTGAGGTTGGTGTGGTTATATCCCATTTGTGGGCTTCTTGCTATGTGAGGTCAAAGATGTGGCCCCAGGAGACTGGAACCTGCTGAAGACTAATGTAACACACGACCAAGCATTGACATTTCAGCTATAATAGAGCTATTGAGCTGGAAATTGCTCAGTAACAAACTATTTATTCAACATCTCAGATATGAATCCTAAGCATTGCAGCGGGAAAAAAGAGACAAGAGAAAGGAAATTGCAGGAGTTCCATAGATGGAAAGCTTTTTTTTTTTTTTTTGCAACCTATTATCCAATTCTCCCAACCTTTGAAAGAGAGATTTCTTGCTGAAGTTTAAAGTCCTTGGTTAAGAAATCATTCATAAATGAGTAAATAAGAAATGTAAACTGTCTTACTGCATATATCTGTTTGTATAAAGCAGAAAAACATATTTTCATCAACTATCTCATTTTTTAATTTTATTCTGTTACTAATTTTCTGAGGTTGAATCATAAATGACCCCACACCTTAATAGATTCAACCTGTAAATCATTTTAAGATAATGGGTCTAATGTTGATAATTGTTCAGTAATGTGTCATAAAAGCAACAGGACATACAGGGATGTGGCTTTATTTATTTACCAAATTTATAACTCTCTTGAATAGCCAAACACCTTAAGTGGAGAACAACACAATAAAAATACTTACTTCAAAGAATTCAACATCATAAAAAATACAAACTTATAACTAGAGATGTGAATCGGAACTGAAATCGGATCCAATTCTGGTTCCGATTCACATCTATAGAGATGTGAATCGGAACTGAAATCGGATCCGATTCTGGTTCCGATTCACATCTCTACTTATAACACAAATAACACAATTCACAAGGCATAGCATAGACTTCCACAAACAGAAGAGTTTTCACCAATTTACATAAAGCTAAATTATCCTGTTGACTCAATTGAGGTGTAAAGGTTGGCGTGAGCCCTTAGTGCTACAGCATAGTTGCCACAGCTTCTTAGTCGAACCTATGAAGTCTATGCCAGCAGCTGGCGAACACACCCTGTAGTGAGAAAGACTGGAGGTTCACCTATACCAGCCACTTTCATGTCAGGTTGAGCCCTTGGGTTCTGGCAGCCAGCAGGTCTTAGGTGGGTCCCTAGGGTGGAGACAAGAACAAGAGTTCAATAGCACACTGGGTTCAGGACAAGCAGCAGGCAGACAGAGTCAGAGACAGGCCAAGGTCAGAGCAGCCTATGTGGTCAGGTCCAGGCAGAAGGTCAAAATCCAGAAAGTCAAGCTAAGGGATGATGAAGATTCACTTAAGAAACTGAATTAGATGAATGAGACAAGGTTGGATGAGGCAGGTTGGATGAAGGGAGCAGACAAGGCAAGGATGAGGATAGAAGAGGCAAGACAAGGCTGGACAAAGCAAGACAAGGCTGGAGAACACAAAGCAAGGCAGGAGAAGGCAAGCTGAAGATGTAGGAATTGGGAATGCTGGCAACATGCACTGCAAAGCATTATACCAGTTGCTGAGGCAAGGAACTGCTGTGGGGCCTAGGTTTAGATAGTCCAAAATGCTGATGTCATCTGGAGGTGTCTCAGAGGTTCCCACCACTATGCGTGCATGACACGTGCCAATGAGAAGGCCAGGTTGTGGTGGCATGGGATGCTGAGTCCAATGGTGCTCCTGACACACTGAGGCCAGGTTGTGTTGGGGATGACAGGAGAGACAAGGCAATGCGGGAGGCTGACTCCAGCATCTTCTAGCCACTTTCAGCCTGACTGGCATCAGGGGTGAGTGTCTTGGCTCACAGAACCTATCCACAGGCCGTGAATCTTAAAATGAGGAAGATTGTTTCACAAAGTTTTAGCATGGCAAGGATATTCTTCCGTTCAAATGCTGGTACAAAGGAATATAGTATTATAAATTCAGGGGCGGTAAACTTTCAAACTGGCACATGGGCACACTTTGGCGCATGTGTGTCGGCACATGCTCAGGGATGAGACCATTTTATAACTTGTGTGTGTACATGTATACATGTTATGAAATAGTCTGATCATGCACCCAATTTTAAGTGGACATGCTCCTATATGCATAAATCCTGCTTCTACTATGTAAGTCAGGGAAACATAAAAAGGGCACGCATCCACTCCATTGCCGGTTTCACCAGTTCCACCAGTTCACCCAGTTAACAGTTAGGTCCTCCAAATCCTCCTGGTTGAATAGCTTATATTCCCCCCAGTTGCCCGATACCTTTAAAACCCCTCAGGTATGGCCATTTTTTTTTACATTTTATACTTATACCTCACCCCTAGCATAAATAAACGTCTGCGGCAGGCGATCTGGGCACTCACCTAAGCGTGTAAGTATTTTCGCGTATCTCTTGGCCAAGCCCCAAAACGCCCATGCCCCACCCTTTTTGAAAACTTTTGAGATGTTCTCTCAGCGGGAGATACATGTGCTTCTGGGTGGCCTTTAAAATTTGGTGGGTGTGTGTGAGCACAGTTTGTGAGCATATCTCCCAATTTTGGTGCACACCGGGTTTTCCAAATCTTTTTCAATGTACAATACCCAATTTATTCCAATCATACCACAGACATTGATTTAATTTCCCTTCTTGGAACCACTGCTGCCTAGAGGTTTTTTTGCTGCTAAAGGGTGAGCTTTTAAAATCTGCTTGGCACACTTGAGCCCAACATATTTTGCATTTCTTAATTAATGTGTGCGTTGGGCTTTTAAAATTCACCTTTTAATGAATAAGTTAAACAACAGAAATTCCAGTATAGATTCCTGATGTATTCTACCCCTGGAGCCCTTTATGAAAATTGGCATTATATTTGCTACCCTGCAGCCCCCAGGAACAGAGACAGATTTGAATGATAGGTTACAAATTATCAGTAGTAGTTCATATTCATATTTCAGTTCCCTTGGAACTCTGGAGTGAATACCATCAGGTCCCATGGATTTGTTACTATTTAGTTTGTCAGTTTGCTCCAGCACCTCTTCCAGATTCACACTGGTTTGGTTCAGTTCCTCTGAATCATCAACTACAAAGAATAGTTCAGAAGTTGGATTCTCAGTAAAGACTGAAGCAGGAATTAATTTAGTTTTTCTGTTGTAGCCTTATCTTTCATGAGTATTCCTTTTAAACCTTCCCTCTTTCCCCCAGTCCTATCATCTAATAGTTCTACTGACTTCCTTGCAGCTTTCTTGTTTGTACTTGGAAAAGGTTTATATTATTAGCTTTTGCCTCTTTGGCATGCTTCTTCTCAATTCTTTCTTGGCATTTTTTATTTAACATTTTATATCTAATTTGTCAGTGCTTATGTGCATTTCTATTTTCCTCATTAGTTTCTATTTTCTGTTTATTCAAAGATGCCTTTTTGGCTTTGATAGATGTTTCTATAGCTCCATTTTGTCATGCTGGCCAACACTTGTTCTTCTTTTGACCTTTTTTAATTTCTGGAATACATTTTATGCAAGCTTCCATGATGGTGTTTTTAAATAGTTTCTATGCCTCTTGAAGATTTTTAACCCTTGTAACTACTTCTTTAAGTATCCTTATCTTATCATAGTCTCCCTTTTTAAAATTATAAATAATAATTGCAGTAGTTTTACTATGTCCCCTTCAGTGTTTATCTCAAATTTGATTGCATTATGATCAATATTGCTAAGTGGTTCTACTACATTTATCCCTTGCACTAGATAAAAATAAAGATCCTGCATTTCAGTGAGAACTAGATCTAAAGTATCATATCCGGTTCCTTCCTTACTCCTTTTACTTCTTCTACCATATGCCCCATATTTAGTGTAAAACATAGAAATATGATGGAAGAAAAAAAGACCATATGGTCTATCTAATCTGCCCAGCCACATCAACTATTCATCTTTACAATCCTTACCACTCCCTTAGAGATCCTCTGAGTTTATTCCATGCTGTTTTGAATTCAGATACTATCCTTGTCTTTAAAACCTTCACTGGGAGGCTGGTTCACATCTAATACCCTCTCTGTACAGAAATATTTCCGTAGATTATTTCTGTCTACTGTCTTTCACCCTGATCCCATAAACCTTCATTGAAAGAGACCCACCTCCACTGCATGTGTCCTAACTGGTAAAAAGAAATCAGACCACATCACCCCCCGTGCTCAACAATCTACACTGGCTACCGGTAGAAAAAAGAATAGAATTCAAAGTTCTTACAATTCTACACAATGCAATTCATAAAGCAGACAACACAGCCCTGGACAATGTCATACATATACACAGGTCACTACGTACGACTAGGTCAACAAGTAAACTACATCTTGATGTGCCATCACTACCGCTAGCCAAACTGTCCTCCAAAGAAACAGAGCAATTTCCATCGTTGGCCCGAAATTATGGAACTCTTTACCTCACCACCTCAGCTCACAAGAAAACATTAAATCTTTTAAAAAAGATCTCAAAACATGGCTATTCAGCCAAACATTCAAAGATGGCATAGGATAAGACAACAGACCACACCTATTGCATTTCCACTTCGAGCATGCAATATCATTCCAATGACTATCTCACTGACTCACCGAAACATTATCGATTTTCACCCATTATCAATTTTCCCCTTACATGATTTGAGCACGGATATATACCTCGTTATATTGTAGATATTGATTGGATTAAGTTGTTGTTCGGAACCAGTTTCAGTTACTATTAAATGCTTTAGATGTAACAGGTTGTTGTAAATGTAAACCGGAGTGAAGGCGATTTTTGCTATACCTCGGTATATAAAAACTGCTAAATAAATAAATACATAAATATTTAAATATCTGTATCATATCTCCGCTATCCCCCCCTTCCAGAGAATACATGTTTAAATCTTTAAGTCTGTCCCCATGAGCTTTAGAATGAAGACCACTTTTTATTTTAGTAGTTAGTCACCCTCTGGACTGACTCTACCTGGTTTATTTCCTTTTGAAGATGCAATCTCCAAAACTGTACCCAGTGAAATATATATATAGACATAAAAACAATCTCATATGTGTAACAGCTACAATCAGGAGAGAAATGGGCAAGCAAAAACAAAAACAGACATAGATACTAGCTAATGCTTTAGTCAAGAGTCAAAAAGAGATTCAGTTTGAGGCATATGAGAAGAATCAACACTAGTCAAATAGATATTATCCTTTAAAAAGAGAATATGGATACACCTTCACTAGGCAGTTAGGCCAATTTGACTCTTTAGCAGGCAGACAAGGGTTGTTTTGCTTCTTCTCTTGGGTGCAAAGGGCTGCCCCCATCTGCCTTGATAATTCTTGTCTGCCTATTCCACCTGCTCTAACTCCATCAAAGTCCATGCAAATTCCAGCATGAAAAAAAGAAATAGCTCCCATGACTTTTTCAAGCGGTTTACTTTTGTTCTTTAATGAAGGTTTTGGAACAATTTCTGAAATGCTCACGTTGCTTTCAGCTGCTGGTGGCATTAGTAGTTCTCCTAGCACAGGACTGGGTGCCTTCAGTCCTCTTAATTCCTGCTTCAGCCCCCTCACACTCTATGCCAACAGATTACTAACCTCCGAAGGGCTAAATATAGCTCCTCAATGCAATATCTTGTAAAAAAAAAAACCAGAATCAGATGGCTGTTGTGACTAAACACATTTAATCTGAGAAAGGGTTTTATTTATTTATAGCAAAAAACATAAGGCCGAACGCAAACATTTACTGTAAATTCATATTGCCAAAAAGGTCTCTGCCAGCTAGTCAAACTGACTGACTTTTGCTATTTCTGGGTTATATGTAAAGACATCAGAAATGTAATCACATAAATTGTGAATAGAGACCTTCATAAATACTGCCCTTTGGGTGTTATAACATTTTTTTTGCCTGTCTGTTTTTGCTGAAATTTAAATTATTAATATGTTTCTATTTGTAAGATTCAACATTGAAATATATGCAGTTTACTGTATTCCAGTTTACATTAAGCTCAACCAGTATTAGGAAAAACACTTGTCTTTTGGTCTGCCTCAGCTTTGTGGAACAGCCTACCACCACCAATCTTACGCCAGATCTCCCCTCCTTCAAAAAACTGGTTAAAATCTGATTCTTCGAAGCAGCATTCGGCCAAGAGCAAAACTCTTCTACATCTGTGGGTACATTACTCCTTCTGAAAGCTCCCTATCCTGATCTACCCTCTTGCTTTGCCTCTGTATAACATGCTTTGGATTCTCCTGTTGGAAATAAACAATGACTTCATTTGATTTGGCTATTGTCAAACCTTGAGTATCTTGTGATTCCACAAAATCTGCTCAGGCTCATTGTTGCTCCAAAGTAGAGGCACTCTCAGGATGCATCCCACATTTCCTCCATACCTCCTCACCACAATCGGTAGACCAATGTATACCTTCAAATCTCTGATGTCAAGGATCTTCCATACTTTGGAAGGGTCACTCTAATTCAGTTCCCTGAATACACACTCTGCCTGTTTGTTTCATGGATGACAAAGTCAAGGATGTTTTCAATAGCAGGTTGTTCAAAGGTTTCCACAATTTTGTTTCTTTACTTCCTTCTTTGGCACTGCATCTTTACCTATACAATTCCCCTAGTTGCTCTATGGTAAATTAGCTGTGGATATTTGTACAAGGTTCTTCCATTTCTGCCTCTCGTGACATCAATAGCACCACTTTCTTCAGTTTTATCTTGGAGAGGATCAACCGAATATTCAGGCGCTTGCTGCCCTACCCACTCCTAAGGGCTATCCCCTTGGACGATCAGAGGCATGGGACCTGTTCCTTCCTCATCTCTCTGGAGGCATGTCCAAAGAATGCTCGTCATCTGTGGATGTATCCAAGGAATACACTGAGGGAGTCTTTATTTTGAAAGATATAGAAACTCTTAAGTGGTTGAGAGGTGAGACTCTTCTTTTTTCCATCCAGATTTTCTTTCATATTCTTTGTGGACAAAAATCACATAAGTCTTCTGGTTCTTAAAATCCTTCCATGTGGTGCTCACACTTCATTATAGGATGTGGTGTTGTCACTCTGTGCCACTGCAAAAGACCCTTTAAAGAGTTTACTTTACTGTCCAATGTGAATGTTTGCTTGCACAAAAATTCAAACTGGAGTATTGAGTGTTACACACAGATAATGGTTTCGGGGAAAGGTATTTTTCCCCTTCTTTGAAGGATTGTTTGGAGGCTGCTAATTTTATATTCCCATGCCTGGGCAGCTTCAGCAAAGTTTCTCTGCCTTTCCAGATAAATTCTAAGTGCAAAATGTGTCCTTTGTCATGTGATTGCAGATTAATGAACGGAAAATTTTGGTTGGGCTTCCCAAACAAAATCAACATTTAAATGGATTTTAATTGTGTAATGTTATCAAGTTCTCTCTGTAATGGAAAAGCAAGGAGCTGTATTTCTCTGGAGAACTTAACATTCTTGCATCGATTTGGTAAATCTCATGGGAGTTTTAGGTTTTTTACCCCAATATGTTACATTGGCTGGGACTAAAATTACCCCAGTAGCAAAATCAGTAGATTTCTAGCGTTGTTTTATGTCTTCAGTGCTTTTTTTTTCTTAACAAAAGGAAACTGTAAATAGTAAATGGCTGCACTTTGGGAACTGAAAGGTGAATTTTAAAAGCCTGGTATGCACATTACTTAGGGGATATGCGAACAAGTAGGGCTTGCGAACACAGATCGTATTTTAAAAAGCACTCAAATATGCGCATAAATGCGACGGCATGCACAACTCAAAATGTTTCAAAAAGGGGCAGGTGTAGTCTGGGCAGGGCAGGGCATAGGCATGTCAGGGCCTGGCCAAGAGAAGCGCGCGTAACTACTTACATGCTCCGGCACACGCTGAGGTCCCCCGCCATGTAACTTTACCTCTGCTATGGATGGTGTGTAAGTTCTAAAAGAAAATGTTTGAGGCATTTCAGAGGGATTTAAAGGGTCTGGGATAACTGGGGGGAGTGCAGACTATGGAACAAGGGGGGTCTAGAGGATCTAGCTTTTAACTGGGTGACCTGGTGGACAAACTGGTAAACTGGTAATTGCATCTACGCACTATCCTTTTAAAATCCCCTGACTTAAGCATAAGAAGTGGGATTTGTGTGCTCATGCACGTGCCTACTTAAAATTTGGTGCACCTGTCTGCACGCACGGCCAGGCTATTTTATATCATGCGCGCAAGTTATAAAATGGTCACATCCCTGGGCGCGGGCCAACGCACACGAGTCAAAATGCACCCCCACGTCAGTTTGAATGTTATTGTCCCTATTTATTAATCTGCACGTGACAAAAGTACAATGTTGTAGATTCTCTTTTGTATGAATTCTGCCAAAACAGTTATATTATTTACCCCCAGATATCTGCTTGGGGGTTAATAATATAACTGTTTCTGCAATATTTGATAACAAGGTCACGTTTGAGAATCTTTATTTTGAAAGATATACTGATTCTTAAGTGTTTGAGAGATGAGGTAACTCTTCTTTTTTTCAATCAAGATTTTCTTTTTCATATTCTCTGTGGACTAAAATCACAGAATCCCAATAGCAAGCTGTGCAGGCTATTTTTCTAACAGTGGCATCTGGTTTCTTGGGGGCATATGTCAAGCACTTGTGTTAGCATCTTTCAAGTTTCCTCAGATGGGTCTGTCATGCGGATAAGCTTCTGGTGAACTGTCTGGACAATATTTGCTTTTGACATGCTGTTGATTTTGATGCCTTCCTTGTGTTTATCTGTTTGTAGACAGAAGTCTCAGCATTGTACTTTTCATTTTTTAAACCACAAACAATGGGCACACAGTGCATTTCCATGGATCAGACATGAAAACCACCACATGCTGTAGAATCTCTTTTTAGCAACTATTGAATTAATTTTCAAAGTATCTTGCATTGGGGTACATGCTGTTTTATGAAGCCCAAAAGTATATATGATTATGCACACATTTATCTGCTAATTTTCTAGTGCAATTGACATCAGACTCTGGTGGCTGATATTTTGGGTAGAAGGTCATGGTGAACAGGGGAAAAAATTCAAGGTGAAATACTAGAAGGGTCTCGATAAACTGTTTGAACTGGTGGAGGTATTGGCAAACTGATGAATTCAAGTACATGCATATATTTCAAAATTTACCTACTTCCATGTATAATACAAGGTTTTATGCAAAGTTATATTTTTTTGCATTTATGTTTATAAAGTAGGTAGAGAAAGTACATAGTTTTAATTCATTGCAGATATTTGTGTATAGGGATGTGCATCATTTTTTTGACGGATGAAAATATCGTACAATATTTTCTAATCCGTCATGTATCGGGGGTCCCTGAAAATGAAACGAAAACCCCATAAAATTTTTGTGTGGTTTTCTTATTGTTTTGGGGGAGGGAGGAGAAAGGGCACACAGAAAAAAAAAAACCCCAAACCCACCCCGACCCTTTAGATATAATTATTTACAATCCCCCACCCTCCCAACCCCCCAAAAAAACTTTCCTAAAGTACCTGGTGATCCAGTGGGGGTCCCGGGAATGATCACCCGCTCTCAGGCCGTTGGCTGCCACTAATCAAAATGGCGCCGATGGCCCTTTGCCCTTACCATGTGACAGGGGCTATCAGTGCCATTGGCCAGTCCCTATCACATGGTAGGAGCAATGAATGGCCGGCACCAAAATGGTGCCGGCCATTCATTGCTCCTACCATGTGACAAGGGCTGGCCAATGGCACCGATAGCCCCTGTTAAACGGTAAGGGCAAAGGGCCACCACGCCATTTTGTTTACTGGCAGCTGATGGCCCGAGAGCGGGAGATCACTCCCAGGACCCCAGGTACTTTAGGAAAGTTTGGGGGGGGATTGTAAATAATTAGATTTAAAGGGTCGGGGTGGGGGTTTTTTTTCGGCTCGGGACAGCCAAAAAAGAACCCCGTCCGGACCGCAGGAAATGGAATTTCCCATGGTCCATGATACCAAAACTGGAACCGATTCCAGTACCCAATTCACATCTCTATTCGTGTATACTGAAATATATGCGCATATGTTGGGGTTGATACACATATTTTATTATTTGCATGAACCAGAAACATGAAAATTATAAAATATTATAATAGATCTCTGCACACCCTTATAAGAATGTATGTGGGGGCCACATAGAGATCTTTGAAAGTTATCCTCTATATTTTCTGTATCTTCATCCAATCTGAACATGAAGATCACTGCAGAGACTGCATATAGATTACAATGGCAGTTAAAGACCATCAGGCCAATCCAGCCTATCCATTATCCCTTCCTGTTGGAAACCACAGAATCTACTTGATCAGCAGCTTTATCTTCTTTTCTGTTGAGTCATCATTTTGAGATGGAATGAAAAGGGAAAAAATGAAAATGATAAAGAGAATTATAATTTCATTTGCAGAACTGAATAGACTGTCTTACAGTCTTCTATGTCACAGCCCTTGTACATGTCGTATACAAGCATTGACTAAGCATAGGAGGTAATTTTCAATAGGATTTACAGTATATGTGTAGCACTGAGTTTTATGAGTATATATGGACTTTTGAAAATTACTACTTTTACACACAGGGATGGTAACTTTCAAACTGGCACATGTACACACATTTGTGCACATGTGTCAGTCTGCGCCCAGGTATGCAGCTATTTTATAACATATGCAAGCAGAAGTGTGCATGTTCTAAAAATAACCGGGCTGCGTGCACATGTGCACCAAATTTTACGTGAAACTAAAATATTTGAGAACTGCAACCATATGATATGTAATCCTAAATATAACAATATGTAAACATCATTTATTGAAAGCCGATATTGTGTTAATGCTCTTATTGAAAAAAACTTGGAAAACCTCATAACTATCAATATTAACTCACTTTAAAACAGCCGTTACACCACTTTTTCTGCGTTACTTCTTTAACGCTTATTTTTTTTCTTTTTGTGTGTGTGTTGGCTTGTTTTTGAGCGTTAACTTACAGCCTATTTGTTGGCAAAAGGCTGTGAAATTGTAATCATTGGTTTCCAAGCTAAATCAGTATAAACATGAGCATATTAAATTGCTTTTAGTTATTTCAACTTTTAAAGATTTTAAAGACCCTGGCACTTATCATGAGAGGAGAAAGCAGCACTTCTGAATCGCCCAACCTGACACGGCTCGTGTTTCGTATACTTCTTCAGGGGTGGCTTTTAAATTGTGCTGTTTTTAAGGGGTAGATTTTAAAAAGCATTTACTCGAGCAAAACTGGTTTTTGCTTGAGTAAATACACTTTACTCAAGTAAGTGGGCTTTTCAAAATTGCTACAATATATGCCATTGAATTGTCCATAGGATTTACTCAAGTAAGTGCACTTTACTCGAGTAAATAGCTTTTGAAAATTGCTACGATAGTATGTCACATTTACATGCGTAACTCCTTTGAAAATGAACCCCTAAGTGTCAGGACTCGTTTCTCAGCCGCTATTGAACTTCAGCTTTACGTAAGTTAACGCTCAAAAACAAGCCAACACACACACGAAAAGAAAAAAAAAATAAGCGTTAAAGAAGTAACGCAGAAAAAAGTGGTGTAACCACTGTTTTAAAGTGAGTTAATATTGAACGTTATGAGGTTTTCCAAGTTTTTTCAAAAAGAGCATTAACACAATATCAGCTTTCAATATATGATGTTTACTTATTGCCAAATTTTAAGTGGGCATGCACATGTGTGCACAAATGCTACTTCTGCTGCGTAAATCCGAGGATTTTTTATGCCATTCCCAGTTTTACCAATTCATCCAGTTAAGAGATAGATCCTTCAAACCCCACCCCCACCCCCCCATTAGATAGACTTCACTCCCTCCAGCCATGACCCTTAAAACTAAGCAGATCTGGCTGGTTTTCTTTTAATTTTAACTTACACAGCATCCATAGCAGAAGTAAAGTTATGCGGCAAGGGGCCTTGGTGCACACCGGGTCATGACAGTATTTATGCGCACATCTTTGGTTCATGCCCCAGAATGTCCATGCCCTGCCCCTTTCTGAAAACTTTCAAGATGTGCACGCTGTGGGAGATACGTGAGTGTCTCAGCGGCTTTTATAATTCACTCAGCACGCGCGTATCCAACTTATTTGCACATTCCCCGAATGATGCGTGTTGGGCTTTTTAAATTCATCGCATAATCCCTTTGAAAATTCACACCATAGAACTGAATTTCTGAAAGGTTTTAATCATGTAAGTGGACTTCTGAATATCAATACGATATATGATACTATTATTACACATTTAACTATTTTGAAAAATCACTCCTGAATATTTATGGTGGAAATGCATTGCCCTGAAAATTATTTATGAGACTAATAAAATTGCAAAGATCAAAGGCTAGGGGCACTTTTCTTTGTCTAGAAATCATCATGTTTTCACCTTAAGGGATAATATGTAATTTTCCTGACTGTAACCTGTCAATGTCTTTAAGCCTGAATTACTAAGGCTTTTCTCCCATTCTGTGTTTATGGGGAAAATGCTTAGTAAATGAGGCCCTATGACTGCTATACCAAATGAAAAAAAGTATCCTTTGGGTTTAATTACTTGCCTTTCCAAACATGTGACCAAGATGAGTTATAATAGGTACTTAAGTGTATAATTCACTTTTTTCTAATAAACTCAAAGCCATAGAAAGCTTAGAGTCCAAGTTGGTACCTAAGGTAATGTGACTTTACCTAGGTCACAAGAAGGGTCAATGGGAGAAGCAGGATTGCCTACTCCTCTAATAGCTAGAGTAGACACTAGACTATACCTCCACTTAAGCACTGAAGGACTGAAATATCTTTCCTTAGAGAATGATAATGTACAAACAAGGCCTACTGTAGATTAGCACAGTAAAAAAATACAAAAAAAGTCACCACCACAATATACTCAATTCATTCATAAACAATTAAGTAAAACATAAAAGTAATGTGTGAAAAGTTACGGTGGTCTATATGACAAAAACGCACAAAAAGTGCATCAGTATAATCATTATACAGCTTTTAAACACATATCCAAAAAGTAATGTGAACACTTCACTGTATTTAATCTCTAATCATACAATCAAAATTGCATTATTGTTCACAAAAGCATTTACAGATTACACAAACATACAATAAGGGGTATATTTTAAAAGGAGCGCACGCATGTTATAAAATCGGATGGCCACATGCGCATGTGTGGGCGTTGTGCACGGGGGTGAATTTTTGCTACCTATGTGCGGCAATGCAATCAAGCCTCCCACTGTTCCAATTAAGTGGACTGGGAGGGAACAGGGGAACAACCTCTTGCTGCTTCAGTATGTTTTTCTGGGGAGATTCAGAGAACTAGAGGCTTCTTAAACCAGTGTTGTATGCATTTTGCATTACAACCCACTCATTTCCCCACAGCCTACGCCAAGACTACTTATATTCTATCCTACCTGGATGGAAGGGCTTTGACTTGGGCTTTCACGCTGTGGGAACACAAAGACCCCATACATCAGGATATTGACGGATTTATGAACTTGTTTAAATCAGTTTTTGATGATCCTGCCCGGTATACCGTTGCTGGTTCTACATTGGTTGACCTGAAGCAAGGCAACCGACCACTGGCTAATTTCGCTATAGCGCTCAAGACTCTTGTGGCTGAATTACATTGGGACCCTAGATGCCTGAAAACTCTCTTTTCCAAAGGTTTGGATTCCCTCTTGAAGGATGAGCTGGCTGCTTGTGAAACACCTGACTCGCTGGATGAGCTAGTAGCCTTAGCTACTAGAATTGATCATCGGCTTCATGATAAGGTGAAAGAACTCAAGCCTTGTAAAGGACCTGTTCATAAGGAAGTTCGTGCTAAACCTGCACTCAGGATGGTTCCTTTGATTCCTGTTGCCAGGGGGGAAGAACCGATGCAACTTGGTCGCAGTCACCTGACATCCAAAGAGAGAAGACTTCGGAAGAGGAATGGATTGTGCATGTACTGTGGACAAGCTGATCATGCAGTCCAAACATGCCCGATATGTCCGGGAAATGGATGGACCTAAGTCCTGCGGGAGGACTCTCTTAGGCCTCACTATGCCCTCTCCTCCGCTCTCTCTCCCTGATCTGCAGACCTCTGGAATTTCAGACTCTTGCCTTGGTGGACTCAGAGGTGGGAGGTAATTTATTCTTCAATGACTAGTGGAACATTTGAGGATTCCCTCACCACTCTGGAAGACTCCATTACTCTTATCATCTATACACGGGGAGCCTTTACCGGGTGATGTTACCTGTTGTACCAAACCAGTATCCCTCCGCACCAGAGCTCTCCATACTGAATTAATTTCCTTCTTTGTTTTGGAGAAGGCCATACACCCTATTATTTTGGGGTTACCCTGGTTCCAGCTGCATATGCCACAATTTAATTGGGCCATGTTGGAACTCTCCTGTTGGGGCCCAGAATGCCATGGCAAATGCCTAAAGGAGGGTCCAAAAAAACCAAACCGGAAACCAATCCAATACTGTAGTAGCGACCAAAACAAAAGGATCAGTGAACACCAGGAGTTCTTTATTCTGCACAGAACATCATAAAAAGCCCGACTCAGGCCGAGTTTCACTCCTTTGAGCTGCTTCAGGGGCTATCAGAACAAAACAGATATAATCTCATATAAAAAAAACATGTAAATAAAAATAAAAACAAATATACCATATAAACATAATAAAATCATAAGAAATAATGTAAGAGCAAAATATACAAGACAGTAATCAATGAAAATGATAACAACACTCAATGACAAGAAACACAAAAATAACCTGATAAATGAGTAATGAATTGTGACAAATTAAAAAGCACTTTGAGACAGTGTAACACATCAAAGTCTGGCTAGAATCACCATAGTATGTGGCTAAAAATAATAATAATAATAATTTAAGGATATATCTAAAAGGCACATACTTCAGTACAATTTTGTATTATGTGCCTTTTAGATATATCCTTAAATTAGGCTAGCTGTTTTTAAGATATTCTTTTTTATAAAGTTGTCAGTACATGGGTTGGTTAATATTAAATGGATTAATCTCATATGGATTGCTCTTTGGTATCCTTTATTTTTAGCCACTGTCTCAAAGTGCTTTTTAATTTGTTACAATGTTTTTAATCCTGATTAGGATAGTTTAATTTATTTTTTATACAATTGCAGCATGCTCAGAGGAGATGAACTGCTGTATGGAGACAACCACCGGCATCAAATATGATAGGTATTTACACATTAAAATTAATAAATTATTTTTAATAGACTGCACCAGTTCATTTGATTTGATATATAAGCATATATACAATTACACACACAGATATAAGATTCTTTTATTAGGAAGGAATGTCACAATTCATTACTCATTTAATTTAATATATCAGATTATTTTTGTGTTTCTTGTCATTGAGTGATGTTATAATTTTCATTGATTACTGTCTTGCATAATTTGATCTTATATTATTTCTTATGATTTTATTATGTTTATATGGAGTATTTGTTTTTATTTGTATTTATATGTTTTTATATGAGATTATATCTGTTTTGTTCTGATAGCCCCGGAAGCAGCTCAAAGGAGCGAAACTCGATCTGAATCGGGCTTTTTATGATGTTCTGTGCAGAATAAAGAACTCCTGGTGTTCACAAATGCCTAAAGGAGGTCACTCCTATTCTCTGTATGCCTACAACTCCAGTGATGCCAGGACTGCCGCCTCATTATGCATCATTTCATGACCTTTTCTCCAAAGAAGCTGCTGACATCCTTCTGCCACATAGAACTTATGACTGCGCCATAAGACTGAAACCTAATGCTGAACCTCCTAAAGGACGTGTCTACCCATTGTCGGTGGTGGAGAACAAAGCCATGTCTGAGTACATTGAGGAAAATTTGCAAAAAGGTTTCATTAGACCATCTAAGTCTCCTGCGGGTGCAGGCTTCTTCTTCGTGGGGAAGAAGGATGGCACACTGCGTCCTTGTATTGACTATCGAGGTCTGAACGAGATGGTGAACTGTCAGATCAGAGTATGGACTTGTAAGCTGGGCAGTTGCCAAATAAGTCACGAATGGGTGGATGACCAGTGTCAAGTAGGGATGTGAATCGTGTCCTCGATCGTCTTAACGATCGATTTCGGCTGGGAGGGGGAGGGAATCGTATTGTTGCCGTTTGGGGGGGTAAAATATCGTGAAAAATCGTTAAAAATCGTTAAAAAATGGAAAAATCGAAAAATCGAAAAACCGGCACATTAAAACCCCCTAAAACCCACCCCCGACCCTTTAAATTAAATCCCCCACCCCCAAATAACTTAAATAACCTGCGGGTCCAGCGGCGGTCCGGAACGGCAGCGGTCCGGAATGGGCTCCTGCTCCTGAATCTTGTCGTCTTCAGCCGGCGCCATTTTCCAAAATGGCGCCGAAAAATGGCGGCGGCCATAGACGAAAAAGATTGGACGGCAGGAGGTCCTTCCGGACCCCCGCTGGACTTTTGGCAAGTCTTGTGGGGTCAGGAGGCCCCCCACAAGCTGGCCAAAAGTTCCTGGAGGTCCCAGCGGGGGTCAGGGAGCGATTTCCCGCCGCGAATCGTTTTCGTACGGAAAATGGCGCCGGCAGGAGATCGACTGCAGGAGGTCGTTCAGCGAGGCGCCGGAACCCTCGCTGAACGACCTCCTGCAGTCGATCTCCTGCCGGCGCGTATGGCCGGCGCCATTTTCCGTACGAAAACGATTCGCGGCGGGAAATCGCTCCCTGACCCCCGCTGGACCTCCAGGAACTTTTGGCCAGCTTGTGGGGGGCCTCCTGACCCCCACGAGACTTGCCAAAAGTCCAGCGGGGGTCCGGAAGGACCTCCTGCCGTCCAATCTTTTTCGTCTATGGCCGCCGCCATTTTTCGGCGCCATTTTGGAAAATGGCGCCGGCTGAAGACGACAAGATTCAGGAGCAGGAGCCCGTTCCGGACCGCTGCCGTTCCGGACCGCCGCTGGACCCGCAGGTTATTTAATTTATTGGGGGGGGGTTCGGGAGGGTGGGGGATTTAATTTAAAGGGTCGGGGGTGGGTTTTAGGGGGTTTTAGTGTGCCGGCTCACGATTCTAACGATTTATAACGATAAATCGTTAGAATCTGTATTGTATTGTGTTCCATAACGGTTTAAGACGATATTAAAATTATCGGACGATAATTTTAATCGTCCTAAAACGATTCACATCCCTAGTGTCAAGGCTTGTTTAGGCCTGACAGAGTCCTGTCAGACATTGGTTATGATATACTCAATAATGCTCTGCAGGAGGCTCTTGAAGGATGGTTGCTGGGGAGTGTTGTTGGCTGCAACTAGGTGGGGGGCATGAGGCAAGGGCATGCCCTACCTCACACCTTTGGCAGTGACCCAGGCCAGTACTGGTATTTGGACGTGGTGCTGGTGGGCATCACGGTCCACGATAGTGGTCAACTGGTGCCTAGGGTGCCACAAGGCAGAGGCGTGCAGTATACCAAAGGTTGGGGGCCCTCTTGCTTAGGGACAGGGTAGGGGGCAGGGGGTCAAGGCTGCCTTGCTCGGTGGTTACAGCGGGCAGAAGAAAAATGTTGCATTATTGGACTTTGGGAACAATCCTACCAGCTCGGGTACCTGTTTGTATTATTGTTAATAAAGTTGCAGCCTTCCTTATCTAATATTTGTGCTGGTGTGTATTATTGTTATTATATTGAAGAATGTACTCACGTATATATACCAGTCTACATGAGGTGAGAGAAGGTAAGGGGGTGGGGGGAGTGTAGGGATGCAGGCGAGATGATGCTACAGTCGCGGCTGCTAGCGTTAACAATGGGGTAGATGTTCAAAGCTGGCTGTGTAAGCAGGTTAGAACAAATTTGGCTAAGTTATGATGTATATTCAATGGCACAGCGAAGCCACTGAATATACGCATATATGTGCGCACTAATAGGGTCATTCATCAAAATGAGTTAGGACCCTAACTCACATTAAAAGGCTCTGTCGCACATTGTATTTTATTTATTTATTTATTTGTGAGTTTTTATATACCGAAGTTTGGAGCAGTCCTTCACTCTGGTTTACAGTAATAACAACGTAATACATAAACCTTAACTGGCATATTGAACATTGGAAACAACGTAAAACAGTAACTATAACAAACAGTAATTATAATAATCATCATCATGGTCGTTGGAGATGACGTGATGCGGCAAACTATAACAGGTGGAATTGAACGTTTGAACGTATAAATATAAATATAGTAGGATGCGGGGCATTGGCAGTAAATAAATATAAGTATAATAGAGTAGTAACATTTTGTATTAGGTAACTTTGATAGCATTAATGACTTTGATAAAGTTCATAGTATGTTCTATTTTACATCTTGAGGTGGGGGGGGTAAATGGGGTATACGTGCGGGGTGTATAATGTCGTGATGAGTGATTTATGGTGATGGCAGCTTAACCAATGCCATCTTTGTAGGCTTGTTGAAATAGCCATGTTTTGAGTAGCTTTTTGAAGAGTTTTGTGTCATTTTGAAGCCTTAGGTTTTCCGGTAGCAAGTTCCATAGACATGGTCCGGCTATTGAGGTCGCTCTTTCTCTGACTGTTGTGAGGTTTGCAGTGGAGATTGGTGGAATTGCTAGAAGGGCTTTGTTGGCTGATCTTGTGTTTTGTTGAGGAAGATGCTAATGGAATAATGTCTTTAGGCAGTTGGATTGTTTGTTATGTATAGTTTTGTGAATGATGGCGAGCATTTTGTATTCTATTCATTTTTCGATGGGAAGCCAGTGCAGATCTTTTAGTACCGGGGTGATGTGTTCTGATCTTCTGTGGCCAGTGAGATATTGCATATATTGTGCAATATCACCATGATAGTGCACGGTCATGGCGATACCATGCCTTATCAATCACATATAACACCCACAAACACACAAAGATGTATTCCAATAACCTTATTTGTGTCCAACTAATCAAGAACTATGGTTAAACTGGTATCTATTTACTAACCTTTGTTTTGGTTTGAAACACGATCGTGTCGGGACTGAGATGCAAAATGCGATGAGTATTACTGTTGGAGTTTGTTTGTGACTATGACTTGTTATTACAGCTTCAGAACATATTACGTTAGTTGCCAAGGGTGCGTTATAGCCTGGAGTTCGTCAGCACATTCTGGAGATTGATTTTATTAATATGAAAAACATGCAAAAAATGAACAAAAGATAATTAAATAAAGCAATGTGACCCCATACCATAACAGAGTCTGCTGTGGAACACTGACTCTATGAGTAAGGGGCCTACAAAACTTGATGGCTAATTGATACGTTAGTAAATAGATACCAGTTTAACCATAGTTCTTGGTTTGTTGGATACCATGCCTTATACATGATATTTTGCATGTCCCTGCCCAAAAACCCTCCCCTATTACAATGATCTTCTTTGTATGCAATTTGCATGCATGAATAATGCTAATACATGCAAAGAAAGTCATTACTAGGCAATTCAATGCTAATATTTTATTGTGGCTGACCGAAAAGGTGGTCAGCCACAATAAAATAACTACACCACCCTGGCATGTGTTAGATGTGTGGCAGGAGGCCTGGGTCACTAACGTGGATCCCGAAGCTCCCGCTGCACATTTAAAGTAGCAGGGGAAAAAAACCATGGCCAAAAGAGGATGTTGAGTGGGCGTCATTTCTGACCCCCATTTCAACTCGGAGCCACCAGTTGAGATGGCCCTGACTCCACCAAAATACAAATAAAGTTAAAAGCATACATGCGGTGGCACAGCAGCTGCAACCCTTCCACCCTGATATAAAACCCCCTCCCACCTCCCTCAGCCCCCCCCCAAATAAGCAATCCCCCCAACCCCTGGCCTCCACAAATGAAACATCCCCCTCCACCTTGGCCCCCATGAAAGCCATACTTCCCCCAGCAGAAATTATCTTACCTTATCCTCTGCCTGCGGTGGGGATGGGTGCACTCTCTCACCCATCCTGAATGGTACCATTTTCCAAAATGGCACCAACCTCACCCTACTAATCATGTGATTGGGGCAAAGTCCAGGGATCATGCCTATCCCACATGGCCTAGGTTGATTCCCAGACCTTGCTTCTATCAAGTGTTAGGGGCAAGGTCAGGTCTGTGTCATTTTAGAAAATGCTCCTACCAGCCCTGGGGTTAGGGCGTCCTGTTCCCCATTGCTGGAGCCACTACAGATTTTGAAAATTTGGGGTGTGTGAGGGGGCAGGGTGTGGATATGGGATGAATATGGGGAGTGCCATTGAACCCCAATGATTTTTTTTAACATTTGGGGGATGGAGTGGGGAAGGGGTCAGCCCTGAGCCCCGCTCAACTTCACTATTTTTGGCGGCAATATTTGTATGTGATAAGTAGGGATGTGAATCGTTTTAGGACGATTAAAATTATCGTCCGATAATTTTAATATCGTCTTAAACCGTTATGGAACACAATACAATACAGATTCTAACGATTTATCGTTATAAATCGTTAGAATCGTGAGCCGGCACACTAAAACCCCCTAAAACCCACCCCCGACCCTTTAAATTAAATCCCCCACCCTCCCGAACCCCCCCCCAAATAACTTAAATAACCTGCGGGTCCAGCGGCGGTCCGGAACGGCAGCGGTCCGGAACGGGCTCCTGCTCCTGCATCTTGTTGTCTTCAGCCAGCGCCATTTTCCAAAATGGCGCCGAAAAATGGCGGCGGCCATAGACGAAAAAGATTGGACGGCAGGAGGTCCTTCCGGACCCCCGCTGGACTTTTGGCAAGTCTCGTGGGGGTCAGGAGGCCCCCCACAAGCTGGCCAAAAGTTCCTGGAGGTCCAGCGGGGGTCAGGGAGCGATTTCCCGCCGCGAATCGTTTTCGTACGGAAAATGGCGCCGGCAGGAGATCGACTGCAGGAGGTCGTTCAGCGAGGGTTCCGGCGCCTCGCTGAACGACCTCCTGCAGTCGATCTCCTGCCGGCGCCATTTTCCGTACGAAAACGATTCGCGGCGGGAAATCGCTCCCTGACCCCCACTGGACCTCCAGGAACTTTTGGCCAGCTTGTGGGGGGCCTCCTGACCCCCACGAGACTTGCCAAAATTCCAGCGGGGGTCCGGAAGGACCTCCTGCCGTCCAATCTTTTTCGTCTATGGCCGCCGCCATTTTTCGGCGCCATTTTGGAAAATGGCGCCGGCTGAAGACGACAAGATGCAGGAGCAGGAGCCCGTTCCGGACTGCTGCCATTCCGGACCGCCGCTGGACCCGCAGGTTATTTAAGTTATTTGGGGGGGGGTTCGGGAGGGTGGGGGATTTAATTTAAAGGGTCGGGGGTGGGTTTTAGGGGGTTTTAATGTGCCGGTTTTTCGATTTTCGATTTTTCGATTTTTAACGATTTTAACGATTTTTCACGATATTTTACCCCCCCAAACGGCAACAATACGATTCCCTCCCCCTCCCAGCCGAAATCGATCGTTAAGACGATCGAGGACACGATTCACATCCCTAGTGATAAGTCTTTTAAGTTACGGTAATGGCAGTCCCTTGAGAATGGACACCATTACATCTAAAGAGTTTGTTGTCATGTTATTTTGTCCCGCCGTATTTGGTTGTGAGGTAAAGCAACATGCCATACCGCTGTGATATCTTTTTGGAGGAAGATTTCTTTATCACAGCACCCGTCCTTCATGATAGTGGGATCTGTCCCTTGAAAAATCATTGTGGCTTAGTGGCTCTATGTGTGTGTTTCTACCCAAATGTCCCTGTGCCCCTGAGATGACTGCACACATCAAGTTTTTCAAAATACTTAAACACCCTCAAATCAATATTTAGTTTTCATATCTTATATTGGGCACCAGCAGCTTAAGACACAGCTTTTATTGGAATATTCCAGGACAGTCGAGATTGTCAGCAAGGTAATTCAGAAGCAGTCTCAGACAGAATTATTTACACAATAGGTTAACTCCAGTTTATTCACCAATGAGCTAGTTTGATTGTTTTCAAAACATTTTCTTACTTGGTTGACATTAACACAACATCCTCGATATTATAATTTTATCTCATATGCATTAATGAGCTAAGTTCTTGTAAGTTATGCAATTTCTTGTAAATTGAGCCCAGAAGGCAGAAAATAAAGTTAAGACTAAACTTGACATACTTTTTTATTTTTGGCCTCTATGTCAGCATTTCAGTATATTTTGGCATATCAGCAATTTTCAATAATTCTACAAGTCTAATCAGTATAAGTTTATAGTGCAGTAATAGCTTTATAGGGAAAAACCTTTTCAAAGCACCCTAACATTATAATGATTGTCTTGATTCATTTTTCTTTTTAGTTTTTGTCATAGTAACTTTTCACATATTATTTTACTAATTATTTAAGAATTTCCTAAGTATATTGAGGTGGTAGATTTTTATATTTCTTTCCTAATTGAATGCCAGAGCAAACAGGTACAATTCTAGGCACCAGTGTTCTAAGCCATATTATCATCTGGTTTTAATGTGGATGTTATTGTCTACAAAGCATCAAAGCCCAATGTATTACATATTGTTAAATGTGATGTTTTGCAGAATATAACACTGAAGCATTACAGCTACCATAAAACAAGGCCTGATATGGTCCATGATGTTCCTACATCCTTCCTTTCCTAGATTGTAAATGGAGAACTCTCCAGGTCAATCTCAACACCCTTGAGAAAGAAGGCCTCGCTGGGTTGATTCCCCATGGACTGAGCTGAACTCCAATTGCAGCCCCTCTCTCTCTCCCTCCTTTTCCCTGTGCCTCTAGTGCTGTAAAGACTGCCAACCAGTAGTGGAAATTCAGGAAAAAGAGAAAAGCCTCTGATTCCAAGACCTAGAGATAGTAACTTTCAAAGCAGCACATGGGCGGACATTGGCGCATGCGCCCAGGTTTGCCAAGATGTTATAACTTGCACGCACATATGTGCATATGTTATCAAATTGTCTGAGCACATGCACATATGCCCCTAATTTTAAGTGACATCAATAAACCCACAAGACTCTTTCAAAGAGAACTTTGTTTCATTAATATCAATAAAAAAAGACAAAATATCTCCGAAAAATTTTTTTTAAAGGGGGAAGTGGTAGTTTAATATGTTTAAAGGTACCATCCCGGTTACCATTTAATGATTTAGTCATTAACTGACCGCCATCCTCACGTTTTTTTTTTTTTTTTGTGAAACTCAAGAAATAATTTTTTATAAAAAGTTGAAACCGTGAAGAAACTCAATTATAATTTTACCTTTAAGCTGCTTACTTCAATCTCGCGGTGCAATTTAAACTGCTTACTTCAATCACGCGGTGCAATGTACTCTTTTTCAAAATTTCTGTAACATATATTCAGAGTCAGTTCTATAATAAATCCTTCTGCTTAAATAGCTGCACATCATGTAATGGAGAATCCCAAAGAACTGGTATGATGATTCAATATCTTGTGCCCAACATGGCCAAGTTTCGGATATTATTCCTTCATCAGGCGTCAATCTCACCAACACCTGTTGCACCCGTCGGTCGCAGATGGCTGCACCCTCTGTTGCTAACCTTTTTTCTGCCTAACTCCGGTCACCTTGGGAAGATGGCTGCCTATGCTTCTCTATGCCGACCCCTCCGGCGTCCCCAGACCGGCAAGGGCGATTGCGTTCGCCATCTTTCTCCCGGGATAACCTAGGGTACGCGCACGCACACGCACAGCCCCGTCCTTTATGTGCATCATGGTGGGAACCTCGGGGGTGTCCCCACCACATGACGTCACAAGTTCAGGATATTTAAACCCATTTCACAATTCCAGCTATGAGTTAGCAAGGAATCCTCCATGCTGATCTCTCCTAGTTACCAGACGCTCCCGCTCTGTGTACTCTCGCTCCAGGACAACTTAGGTACCCGCTCCACGGGGGCCTTGCCTCATTCCTTTCTACCCTCCGGGATTATCTGCTACCAACAAGGATGCCTAAAGTACCCGCTCCTCAGGGGCCTTGCCTTGCTCCTCTTTACCCTCCGGGGTATCTGCTACCAACAACAACGCCTAAGGTACCCGCTCCTTGGGGGCCTTGCCTTGCTCCAATTTACCCTTCGCGGTTGCCTACCTATTACCAGGATGCCTAAGGTACCCGCTCCTCTGGGCCTTGCTCGTCCGAGACCTCCGCTCCTCGGGGCTCTCTCCTACTACAACTAGCAGCATCAGAGTGAGTACTGCATCTCCAGTTCTGTCTTTGCTTGTCTCATCTCTCTCTCCATAGATTCCCGATCTACCCTGCACTGCAGGCCTGGTGAGACTGTGGAACTGCCATTCCACTCTGCTACATACAGACGGAACGTTATCATCTGATTCTCCTCTCCCTGCTGGAATCCTCACCCGATCCTCGGGTTACCGTCTATGTTGCAGTACAATAAAGATATATCTCTTTGTCCATCTCTGCCTAGAGCTAGCCTATTGCTGCAAGTCCCCACAGGGCACCACCCTGTGGAAAGTGTCATCTCTTACAGTGACCAAGCGCCCAAGCTTCAGTGTCCAAAGTACAACACCACAGAAGAATTATTAAGAAATGTTGCCGCCCTCAACATGATGTTCCCTGCACCAGCGTTCCCAAGATGTTACTAAATTTATTCTACTCACAAAGGGGTAGATAATTGGGTTGGTTGGATTTTGACCTAATTTAAGTGGACTTGTGTCTAGGCACATAAATCCCGTGTCAACCGTGCAAGTCAGGATGTTTTAAAACCAGTGCATGTCCATGCCATGATCAGTTTCACAAGTTTGTTTATCAGTTCACCCAGTGTTGAGCTAGGACCTCCATACCTCCCCTGGTTTAATATCCTGCACTCCCTCCAGTTATCCAGACCTTTTAAATCCCTCAAAAACTGTTTGTTTTTTTTGCACCTCCTCCATAGCAGAAGTAATCTTACGTGGCAGTAGACCTGAGTGTATGCTGGGGCACATAAGTATTTATGTGCACATCTTGTGCTACACCCTGAAACATCCATACCCCACCCAGACCATGCCCACACCATGCCCCCTTTTTTTAAATCGAGTGAGATGTGTGCACAGTGGGAGAACTGCGTTCATATGGGCAGCTTTTAAAATTCAGTTGGCGTGCACGAACCGGACTTGTGCGCACATCTCCTGATTTTGGTGAGCGCCGAGCTTTTAAAATCTAGCCCATAGTGAGTAAGAAAGGTGGATAAGGAGAGAGAGAAGAATATAAAAAAAAAAAGGAAAGGAATAATAGTGCAGAGGTGGGGAAAGATGTGGGCATGAGGGAAAGCAAAAAAGAATGGAGGAAAGAGAGGGAAGACAGATTTAAAAATCATACATTGTTTTTGATTAAGAAATTAGTTCAACAGAATAATATCAAAGGCAAGTGATTAATCTGAATGATAGAATCTCATGATAATATCTATACTTGATTGTATTTTCTCTTGCTATTCAAATTGATCAAATATGTAATATGACTGAACAAAACTGGAATTTTAAAACTAAATAAACTAACACTGAGACAATTCTGAACCCAAGAAATATATTCCTCATGCCCAATATGAGCTTTGTGATCTCTCCCTTACCACTGCATTTTGTCCTGGCATTATATTTTGTGTTATAGTTAGGGACCTTCATTTTCACTTTTTATTTTATTTTTCCTGGGGATTTCAATGTGATAAAAAATAGTGGAAAAATGACTTTGCCACTGATTTTTTTCCTGTGTAGTTTAACAAATACATTTTCCACTGATTTTTATCACCACATTGACATTCCCAGGCAAAAAAAACAAACAAACTAAAAACGAAGGTCCATAAGGTTCACTAATGAAGGGTTTTTTTCCACATCCGTGCATTACCTGATCTTTTGTTCTTGTAATCTCATTGCATTCTGAAGCTTTCTTTCCTATATTATATTCTTACTACCTTCTGATTGCTCATTACCCTTTTCCTTGCTAAATGCTTTATAATTTTCCCCACCTTGGTTTTATTCCATTTCATATTCATTTTTCCATTTCTTTTTATCTCTTCCATCTAATTTCCTAAATTTTTCTCTTTGCTCTTTTGTTTGAATTTACCTCTCTATCCTGTCTTTTGAAAATGCCTTTTTCTTTTTTCCTATTTCTATATTATTTCCCATATCTTTCTCTCACCTACATCTTTGACTCTTTTTTGCTTATTATCCTTTCCCATCATTTTATCTCTTCAATTCAGTGCCATTAGAGCAAAATCTTTGCACCTTCTCTCCTCTTTTCTGATTGTATTGGCTTGATTCACAAAGGCTTTTCTCCCATTCTATGTCTATAAAAGGGAAAAAAAACTTTGTGAATCATGCCTGAGCTGTTACTCCTTACCGATCCCCTCTTTCATTTGCCAGACAGAATAAACACATGTGTGGTGAAATACAGCATTAGATTGAAATATTCCTGCTTACATTTGTTGTGGAAACGCGGGTAGCGGTTCCATCTCTGGTGTTTTCGTGTGCCCCTGGGCCCCGATACAGCTGTAGAGGAGCTCCGGCGAGCACCGAGGCAGGTGAGAGGTGCCCCAGCATGAGTTGAAGATGGAGACTGATGACCTCAACCACAGCCACACCTGTACACAGCAGAAAGAGACCCAAACAACGCAATGTTGGTCTCATGAGTGGTCTTCCGACTACTCCAAGCCCTTTCGGACCTGCTGCATGGAGCAGCAACTGCGACAGGGTGGACAGTGGTCAGAGGATGAGGACATCAAAGATGAAGACTTGAAGTGAGACAAGACCCAGGATACATGAAGTGGAACATCACTCTGGATAGGAAGTAAGATGAGACTTTGACATGAGGAAATGCAATCTGGATACGTTGAGTGAAGAGGAACTCTTCTGGTCACATATATAAAGAAACTCTGGGAGGCCATGAGTTGCTTGAAGAAGGCTTGGTCGGTACCGGACATCATGCACCCTACACAACCTAGCCGGACTGGTCTCGGACCACGCAGACGGCGCACCCTACACAGCCAGGGTAGGCTGGTCGTGGACCATGCTAGTAGTTCCCCACACAAGTTGGCAGAACTGAGTCGGTACTGCACATCACGCGCCCATATACTCAGCCAATGAAGACAGGTCACGGACCATGCTGGTGGTTCCCCACACAGGGTAGATAGGAGATGAAGTGAAGACTCCGACAAAGCCTGTTCCAAAATGCACCCTGCACAGCTGATAAAGGCCAGGCAGGGCCATGCTGGAATGGATTGGATAATAGAGTTCATTCGTGAACTGGAGGCAGGGTGCAGACTCCAAGAATCCAGACTGGAGAATGAAAATATACAGGAATAGGCAGAAGAACACCAGCACACAGCACTATTCTAAGAATATGCATTTTAATAATCTATGAACTCTACCTCACAATAAACGTAATTGTAAACACTATAAATATGATTTTTACCCGTGAACCATACCTTACAGGTACACTTGGTCATGATCTACTTCACTAAACAATTGATTGTCTTTAACGATTTTCCTGAACCTTTTGTGGCACCTTTTGTGGCACCTGTTAGAATGTACTATAGTACGCATCCACCTACATGTGCCTACATGTAAACCATTGCGATAGTATATAACTTAGCGATGGTATAGAAAATAATTTAAATAAATAAATTAAAGTTGAAGATTCGAGGGGATGCCTCTACGACGAAAGTTAAAATAAGAAGCTGGAACCTTTTGAAGACTTGCGCTGCCAGGATGAAGCTGTACCGAATAAAGAAGACATCAAGACATCTGGAGACATTGAGATGATTAAAACAAAGATATAGCGTGAGGACATCATGAAGTCATGGGATCCCACATAGAGCAAAGTGCCTTGAGAAGCAGATGACAAGAAGTCCTAAGGAGGACTGGCTCCTTACGAAGGCAAGGAAGGAATGAAGACAAGACCTTTTTATAGGCAGAAGAGGTGGATCCAAAGATGATATCACTGGTGGACCTCTCCCTCACTGTTCCTTTAAATGCTGAAGAAAGAGCCGGCCTCACCTCCTAGGAGGAAGCAGGAAGCAGTGCAGGACCTTGGACAGAGGCCCTGCTGCACAGGAAGACGCTGGGGAGGAGAAACAGTCCCCCAGCAGGCCCAACGCTGAGAGCAGCTTTCCCAGCTGCAAAAGATGAACCAAAGGCAGATCTCCACCACAGGAGAGGCCGAGGATGCAGGCCCTCACCCATGGAGGGGTGCAAGGTATGTCGGTTGCCTCCGGGTCACATGAGGATACTATAGGCGGCTCCTGCCACTGGTGAAGCATGTCGGCGGCCTCCGAGCTGCTTTAGGAAAAACAGTGCAGCTCCAGCCACAAGACAAAAACGCCAGCGGCTTCCGGGCCGCTTAAGGAGCAGTAGTGCGGCTCCTGCTGCATGTATAGTGCATTGGCGGCCTCTGGTCGCAGGAGGTGAAGCAAGCGCGGCTCTAGCCGCATGGGCAAGTATAGCAGCGCAGCTCCAGCCGTGCTGAGAAATAGTAGAGAGGAAAAGGGGAGAAAAAGGTGAAGATACTGCCCAAAATAGGGCAGAATCACAACAACATTAATATGTTTAAGACAAAATAATTAGAATTTGTGCTTCAACTTCACTGCTTGACTTGCCATATATGATTTTTTTTTAGAGCTTAAGCTGCTTCGTGTTCTATTCTGTTTAAATTATTGAGCAATTATTGTCAAGGGCCTGCGCAAATCCAGTAGAGTGTATATATACATTGTGTGTTAATAATTCTAATTGATGACATTAACACTAGCAGTTATGAGCTAGGGATCTAATGGCAACACTTTCAATAAAGGTGTCGACCTACAGTTACGAAGCAGCTGTTCTAGCTGCAAAATGGAGAGACACCAATATCAGTCATGTAAAATCTGCCATGAAATCTGATTATTTTGTTTTGGTGTCAGGAAGGAACATACCGCAAATTGCACCATAAGAGAGAACACAGCAGCTTTCCGGGACTATCAATTTACATGACATCCTGTTCTACATCTAGTCTAGATGTAATGATTAACATTAACATAAAAGCTTGGATAAAAGGCCAGGATAATGTATTAACTGTTGTCTGTTATGGCATTTGCTCTTAAAATGTACTCCTGCCTTTTGGTGATATTTTTGTAATCAACTTCAGGTACAGTAGCAGTAATTGATATACTGTGCATTACCATCTTAACACTGGAAAACTGGACACTTTGGGGTAGATTTTCAAAGGGTTGCATGCGTAAGATACTCACGCAACCCCCAAAAACCTACCCTTGCCTCCCCCTGCGCGCGCCGAGCCTATCTTGCATAGGCTCGGCGGTGCGTGCAAGCCCCGGGACTCACGTAAGTCCCGGGGCTTCGAATAAGGGGCTGGCCAGGGGTATGTCCGGGGCGTGGCGGCGGGCCAGGGGCTTGTCCGGGAGCTTGGCGGTGGGTCGGGGGTGGGGCTGGAGGCATGACGGAGGTCCGGGGGTGGGGCCGAGTGCTCTGGCACAATGGCCTGTGCCGGGGCAGAAAGCCAGTGGTGCGCACAAGTTACCACGAAATAAGGTAGGGGGGGATTTAGTTAGGACTGGGGGGGTGGGTTAGATAGGGGAAGGGAGGGAAAGGTGGGGGGACAAAAAAGAAAGTTCCCTCCAAGGAGGGGAACGGAGGCAGGCTGCTTGGCTCGGCGCGCACAGGTTGCACAATTGTGCACCCCTCTGCGTGCGCTGACCCTGGATTTTATAACATGCGCGTGCAGCAGCACGCGCATGTTATAAAATCGGGCGTAGATTTCTTCGCGCCCTCACGTAAGTTTAAAGATTTGCCCCTTTACCTACATACTATTTGAAGTAAAAAAAACTACTAGAAATGTTACATTCAAGACACACATGAATCTCATGCATATTCGTAACACTGAAATGTGATGTCTGGGAATAGAGGAATATTAAATCCTGCTTTGTTTTCATTATTTTCTTGCTGAAAATTCAGAATTGGGTTGATGTTCAGTCACTTGCTATACGTCTTTTCTTAAGGAAGAAGAACTTTCATTGTTGAGCATACACCCGAATTTAGTACAACATCTCAAAGAGGCCAATGCATCTATCACAGGACAGTGGGTGTTTTGTGAAGTTTTGCTATGGATGCAAATATTCTCATTTATGTCAGTGGCAAAACTTTGCTTGAAATGCTCTATGCATTGCCTCTGCCGGGAACTGTGCATGTTTCCGGCTGTGGCAACGTGTTGAGCATCTGGAAAGCAGGCAGCCCTGTCTGGTGTAGCCATGGGTTAAGGGCACCATGCATGAAGACCTCCCTACATCCTGATCCCCTCCAGGAAGGCAAAAAGTGTGGAACTGATTGAGCTTTTTAGAATCCTTCCCCCCCCCCCCTTTTGTGGCTCTTAAAAAAAAAGTTTCAAACAAAATCTCTCTCCCCCCCCCCCCCCCAGAATGCATTCTCCCCCTTTCAAAACTTACCTAGTAGCTGGGGTACATATGCTTGTGCCCCTCTGGCTGCTATTTTCAAAATGGCACCATCTGACCGCTGACCACATTCACTCCCTTGCCCCATGCTAGAGGAGGGCAGATTTTGTTTGCAAACATCTTTGAAAATTTGGGAAGGGATTGGGGCATCAAAATGTTCCATCTCGTATTGCACTTTTAGCCCTCCCTGAGGGGCTTTAGGGGATTAGGGTTGGGCGGTGCACTGATCTACCAAAGAGGGACTTTTACTTTGGTGGTGGCTCATGCAAGCCATGCATCCCTTTTAAGGCCATGTACCACTTCACAGGAAGCTGCACACCCCCCCCCCCCCCCGCCACACACACATAAAATGACTATAATTCTTTCAGGTGTAATTATTTGTGTGAAAATGGGTCCGAGAAACCTTTTCCGCATGCCTGTACTCCCCACCTAATGAGCAACTTTGTATGATTTTTGTTGCGTTCGTGCCTGTTCTCGCCCTCGCTCCACCCTCTCTACCTTTGTGGCGACTCCCTTCGGCTCTGACGGACAGATGCTGCCGCGGCTTCTTCTCGCCGTACTTCCTGGAATCCCCGGGCTGGCCTGACGTGCGGATCCGCCATGTTCCTGATAATGTAAAGGCGCGCGCGCTCCAGAGTTTGTACTGACAAGGGCGCAAACCTCGGGGGCGTCCCCCCATAGTGACGTCATCCACTTCCACTTTAAAAGGTCTTTACTTGCTACTTCAAATCAAGTTAGCAAGGGGAATCTTTCTCCGCTGCTCTGCCTCCACCACTTTACCCAGGGTTACCCGCTCCTCGGGGGCCCCGCTCTCTCTCTTCTTGATTTCAGATTGTTAGGACGGAATCCGGTACTCGCTCCACGAGGGCCTACGTCCCTGAATGCTCAGAAGACTCCTTACTGCCTGGAAGCAATCGCAGACGTGAACACAGTGAGTTCTATTACAGATAGGAACCGGTACTCGCTCCACGAGGGCCTATGTTCCTAATCTCCAAAGACTCCCTTCTGTCTAAGATGTTATCGCAGGTATGGAGATCGTGAGTCATTATTGTAAATTGTAGATAGGAACCGGTACTCGCTCCATGAGGGCCCCTTGATCCTAAATCCCTTCTCAACTCTGTTCTATATCAGAACTTATTATATACCTTTATCTGGTACTTTACTATTAGATTGCAGATAGGAACTGGTATTCACTCCACGAGGGCCTATGTTCCTAAAACCCTCCAAGACTCTCTTCTATTCTACAAGCCATCTGCTACACAGATAATGTGAGTTCTTATTCCAGACTGCATATAGGAACCAGCACTTGCCTACGGCTCCTGTTCCTGAATATACTGAAGACTCTATTGCATAGAAGCCATTACAGATATCTACAATTGTGAGTGTGTCATCTTCTACTGGTTATGTATCCAGCATACCCTGTCTGCTCACTACCTGTAGTCTCTCTCTACAGCTCAGTAACCCAGAGACCGCAATTCCAGAATCAAAGGGACTTCAGCCCTGCCGGGCACATCAGCTCACTACTGCCACTTCTGGTGGTTCTATTTCTTGTCTAATAAAGAACTATCTGTGTTTGTCTCCATACTCCATCCTAGCTGGTGGTCCCTCTCAGGATATTCTCCTGAGGGCACTGTCATCTACCATCGGCCCAGGGATTCACAGTTCATCTCAGTGTCATCCTTTACATTACTAGAGCGGTATTATACAACTGCCACGCTGTGGAAAGTCAATCCACTACAGATCATTAACTCCGCTTACGGAGTATTACAATTGTTAGCTCTTCCCTTTGGCAGGGGGATTCATAACAGATTGCTAACCCTTTGGCGGACTTATAACAGATTGCCACTCTTAGTAGCAGGGATTGATAACAGATTGTTAACTCCTCCCTTTCCAGAAGGAGATCCATAACAGACTGCTACTCCTCCCCCTACTGGAGGAGCTTGATAACAGATTGCTAACTCCGAGCAGCAGAATTACAAGCGATTGCCAGCTACTCCCCTCTGGAGGAGCAGATCTACATCAGATTGCTAACTCCTCCCCTCTGGGGAGCAGATCGCCAACAATTTTGCACCACAGCAGTAGCTCATTGATGGAGGGGGCATTTAAATAAAAACTTTGGGGCATAGCAAAGTACACACGATAGTTTACTATTGTTAAGTGGCCTTTTGCAAAGTAGTTTTTGCAAAAGGGTTTTTTGAGAAAAAGTAAAAGCAAAACAGCACTTTAGTACACTGGCCTTCAAATGTGTTTACTTTTTCTAAATAGTGGCTGGAAAGCTTCTTTGTCAGAATTGTTGCAAGTGAGGGTGCTTTATGACCAATGTAAGATGGTTTGCAAAACACCAAAGTGCAAACTAGTTTTTCAGGAATGAGCAGATTTTTCCTATGTATTCAAATTACGAGAGATTTGAGTCACAGAAAAGTTCTGATTTTAAACTAAATCAATCCAACCCAGTGCCATCATGGACAGAAGGGTAAGAGGCAAATAAAAACCTGGTTATTCCTAGGTCTAAATATGTATTTACTTAATTACCTTTCACATTTATAAAACTTTCCTACCAACAAAAAATCAAGTATGGTATGAACCAAACATTTTCGTTTTAAAAATGATTAGAAATTAACTTGGTACTTGTTTCCTGCAGTGGAAAAACTTTCTTTAAAAAGCCAAAATCTTTATGAGAACAGCAAATGCTTTCAGTAAACCATAGAGATAAAATTCTATTGCCTGAGTGCCATTCAAGGGCACACACACAAGCCAATTAAACTGATATGAAGCCTTCACAATATCTGAATTGTGTTTTTGTATTATTAGCAAACCTAGTGGTGACATTAACAGGATTTGACTGTTCAATTACACGCGTAAAGAATTTCTTATGCTGAAATGCTTGTCATTAGAAAACAATTATGCTTTAAATTTGTTCTGTGAGTACTACAACAACAAGGCAATTTCATAACAGCAGGGAGTCTGGATCTGACGTTTAATTCGCATGTATGTGTGGTATTTAAAATAATAATGATATTTAATTTTACCAAATTTATATTATATAGAGTGGAAGGGAGTCGGGGGGGGGGAGGGGGGTCACCTGCCCAGGTTAGTGGAAACATTGCCCCAGATCCACAGCCCAGCCAGGAGACAGAAAAACTCCCTCTCACCATATACGGTATAAGGTGCATTTTAGAAGCCCAGCGCACACCAAAACCAGGAGATACGCTCAGAAGTCAGGCCAGCACGCGCTGAGCAGATTTTAAAAACTGTATGGATATGCGAGGACTTGCTGCTACCCGCACAAATGCAAAAGTTAAAAAAAAAAGGTGTGGGGCATGGGCGTTGCTGGATTTTTAACTTGAAATTAGCGCATAAATACTTACGCGCATAGGTACGCACTGGGGGTCCCCTGCCACTGTAACTTTACTTCTGCTGTGGATGAGATGCAAGTTATAAAATAAAGATAAATAGACAGATCAGCGGGGTTTTAAGGGTTGGGGCTAACAGGGGAGAAGGAAGGCTATTAAATTAGGGGAGTTTGGAAGTCTAGTTCCTTACCTGGGCGAACTGGGAATGAACTGGGAAAGCTTGCAATGGTGTAGGCGCTCGTGTCTTTTAAAATCCCCCACCGTATGAGGTAGAAGCAGCATTTTCACGCATAGGCATGTGTCCACTTAAAATTGCATGCACATGTGGGCACAGTCAGGCTATTTTATAACATCTGCGCATATACGTGTGTATGTTATAAAATGGCCACATCCCTGGGTGTGGGTGGACGAACGCGCACATATGTGCACCCGCACTCCTTTTTAAAAGTATCGTCCCTATGTGGTGAGAGATGTGTTGTCTAAATCTAAGATGGACTGGGGCGGGGTTTGAGTGGAGGAAGACCTTGTATTATTTTTTTTTCACTCAGGACCCAAATATCCTTAATCAGCCCTCATGATTATGGGGCCTATGCAATAAATTTTAATTTGAATGTGCAAGCAAAAACAGTGTACTATACGGTACCGTCTTTTAACATGTGACTTAAGAATGGTCCCTCAATGCATTAACATGTAAGTGATATAAGGGAGGGGCATATGCAAATTAGGCTTTACTGGGCCCACAGGAAATAACATGGTATGCTTTCCACCCTCAGTAAAGGATACAAATTTAACAAGTGCCTCAGGCCAGGTGTTAAACATTGAAGATCACGGCAGAAAAACACCATAAGGACTATCTAGTCTGCCAATCCGCACCAAATGCTCAGCTCTACAATCCCTACCACTCCCTTAGAAATTCCCTGTGTTTGCCCCATGCTTTCTTTTACTGTGCATGGAAAGTTTTCAAACCCCGATGCTAACTGGACTGAAATGCTGAAAGGATCACTTGCCCCACCACGTTCCCTGTGCACACAGAATGTGCATCTACGACGTCCCACCCACCTGACCCAAAGATTACCTGACAAATACTGCATGAGCTTAGTCTGTTCCATTTTGAAAAGCACCAGATATGGGGGGGGGGGGGGGGGGGAAGGATGGTCACCTGCCTAAATCTTCTATTTCCTTACCGCAGGCACAGAAGGAATATTTATTTATATACATCTGATTTTTCCAAAGTCAGTCTCAAGGTGGATTACAACTAATTTAAATGAACAGAGGATTTTGCACAGCTTACAATCAGAATCAGAAGTTACAATCAGAGTGGCACTGGAAACAAGTATAGGTAACCCATTTCTTCGTATAACTCAGTCCCCTATTTGTCTCCTGTTGTGTATAGCAAAGTTCCTAATTAGGACTTCAGGAAGCTAGGCTGAGAGGAAGGAAGCTCTGGGGGAAAAGTCAAACCTTTGCTTTTTTCCTAAATTTAAGGCAGCATTTATTTACTTATTTATTTATTTATTTGCCTATTTATTTATTTATTTGCTTTTTTGATGAAATCTACACACTGCACATTTCATAGTCGTTCAAGGCGGCTTAGCTCCAAGCATAGGGCTAGTAGTACTTTGTTTCAGATTTTTGGTGCTTAACAATTGAAAGTGTAAAGTCTTGGCAGGACAATCTGGCAGCTGTCAGAGGAGGAGAGGAAAAAAAAAGTTGTTTAAGAGGATTGGAGTTCCCTTGAGGGCGTGTAAGGATAGAGAATCTGGGAGAGGTACTCAGGAGCCTATTTATTCATGCATAGCAGGCACCTTTGTGAGGGAGAGCTCAGGCTATAAGAGGTCCTTTGACTCTTATTCCTGGCATGGGGGTGGGGAAGATGTATCCTGTGTTAACTGATCCTTTTATTTCTGCAACTCTTTTCTAAACACGAAAAATTCACAAAGCTTTCGCAGAGAATCTAGCATCCAATGGTAGTGTGTAAAACTTAATTCCTACGCATGTTATATATCCGAGACATTATAATGATTTCTGCTAAGCCCAATATATACCCCAGACTTTCTCACAACCCTCCAGTCTGTCCTTCAGTGTATGTTTAATCCATTCCGTTTAGGCTATTTCCACAGTTATACCCCTTCAATGGTCCAGAAATGATATCTGTTTCTAGAAAAATGTTATGGGTAAGAAATAGTACTGAGTATGAGGAATACAATACAACACTCAGCTCTACTACTATATGACTTCCTCAACATAAAACTTACAAACTTGTAAATACATCTGAAATGCTGTGATTAAGACCTTGTGTGGGCAGTGCCGATAGCATACTATTCACTTATATGCCTGTAGTTTATTCATTAGTTAATTGTTGTTCTTCTGTTCATCCATCCAAAACCTCTCTAATTTAGCATATTCTCACCAGTCAGCACAGGGTATTTGAAGCCAGTAGTATCGGGCAGAGCAGATAAAGACCATATGGCCCATCCAGTCTTTCCATTCACATCTCCTGCTTACCCTTATATTCCATTCTTATTCCTCAGAGATCATCTGTGCTTGTCTCATATTTTCTAGGACTCTGGAGCCAGTATGTTTTTGTTTTGGTGAAGGGGTGAGGGCGAGGAATCATTTTTTTTTTTTTGCATTTCATTGTAATGATTATTTCAGTTTAGTTTGCTTGTTGAACCAGAAGAAAGATAAAATAAAATGGGGCCTCCCTGAGTCTTCGTCCCTGCTTCCTAGAGTATTCTTGAGGCCTTTCGTACTCCTCTGACTCACCACTCCGCTACCACCAAGACAGACAGACAAACTTAGAAAAACTTTCACACAGATAAAGACAAGAGACAAAGGGAAAGGGAAACAGATGACAAGACAATGCACTCAGATATTGCTATAGACTCCTCTAAACTCTTACCAAAAACTTGCCTCCTCTCCTCTGCTCTCCTCTCACTTCTGACACACCCTCAAAAAGGCAGCTGCAGAAAGCCAGGATATGTAACAAAGAAAATAATGTGCAAAATGTAAAATGATGTGTGACGCGATAATAGAGATGTGCATTCGTTTTTGACGAATTGGAAAATTTCAACGAAATTGTCCAATTCGGCATGTTTCGGGAGCCCAAAAAACGATTGGGATTTTCCCATTTTTTCGCAAAAATTCGTTAGCGCGCGCTAACGGGGAGTTAGCGCACATTAACCCAAAAAACGATTTTTCGCGAAAAAAAAACCTGAACCACAAGAAAATGACATTTCCGGTGGCGGCCAAAAAACAAAGAACAACACAAACACAAAAAACAATTCACATCTCTGCGCGATAACGTATCACGCATTGCGCTACTTACCTACACAATGCAATAATTCTGAAATTTTCCTAATCACGCTTCTTTTTTAATGCATTAGGTAGATTTTAAAAGATGCGCGGGCGCATCCATGTGTGCGCAGTTCCTGGCTAGCGCACATGGACGCGCCAATTTTATACCATGTGCACGCCGGTGCTTGTGTTATAAAATCTGGTGGCCATTTTACAATCTGCATGTGCGGGCGGCGCATGCAGGGAGGGGTGAATTGTTGCAAATGATGCGTGGCTACGCAATCGGGCCTTCTCCAGTTCCTTCGCATTCCCAGTCCACTCCAATTAAGGAGCAGACTGGGAGGGAACTTCCCTAACCCCCTGCCTAACATTCCTTCCCCTTCTCCTCTCCTCCCCGACCCCTACACTAATTAATTGCCACTGTCCTGGCCATCTTCCATCCCGCCCCACTCCTCCCTGCCCAGACCACACCCCCTGCCAGCACCATTTTCAGGGGCCGGCACTTGTGTATGTATTGGTGTTTACGCGCATGGCCGGACCCTTTAGAAAATGCGCATGGCGTGCACAAGGCCCAGCCGCGCGCATAAATACATCGAAATTCACGCGCCAGGCTTTTAAAATCCGGGCTCATATTTCTGCTTTATAGTAATTTGATTAATATAGGCATTAGGTGGATATGTCAGCTCTGCCAGGGAATGCCCTAGTAATGCCCTCAATTTATCCAGCTAAGCAAGAATAGCGCCCATGATAAAAAAAAAGGGACATGGTTGTAGTGGCAGTTTAACATGCACAGTCATACATACAAACAGCACAGTTACCATCAGTGAAGATTTAATATGATTTGGAGTGATGATAGGTGAAAGAAGAGTAAATTTGTTCCCACAATAGCAAGTGATACGTTATTGCACATAACTTTAAACAGATCTCATTTCCATTTACTCTGCCCAAATTCCTCCCTCTTGAATACATTTTTCAAATTTGCATACGTATTTCGCGATGCGATATTTATCACATGCGTTATGGCATTATTATGAGCATTAGGGCCCTAATGCCCTTGATAATGCCCTAATGCAATTTGACGAATGACTCCCTTAGGGGGTTATTTTCCAAGTCATGTTATGGCGTTTTTGCATGCAAAAAGCTCCGTAACGCATGGTGCAATGCTAATTTCTAAAAGGGGAGGAGTTGGAGGTGGGATTTTTGGAAAAGTGGGCTGATTTCATGAAGTATGAAGCTATGTTACACAGTTTGAAAGAAAGAGAGAGAGAGAACCTAGCTATAAAGCACTTCTAATAGTTAGCTATTTATATCTCTATAGTAGGCCCACCTAGTAACTCGAGGTGAGGTTTAGGTAGTAGTGTAGGGGTTAGGGGCCTTTTTGACATGCAGAGTGAGACGTACGAACAGAACAATACACTATTGTGAAGATTTGATGTTCTTCGGAGTGAGGAAACCCACACAAAGATGAGATTTGTACAATGTTCTCTCAACCTAGCTTGATGTTATCTAGGTAGAGAGTCCATCAAGCTAGGTTGAGAGAACATTTTACAAATCTCATCTTTGTGTGAGTTTCCTCACTCCAATGAGCATAAAATCTTCACAAGAGTGTATTGTTCTGTTCCTACGACTCACTCTGCATGTCAAAGAGGCCCCTAACAAACAAACCATCTGAATATGGACACACCCCCATAATAGCTAACAAAGCACAATATAATCTATATAATCAACATATACAGAAAATAGTAATCACAGGACTCTTGGTTTTCAGAGTCATATTTGCTTGTATGAACATATAGTAATTAAGGTCAATAAACATTGTTAAAGCAGAGAGTGGGGTAATTTTAAAGGGTCGGGTGGGGTTTTTTTTTATCGGGCCATCGGCGCCATTTATATTAGTGGCAGCCAAAATGGCGCCGATGGCCAGAGAGCGGGAGATCGCGCCGGGACCCCCCCACTGGACCACCAGGTAATTTAAAACATGTTGGGGGGGTTCGGGAGGGTGGGGGATTTGTTTTAAAGGGTCGGGGTGGGTTTTAGGGTTGTTTTGGTGTGCCGGTTTTCCCGCCCTCCCCCTCTTTACGATTTTTCATGATAAATCAGGGGAATTTCTATTGTATCACGACTGTAACGATTTTTGACGATTTAAAATATATCTGATGATTTTTTTAAATCGTCAAAAAACGATTCACATCCGTAGCCCTTTGAGTCTGCCCTATTATTATATCCAGCTGCCAGCCACAGAATGCTACTTGTAAGATATCTCACCTTATCCAGGACAATCATTTTTTATCATATTGTAACAGATAGTGGCACTGTAAACATGTCTTTTTTCCTGAACAAGATGCTTTTTTTTCAGTGATACCTTCTAGGAAAGCATTACATTGCATTAATCTGTCACATCACATTATCATTTATGAGCATGTGAGATAACCCAATGAGCACCATAAAAATATAATATGGCTGCTATAAAATGACATAGGTCTCTGAATCACATACAGTAGTGAAAAAATATATATAATATTGACTGTTAGACTTCCAGAACAATTCACAACACATGAGTAGTACATCCATCCTCTTTTGGTACTTTAAAAATGAAGAAATCAGATGACTGGGACAGGTGTTTTACTGCATTTTTCCTGCTCATGAATATTGTGGATAAAACTGTTTCCATGATTCTCATATGCTTCTTTCTCCACTGCAGTACAAGAGCGTGAAGCCAGTATGCCTTTAACATTATACTGTAAACCTGGAAAAGATTGTGCCTGCTTGTCTTTGCTGTAATTATTTGCATCCAAGAAAGAAGGCATTTTTGAAGTCAAAACAAAAATAGTAGCGGCATCCTGGGGGTAATTCAACATTTTGTAATGATATAATGCAAATTCATTTCATTTCTCTTAATAACAAGAATAAATTACTGCAGCTCAGCAAAGCTCGGTCATTATTAATAAATACAGTTAACTATGGCACTGTATAAATACATCTTCAAGCTGAGAATGGGATATCATCCCACTTTCCAGCTGTCTCTTTGTGCCATTGCTGTAACTGGTTTAGAAGTCACAATCATGGTGTGCTGACGAAGAATATCTGCATGATTATGATTTACAAACAGAAGGCAAAATTCTTCCTCGCTGTGCCCACAAGCTCAGAAAGTTGTTGTTCACCTCCAAGCCTTCATATGCTGTTAAAATGCTGATGAACAGCAACAGAAGTTGCCTTTATTATGACAGATGGCAGAGACAGTACCAGAGCTGCTACGTAGTAGATCCTTAGTGCAAGTTTCCTTACTATATGTTTCCAAATATTCAATAAATTGTTGTTATGCATTTTTTTCTCCACAGAATGATTGGTTATAAAGTTTCCTTTCAACTGCAGTATACAACAACATATCTAGTTTCTCTTCTGGTAGTTAGCTGGGAAGGATTGGGGCTAAATCTGCTCACATTCCCACGGCACTGGGAGCTTCGGATTCTTCTGATGAAGAAGAGATGGTTCTCCAAGATGCGAGGATGACTATCTATCATGAGGAGTTTTTTTCTCCAGTATAATATATATATATAACCCAAAATGTAGGCAATATTACTACCCAGCCAGGGGCGAGAAAGGCCTGGGCCCGGTAAGAGAAAATCAAGCTGTACCACAGGCAAACAGCAGAGAGTGATATGGAAGGCAGGGAGAACTACAACTCCCAGAGATAAGCAGTGGATTTCCCCAAGCCCACCTTAATAATGGTTCGTGGACTTTTCTTCCAGGAACTTGTCCAAACCTTTTTTAAACCCAGCTACTCTGACAGCTTTCACTATATCCTCGACAACAAATTCTAGAGTTTAATTATGCATTGAGTAAAACGTTATTTTCTCCTATTTGTATTAAACGTAATCACCTAGTAATTTCATTGAATGCCCCTAGTACTTTACTTTTTAAAAGAGTAAACAGCCTATTTGCACTTACCTGTTTCAATCCACTTATCATTTCATAGACCTCTATCTTATCTTCCATCAGCTATCTCTTCTCCAAGCTGAAAAACCCTAACCTCTTTAGCCTTTCCTCATAGAGGATTCCTTCCATCCCCTTTATCATTTTGGTCATCTTTCTCTGTACCTTTTCTAATTCTTTTTTTTTTTAATATAAGTTTACAAAAAAACCCACAAGAGTCCTCTCATACAGAAACAAGGAGCATATCATGTTAAGAAAATTATAAAAAGTAACAATCAATACATATATATGGATTAACATGTACTCCATTTACAGAAAATAAGGGAGAGACAAGTGTAATAAGCGGTTACAATGTAAATAGAGAAAGAAAAAGATCAGAAACTCAGGAATACTTCATTACCTAATTATAGCACCTAATCCAATAGGAGTTTATCAGGAATGTGATTCGAGAAATACTAGTAATTGTCTAGGTTCAAAGAATATGTATTTAATACCAGAAAAAAAAAAAAGCAAACATTTTCATGGATATCTCAACAAACATTTATCTCCTCATGACTGAACTTCCATTCTCATTTCAAGAACATTTTTCCTATGTAATTGGGTGACCCTTGCTAGGTCTGGGCAGATCCATACTTTCTGGCCATGAAACATTAAGGAATTTTTGCGAAGAAAAAAATCTTAATACAGCATTTTTATCAGATACAAATGAAAATGAAAGCAATAATATAATTCTCTGTTTCAATTCAATATCAATGGAAAGTTCTAGAATATCAGATAGGTTTAAAGAGGATTGCATTTGTTGGGCTTCAGATGGTCCCTGATTGCACTCATTCAAAGGTAGGTAATAAATTCTTGAAATCACAGGTACAGAGTCTGAAGAAAATCTCAAAATTTGTGTTAAATAGGATTTAAACATTTTAAGAGGTGATATCTGTTTAACATATGGGAAGTTAAGAACTACTAGATTTAATGCTTTCAAAGCATTTTCCATATTTTCAAGCTTTTTTGCATGAACTAGCTCTGAATGTACCAGATCATGTTGTATGTTTTCTGTAGCAGTTAAACGAGTATTCATTTGTTCCACTTTCTCACCAAAGTTCTTAACTATATTGTCAGTAGATATTTGTTGATTAGGGTCCAAAGATACTAATGCAGACCATAAAGAGTCCAATGTAATCTTGGTAGTTTTTGTCAGAGGAGTTCTAGAAATTAGACATACCTTTGAATCAAAATCTCCTGCTCCTAAGGAAGCAACAGCACCTTCCCCAATTCCAGAAGTACCAGCCATGTCGGGCAACCCTGAGGTCTGGCCAGGACTCTCAGCGAGTATGGCAGGAGACATTGCCACTTCTCTTGCTAGGGCCTCCTGCCCAAGATCTTCTGCTGACATTTCCCTGGCATCCTGGTCCAGCTAAAAAAGGTAAGAGGCTTGCCCAGATGACAAATTGGCAAATGGAGGGGTAGGTGGATTAGGTGCACCGGGACTCAGAGATGTTCCTTCAGCCAGTGAAACTGACTCCCACTCTGAATGAACATTTGCAGCGGCCATCTCTCCCAGCGGCATTATCAGTGGAGCTGCGAAAAAATTTTCGATCCGTGGTTGGTGGTCAACTTGTAGAGGAGAAGAGACAATATTGTCACTAATCTTTGTTTTCCTTTTGGTATGAGGCATAATAAAAGGCAATAATGTCCAAGAAAAAGGGTAGAATGGAGAGCTAGCTTTTCAACGTGTTTCCCGAGTGGTAGCCATCTTGTCCCCCATTTCTTGACCTTTTCTAATTCTGCTATATCTTTTTTTAGATGTGTTGACCAGAACTGTACACAACACTCAAGGTGTGGTCTCACCATGAAGCAATAGAGGCATTATGTTAGTCTCTGTTTTATTCTCAATTCCTTTCCTAATAACACTGGTCTACAGCCAAAATGCATGTGGTCAAAATTTACTAAATCTGAGTCACTGAGAACGAAAATGATGCTTAAAATTGTTGATTAGCTTTGTTTTCAAGATATGCTACTGGGTCAGTATGTACAACCTTTGACTTGGGAATTGTGGAGGATAAGTGAGTTAAGAAGTGAAAGGATCTCAAATTAATCCAGAAATGTGACTGAATCTATAATATATATCTGTGACTGAATTTATGAATAAATCTATGACTAGATTGGGATAATATATATTTGCTTTTTGGGCACAACACTGAATGACGCAATCTGAAGCTTGTATTGCATCACTAGCCATTCTGACAGTCAATGGAGCCTGGGAAGAAAGGTTTTCAGTATTCAGTGCTTGTTGAATAAAGGAAAATTGTGTTACCACCCAGACACATCAAGCTGGGTCTGATGAAGAACTTTATGAAGGCCCTGGACTTGTCTAAAGCAGCCTTCAAGTATCTTGGTGGTAAATTTCCAAGGTTAAATGAAGCTAAGATAAAGGACGATGTCGTTGTTGGTCCTCACATTCATGAACTTCTTTGAGATGATGCATTTAACCATGCATTGCATGGCAAGGAAAAGACGTGTGGAAAGCCTTCCAGTTAGTGGTAACAAATTTTCTCGGAAACAAGGCAGACAACTAGAAGGAGTTGGTGAAAAACCTCCTCAAGGCATACAGAAACCTAGGCTGCAACATGTCACTAAAGATACATTTTTTGCACTCTCATCTAGATTTGTTTCTACCAACCTGCAGAGCTGTGAGTGATGAGCATGGCAATTGATTTCACCAGGACATTAAAGCAATGGAAAAATGTTATCAGCAAATAGAGTCCATTAATGCTTGCTAGACAGTGACGAGAGATATTCTGTTTAATGAATACAAGAGATAAGTTAGCATGTGGCACATTTAAAACTAATCGGAGAAAGTTCTTTTTTACTCAACGCACAATTAAACTCTGGAATTTGT